>NC_083282.1:92812531-93121356 GCF_963506605.1 Zootoca vivipara
CCTGTCTCAATAGAGGACAGGACTTCTGTGCCTTTAATTGCCCTGCTCTCTTTTGAGTCCGGAAAACTTAAAGAGAAACCAGCAGACCCTTTGCTTGGTTTCTCTTTAAGGTTTCCAGACTCAAAAGAGAGCAGGGCAATTAAAGGCACAGAAGTCCTGTCCTCTATTGACTCTGGCAACCCTATGCAGGAGGCAGTGACAGCCACCAACTTGGGGAGCCTTCCTTCCTCGGAGGTTTTTAAAGCCAGAGGCTGTATGGGCATCTGTCAGGAATGCTTTAAATGAGATTTCCTGCATTGCAGGGGGTGGACTGGATGACCCTTGGGGGTCCCGCCCAATGCTAGGATTCTTTGGTTCTGTGATTTCTGGCCCAAACAGAAGCTTCTTTTTGGCCTGGCATGTATGGATAGATCAGCTGGTTAGAGCGTGGTGCTGATAATGCCAAGGTTGCGGGTTTGATTCCCGTATGGAATCGTTGCATATTCCTGCATTGCGGGGGGGGGGGGTTGGACTAGATGGTCTGCAGGGGGCCACTTCAAGCTCTACAATTCTGTGGTTCCGTCCCTGGGACAACCCCAGGCTAGCTCTGTCGCCTGCTGGAACAGGGTTTCTGTAAACCATCAAGACTCTTGTTATTGTTGGAGAGGAACTGTAGCCTCAATGCTTTTCTCTCCCCCCCCCCCCCGCCCCGAACTGCCTTCTATTCCTCCAGCCTTGCAATACAACAGATCCAGCTGGCTTCATGCACCCCAGGCATGGAAGGGCCTCTCATCCTCCCTTCCCCCCCCCCCAAAAGGAAAATATCCATGTTCTCATCCGGCTGTGGGAGGTGAGAAGGGGGGGGATGGACCGAGAGAGGAGAGAAAAGGAGCACGGGTGCCTTGATGGAAAATTGGCAAGAGGAGTTAGGCAGAGTGGAAAGAGTGAGGTCTAGCCCAGAAAAATGCAGGGCCCAAAGGGAGCAAGTCAGGGGGGAGATAGCGGCAGGGCGGAGGGGAAGGCGAAGTGACCCAAAGTGTGTGTGCTTGCATATACAAACCAGGCTGTCTTCATGCACACCATATCTTTAAAGCACCCCCACCACACACACACACACACACACACAGAGAGAGAGAGAGAGAGAGAGAGAGAGAGAGAGAGAGAGAACCATGTTACAGCACCCAGTGGTGCTACAGTTCCCAGCACCCTTAACAACCTCCCCTACTCAGAGCTTGCTTGCTCCATCTTCCACATGATGCCCCTTTGGATATTTGAAGATGGCTACCGCACCATCTCGGTTTCCCTTGTGCAAGAGACCTTCCCGGCGGATTTGTGGCCAGCGCTGTTTTGATTTTATCGAATCTGCTTATTGGGGGTAAACCAGGGACGTGTTGAAGCAGCTAAAATAAAGCGCTCGGCAATTGCTGGCAAGTGGCCCGATGCACCATTTCGTTGGGGTTGGCACTGCTTCAAGCCTCTTCCACTCTGGTCACAGCGCTCAGCCTGTTGAGATCGATTCCCATCTTGCAGGGCTATTGAGGGCAGCTGCTTCAGCTGCAGAGAGAGAGAGAGAGAAGCCCAGTTGGTTGCTTGCACAGGGAGACTGCAGAGCAAAGTAAGTTAGCGCCAACCTGATACTCCCACAGAGCTCCTCTTCTCTGCAGCCGGTTTGCATGTCTTGCAGTACGCTTGCCTCTTCTCAGTCTGTTCCATCCTTTATGGAGGCAAGAACCTATGGACTTAGAGCAGCGTTGTCAAACCTGGTGCCTTTCAGCCAGTGCTATTTTTCTGGGGGGAAAGGTGCCAGAACTCGCCATGAATGCCTCCCTTGTTATAATGGCAATGGCGCCCACCTGAGAATACCATAAAACTTGGTATGATCTTCCATTATCTGTCTTTGAAGATAAATCATAGAATCATAGAGTTGGAAGAGACCACAAGGGCCATCCAGTCCAACCCCCTGCCAAGCAGGAAACACCATCAAAGCATTCTTGACATATGCCTGTCAAGCCTCTGCTTAAAGACCTCCAAAGAAGGAGACTCCACCACACTCCTTGGCAGCAAATTCCACTGCCGAACAGCTCTTACTGTCAGGAAGTTCTTCCTAATGTTTAGGTGGAATCTTCTTTCTTGTACAGTAGTTTGAATCCATTGATCCGTGTCTGCTTCTCTGGAGCAGCAGAAAACAACCTTTCTCCCTCCTCTATATGACATCCTTTTATATATTTGAACATGGCTATCATATCACCCCTTAACCTTCTCTTCTCCAGGCTAAACATACCCTGCTCCCTAAGCCGTTCCTCATAAGGCATCGTTTCCAGGCCTTTGACCATGTTGGTTGCCCTCCTCTGGACACGTTCCAGCTTGTCAGTATCCTTCTTGAACTGTGGTGCCCAGAACTGGACACAGTACTCCAGGTGAGGTCTGACCAGAGCAGAATACAGTGGTACTATTACTTCCCTTGATCTAGAATAGATGCTATACTCCTATTGATGCAGCCCAAAATTGCATTGGCTTTTTTAGCTGCTGCATCACACTGTTGACAGGCACTACAGGCAAAACAGGCACTACAAAGCTAGAAAGTCATTTATTTAGAAATTCTGCTGGTTTGCTTGAGAGCTGGCTGCAGTTCTCTTCGCTGCTGTTGACAAGGCAGAAGTACTGTTTGGGGGGGATGGGGTGGGGTGGGGGACTCCCAGGTCCCAAATGAGGTAAAACTGGTTATCTCCCACTTGGACTACTGCAATGCGCCCTACGTGGGGCTACCTTTGAAGGTGACTCTGAAACTACAGCTAATCCAGAATGCAGCATTGCCTCTCATCTGAGATAAAGAACTACACAACTCTTTGAAGACATCTGAAGGCAGCCCTGTTCAGAGAACTTTTTAATGTTTGACATTTTTTAATGTTTTTATATTATGTTGGAAGCTGCCCAGCGTCGTGGGGTATTATTATTATTATTATTATTATTATTATTATTATTATTATTCAGGTGGGGACTTGAGGCAACCTCAGCAACCTCAGACATCCATGGGAAAGGAAAGGAAAAACAGAGACAATTGGGGAATGACAGCAACACCCAGGTCCCTCCATGGGCTTCATCCTGGCAATTTCATCCACTAGCTTCTGTCCGAAATGCAGCAGAGTTGCGGTCTGTCAATGAGGACAATACTGAGCAGAGGTGGGTCTAGGGCAGTGGAAGCCTAGTGGGTGCTGCAGGGCATCGCAACTGTGACGTGGTGGATTGAGCAGAATGCAAGGAGAGAGTTGGGTGGGGTGCCAAATTCTGACCTCTTACAGGGCACCGCTGAGATATGAAATCCCCAAAGCCCAGCCCTTTACTGAGCAAGATGGAGCAAGGCTCTGACTCAGTGAGAGGCGACTTCTTCTTTCCACTTCAGTGGGACTTGTGCGAGAGAATTTATGGGTGGTTTTTGTCCAATGGAAAGAGCCAGGAAAAAGGCCAGACCTCAATAAACAAAACAGAGGCAACGGTCCTTTGAGCCTTTTTATCTCTGCTCTTAGGATGAAATGTGAAATGATGAATCATCCTTTCTAGGGCCTTAAAATAGATCGTTGGACTTTTTTTATTATTATGTTAAGGGTGCTTTTCAGAAAAAATCTCCCTCTCCCTCACCCAGGTTCTGCATCCATTCAGAATTTTGATGGGGTCACGAGAACAAGTCAAGAAGAGGCAGGAAACGGAAAGCATCGTGGAGAGGATGACCTAGGAATGCTCCTGGGGACTGGTCCATTTCCAAACTGGAGAGCTTGGAGAGTTTTGACTGTTCTGGCATTTAGTAGTTATGGAGCGATGAATGTAAATATGGCTTTAAAATTGTAAGGGTGAAGGGACCCCTGACCATTAATTAGGTCCAGTCGCGGACGGCTCTGGGGCTGCGGCGCTCATCTCGCTTTACTGACTGAGGGAGCCGGCGTACAGCTTCCGGGTCATGTGGCCAGCATGACTAAGCCGCTTCTGGCGAACCAGAGCAGCGCACGGAAACGCCGTTTACCTTCCCGCCGAAGCGGTACCTATTTATCCACTCGCACTTTGATGTGCTTTCGAACTGCTACGTTGGCAGGAGCAGGGACCGAGTAATGGGAGCTCACCCCGTTGCGGGGATTCGAACCGCCGACCTTCTGAGCGGCAAGCCCTAGGCTCTGTGGTTTAACCTGCTGGACCACGAATTTCCAGAGGCCAGCCCATTGCAGCAACTGCAGGAGGAAGAGCCTAGCCACTGGATTCGACTAAAAGCCCATCTAGCCAGCATTCCCTTCTTACAGTGAACAACTAGATGTCCCCATACGACGCCCACAAGCAGGACCAGAGTGCAACAGCCCTCTTTCCTTTTGTGGGTTCTAGCAAATGGTGTTCAGAAGCATACTGCCTCCAACAGTAGTAGTAGTAGTAGTAATAATAATAATAATAATAATAATAATAATAATAATAATAATATATTATTTATACCCCGCCCATCTGGCCGTGTTCCCCCAGCCACTCTGGGCGGCTTCCAATAAAATATTAAAATACAGAAATCCATCAAACATTAAAAGCTTCCCTGAACAGGGCTGCCTTGAGATGCCTTCTAAAGGTCTGGTAGTTGTTGTTCTCTTTGACCTCTAGTGGGAGGGCATTCCACAGGGTGGGTGCCACTACCGAGAAGGCCCTTTGCCTGGTTCCCTGTAACTTGGCTTCTCGTAGCGAGGGAACCGCCAGAAGGCCCTCAGCGCTGGACCTCAGTGTCCGGGCAGAACGATGGGGGTGGAGACGCTCCTTCAGGTATACTGGACTGAGGCCGTTTAGGGCTTTAAAGGTCAGCACCAACACTTTGAATTGTGCTCGGAAACGTACTGGGAGCCAATGTAGGTCTTTCAGGACCGGTGTTATGTGGTCTCGGCGGCCGCTCCCAGTCACCAGTCTAGCTGCCGCATTCTGGGTTAGTTGTAGTTTCTGGGCCACCTTCAAAGGTAGCCCCACGTAGAGCGCATTGCAGTAGTCCAAGCGAGAGATAACTAGAGCATGCACCACTCTGGCGAGACAGTCCGTGGGCAGGTAGGGTCTCAGCCTGCGTACCAGATGGAGCTGATAGACAGCTGCCCTGGACACAGAATTGACCTGCGCCTCCATAGACAGCTGTGAGTCCAAAATGACTCCCAGGCTGCGCACCTGGTCCTTCAGGGGCACAGTTACCCCATTCAGAACCAGGGAGTCCTCCACACCTGCCCGCCTCCTGTCCCCCATGAACAGTACTTCTCTCTTGTCGGGATTCAACCTCAATCTGTTAGCCGCCATCCATCCTCCAACCGCCTCCAAGCACTCACACAGGACCTTCACCGCCTCCACTGGTTCTGATTTGAGTAGAGGGAGAACATAGATATCATGGCTAGCATCCTTCAATATCCCTCACCTCCATGAATTTTTCTCATCCTCTTTTAAAGCCACCTAGGTTGGGGGCCATCACTGCATCCTGAGGCAAGGAGTTCCATAGTTTATGCACTGCAACAGCACTCACCCAACTTGCAACTCCCAGCAACTGGTATTCAGAGACAATCTGCCTCCGACAGGAGAGGCAGGACTTAGCCATCATGACTAGTAGCTACTGAGAGCCTTGGTGAACTTGTCTTTGTGAGTTAGTGGTCATCATGACCATTTGTGGGAGCCAGTGATGGGATCAGGGGAGGGATCTGGCATGCCAAGATGCCTCTGCCTCTCTTAATAGAAGGTTGGCATTCAGGATAGGCAAGCAAACATGGCCTTGGGTGTGAATCGACAAGCCCTTGGCACCTCTGAAGTCGGGTTCATGAAGAGTTGAAGGAAAGGAGTCACTCTGCAAACAGATGCGTGCAGCCTCGATCTGCTGATAGCCACAGACTTCTGAGTAACAGGAGATGCCAGGTTACATTACGCTGAGAAGCACAGAGGGATAGGAAACGGCGACACAATTTGCGTGCGTGCACACAAACACAACTGGCTTGCCAGCAACCCAGAAGGGGGGAAGTATTCTGAAAGAAAATACATATTGCAGCCAATATTCCAGAGCTCCTTGGCTCCCGTCCAGCTATGTGGAACATTTGATTTCATTTACAAGGCAGTTTCACTGAAGGCTTCATCACTCAGTTGTGCCGCAAATGGCACCCAGGTAGATCTAGAGAGGAGAAGGTCCCCACGAGAGATTCATATATTGGAAATGGAACCGTGCATGGGTGCGCCGTCTTGTGGGAATCTGCTTGTGTGAAATGGCTTTCTGCATACCCTGGCCTTTTTCAGCCACATGGCCGCGACTCCTGGTCTCATTTTGTAGCGGAGGGAAGGCAATGATGTGCTTTAGAGTGGTTAAACTATGGGAAGCTTCACACAAATAGCTTCTCATGAGGTACAGCACCCAAGGGGTTTAATTGTTCCAGCAGCAATGAGGCATTCCACTCATGCGCCATTCAGCCAAAGGAAGAGTCTGTGAAATGGGCTGATGGTTGTGGCGTTGCTCATTCCTGAGGTTATTCTTTCCAGTGAACCCAGATACATATTTCAGTTACAGATGCCAAGGAAATAAACATCCTTCTGACTTTTGGAAGAAATCTGAACGCAGCCCTGTATCAGGAAGTTTTTAGTGTGTGATGTTTCACGGGGTTTTTATAATTTGCCGGAAGCCTCCTAGAGTGGCTGGAGCAACCCAGTCAGGTTGGTGACATCATCATCATCATCATCATCATCATCACAGCCTGCCATTGAAATCTGTGTCTTTCCCCCCTTGCAATCTGAGGTTCGGGAAGAGAATGTGATAGTTTGGATGTGTGGAGGCTATCCCTCTTTGTGAGCAAAGAGAATTTTAGTAGCTGTGTCCAGTAATGTTGGGAACTTGTTCTGCAGCTGTTTTTCACACACTTTTCTATACTATTCTGCAAGTATAGACTCTAACCTAAAAAAAAAAAGAATTAGTTTTATCGCATTGCTTTCTTGTATTCATTTTTTTGGCTTGAGTTTTGCTGTTACTTTATAATCCACACCAGTCCTTCAGAATAGGAGGAAATAAAGTTCTAAATAGTCTGACTATGTCACTGGGCAAACTCACTTCTGTTATGTTAGCATTTGCTGATCTTTTGGGCTTGGCAGGCACTCCCGACTTTTTTTTTCTTTCACACTCAGTTGTTTCCAAAAGGTTGACAAAACAGGAGTCTGCCCCAAAATTAAAATGCCACCAACGGGAAAGAAAAAGGCAGTTAATCTAACTCCACAGCACCTGTTATGTACTGAGCTGAATCCTAGAACAATAGGATTCAGAAACAGCGGGAGCTACCCAATCCAACTCCAGGTGGAAGTGAATCCGCAACCTGATTGGCCTGCTGGAGCAGCCAATCAGGCGGCGGGCAGAAGTGAATCTGCTACCTGATTGGCCTGTAGGAGCAGCCAATCAGGCTGCAGGCAGAAGTCAATCCACAATATAATTGGCCCACAGGTGTAGCCCTGAAGTAGCCAATCACGCAAGGCCCATTGTGTAAATAATGTATATAAGCAGATGGTTTTGGGAAAAGAGCCATTCTTCTTCTCCTCTTCTCCTTGATGACTATGAGCTGAATAAAGAGCATGAAATTCACTCTCGACTCCGAGTACATTTCAGCACCCAAACACACGCAGACCCTCTGAGTTCCCCTATTTTCCAGGGACATCCCTGATTTAGAGAAGCAGTCCTGGTTTCTGATTCAATCCTGGAACGTCCCACTTTTCCTTAAAGGTAAAGGTAAAGGGACCCCTGACTGTTAGGTCCAGTCGTGGACGACTCTGGGGTTGTGGCGCTCATCTCGCTTTACTGGCCGAGGGAGCCAGCGTTTGTCTGCAGACAGCTTCCGGGTCCTATTTTCATTGGAGGAATGTTGGAGGGTATGGAGTTATTTGACCCCCAAGCTGTCTGAAGTTATTTGACCCCCAAGCTGTCTGAAGGCAATCCTGTACAGCAACGTGTTTGTTTTTAACGTTTAATGTTTTATTATGTTTTTATATATGTTGGAAGCTGCCCAAAGTGGCTGGGGCAACCCAGTAAGATGTGTGGGGTATAAATAGTAAAATTAGCATTATGGAATGGGACGTCCCTATTTTCATTGGAGAAATGGTGGAGGGTATGCACACTCTGAGGTTGGGGTGGTCTCTCTTGGCATCAGGACTGACCGGTCCATGCAGTGGGTTTGTGCTGCCCTCTGGAGGCTATGAGGATTATCAGAAGATTATCGCAAAGCAGCCTTTGCCAACCTGGAGCTCTCAGATCTTTTGGGAAACAACAGCCGTCGGTTCCATCCAGCCCAGCCACGAACCTGCAGCTGGCCCTGGAGGGGAGCCAGTCTTGGCTGGGGAAGCGAGCTGGTTGTCTTGGCCACTGTTTCCTTCTCTGTTCCACAACCTCATTGCTGTCACTTGATTCACCAGGGATCTTGTGTTGGGAGTGGTTCAACTGGAGACTTCCAAGCGGAGTGGGGCGATCAAACGCCCTTGGTTGAGCCCGTAATGGCAGAAGTAGAACCACAAGAGAGAAAGTAGGTCCTGAGTGACCAAGAAGTGTCCTTTTTCTCCAGCTCCTCCTATCTCCGTCTCCATCTCTCTCAGGCTCCAGAAGAGCTGATGAAACACAAGCACAGTGTGTTTGTGTCAAGTGACAGAGGAGAGCAGTTCTTGGTGGGAAAACCACTGCCCTAACCCACCTGCAGCTTGCACTTCCAGGTACAGATTTTGGACCAAATTTGCTCAGGACGCCTACAATTCAGTCCCACACTGATCGGTTGAAAAATGGAGATTAGAGCATTGTAGCACCTTAAAGGCTAGCAGATTTATGGTGGCGCTGTGGGTTAAACCACTGAGCCCAGGGCTTGCCGATCAGAAGGTTGGCGGTTCGAATCCCCACGATGGGCTGAGCTCCCGTTGCTCGGTCCCAGCTCCTGCCAACCTAGCAGTTTGAAAGCACCTCAAAGTGCAAGTAGATAAATAGGTACCACTACAGCAGGAAGGTAAACGACGTTTCCGTGTGCTGCTCTGGTTCACCAGAAGCGGCTTTGTCATGCTGGCTACATGATCTGGAAGCTGTACACCGGCTCCCTTGGCCAATAACGCGAGATGAGCGCCACGACTGGACCTAATGGTCAGGGGTCCCTTTACCTTTACGTTTTAATGGACTACCAACACTTTGCTCGATACATGAAAAGTGTGTGTGTGTGTGTGTGTGTGTGTGAAAGTAAAAGCCCTACTGGACGAGTCCACCATCTTGTTTCTGGCCAGTCAGATCCTTCTATAGATATGCAGAACAGAAAGTCAGGATCCATCCACCATTGGCATCCTGCTCGACTATAGAGGTATAGCTATCACAACCAATAGCATTTAGCAGACTGGCTCCCCCACGAATTTGTCAAATTCCACTTTAAAGCCATCTAGGCTAGCAGTTATGAGCACATCTTGTGAGAGGACATTCCATAAGTTAACCAAGCAGTGTGTAACTTTGCAACACATGCAGAAACACACTACAACTTAGCTATGCCAAGAGAAAAAGCTTGCTTAAATATTGACATCCTGGGCATCAGTGAACTAAAGATTGAGGGCACTAGGAGAAGGGGATGACAGAGGATGAGATGGTTGGACAGTGTTCCTGAAGCTACAAACATAAGTTTGACCAAGCTGCAGGAGGCAGTGGAAGACTGGCGTGCTCTGGTCCATGGGGTCACGAAGAGTCGGACACGACTAAACAACTAAACAACATTTCTTTGCCTGAACTGAATTTTCTCCGTTTTTCTCTCCCTACTCCATGCATAAATCGATACACCTCCATCAACTGCCTCTTTAAAAATTGAAAAACAAAACTAGGAGGTCCCAAACACACTATGCTTTCCTTTTATGGAAGATGCTTCAGAGCATTGGTTCTCAAACTTTTCCCCCATCTACAGCCCACTTGAAAACTGCTGAAGGTCTCGGCAGACATCTTTTCTGTCTGCTGTAGCAATTCTAATGAACTATGCTACTGCTGGGCGTAATTTTGTTGCTTCTCTTATATCTTACACATTGCATTTTATTCTATTTGTATTACACAGAACTCAAATTGTGATGCAATAAAATGCAATACTGTATAGGAAATAAAAGAAGCAATGAAAATACAGTAACAAAAAACTCACTGAGAATTATAACATGATGAATGTGCCACCTCTGGCCTCCAACACAAAACCAGACACACCACAGACCCCCTGGAATGACGCTCACAGGCCACAGTTTGGGAACCCAGACAAGAGCCTACTGAATATTTTGGGGTCACTTTTCCAAATTTTTATGCCTCTACAGTACCTTTTTGTGCCTGGGTGGCTAGAACTGTGCACTGTATACAGAATGCAATGCAGCCTTCCAAATTCATTTATTAGGGACAGGTTTCTTTCTTATTAAAAAAGAAGAAAAACTAGACAGTGTGGATGAGTCCACCTTGCCTTGCATGTTCCCAATTGACTGCTTCGATCGGTGAAATCGGCACTTTTGCAGGTGCCACAGAATACCTGTTTCACTTTTGTTATAACCCTATTGTTTAGTACAGCAGCGTCTGCACTTTGGAACTCCCTGCCTCTTGAGATTAAGCAGGTCCCTTCCCTGCTCTCTTTCCGGTACCTGCTAAAAACATCATTGCTTAGAGAAGCCTGCCCAGATACTTCGAAAGTTGAGTTAATTTTAATCTGTTTTAAAACTTGAACTTTTGCGTGTTTTAAAGTAGGGTTGTGAGTTTCCCCCAATTTTCCGGTTTTATCTTTTTGTAAACCGCTTTGAGGTGTTGTTGGGTGTTTAGTTTTTGTTTTTAACAACCAACCAACCAACCTATAGCTGTTATGAAACATGCAAACAAACAAATACAAAGGCTACGAAACGAGAGAGGTCTCTGGGATGGTTGCTGTGGTTGCTACGCTTTGTTTTTCTGTGCTTTTATACAGTAAACCGCCCTGTGCTATTCGAATGAAGGGCGCTGTATAGAGTTAATAAATCATATTAGTAATAATGATAGTAATAGTTCCTGTATTTTTTACAAATTTCAATAAATGTGTTCAGTGTGTTTTTATACAATTCATAAACACTAATTGCAATAATAACAATAATAACAACCGAAAATAAACCCGAGGATAAACGGAAGACAGGCGAGAGCGGGACCTCCCTCCGCCTTCAGCATCCTTCCATTCCCCTCCCCAAAATTGGGATGCAGGCCCGGGCGCCTGGTTCCCTTAGCAACGGGAGGCCCTGCGCCGTATCCAAGGGGCGGGGCCTCTGGCCGCCCCGCCCCCATCCACTCTCCGTCCGCGCACGCGCCGCGACGCACTTCCGGCTCCTTAAGGGAACGTGTCCCTGGGCGCCGCCGAGGCAGCCTCCGCCGGGCCGGAAGTGCGGACTGCGTTGGGGACTGGAGACGATGGAGCAGGCCGAGGCGCACAACGGGAGCGGGGCCGGCGACGCCTCCACGGCCGGGGCGGCCGGGGCTCGGGCTCCCGCCACCCCGGAGGGCATGGCCCTGGCCTACGGCAGCCTGGTGGTCATGGCCCTGCTGCCCATCTTCTTCGGGGCGCTGCGCTCCGTCTCCTGCGCGAAGGGGAAGGTGAGGCGGGGCGGGCAGGGGGGCGGCGAGGGCAGGCCGGCCGGCCGGCCGGCAAGACCCCCTCCCTCTCTGAGGTGGGAGGCCGCGGCGCGCTCCCGCCATGGGTCGGCGGAACTCCACGAGACATGCGGGTCTTGAGGGGGAGACACAGCTCTCGGTGGGTAGAGCATCTGCCTGGCATGCAAAACGGGGGCCCGGCTCAGTGCACCCAAAACGGTATTTCCAGGTAGGGCTGCGAAGGATCCCCCGCCTGCAGTTCCACCCAGCGGCTGCCAGTCAGTGCAGGCAGTACTGCGCCAGGTGGACCTAATGGCTTGACTCCTTCTTCTTTGGCGATCACTCATAGCCGAGTCAGATTGTCTTTCAGAAACACGGTTTTAACCATCAGTCCGTAAGTGACTGTGGAGGCCAGTTCTGGACCCACACGGCCTTCCACAGTGGGGACATTGGTTTCCGGATGGGAGTTGCCATCCTCTTAACACGTTTCTCCCTTGTGTCCTGAGTTCGAGTGTCTTCAAAGCCCATGACACCTTCGGTAAAGGCTTTGGTAAATGGCTTGACTAGCTTCCCATAGAATCATAGGGCTGGAAGGGATCCCAAAGGGCCATCCAGCGCAACCCTCTGCAATGCAGGACTGGCCGCTGAAGAACCCCTGCCAGGTGGACGTCCAGCCTCTGGCGGAAGAGAGGCCACCCCCTTCTGAGTGAGCCTGCTCCGCTGTCAAAGCAGATTCCGTGTTTCTTGTGAAGGAGGTTGGTGCCGTTGGCCGTGGTTAGCCATGGTGGCTAAGTGGAGCCTTTGTGCACAGAGACATGGTGAGAAGGGAGCAGAGGGACATTACATTTGTGGGGTTCTTGTGCTGTTGGACTCCCTGAAGGAGCGTCCCCACCCCTATCGTTCTGCCTGGACACCGAGGTCTAGCACCAAGGGCCTTCTGATGGTTCCCTCAGTGCGAGAAACAAAGTTACAGGGAACCAGGCAGAGGGCCTTCTCTGTAGTGGCATCTGCCCTGTGGAATGCCCTCCCATCAGAGGTCAGAGAGATAAACAACTACCTGACAGTTAGAAAATACCTAAAGGCAGCCCTGTTTAGGGAAGTTTTTAATGACTGATGTTTTAATGTATTTTTAATCTTTTTGTTGGAAGCTGCCCAGATGGGCAGGGTATAAGGGCAGGGTATAAATAAATTATTATTATTATTATCATCATCATCATCATTATTATTATCCCTGACACCCCCTCCAGTCCATGGGCTTGCAGCAGGTGTCTTTGCTTCCTCCCAGTGCCTGAATAGCCAGCTATAGTTCTGTGGTTCTGTGTGCCAATGCCTGTGTTAGAAAGCAGGACCATCTTTGCATACATGTAGTGTGGTGATGGCATGTTCTCCCCACATGCCGCAATTAGGTGCCCTGTCTAATGTTTTTTGTTTTTACTTCTGGGCATGTCCAGAGCATAGAATCATAGACTTGTAGAATGGAAAGGGAACCTGAGGGCCATCTAGTCCAACCCCCTGCAATGCAGGAATCTTAGCTAAAGCAGCCTACCTCTTACACACACCCTTCCCTTGCTGCCTCCTGAGTTTTGCATCAGGCCATTGGTCCATCTAGCTCTGCATTTTCTACCCCAGCAGTTCTGTCTCCTTTCCTTGGTATCTCCTGGAGCGGTGTGTGTGAAAAGCATGCACTCCAGCAAGTATTTCTTCCCTTCCAAGTTGAAAGAGGAGTCACTTTGCTACATACAGTAGCATTGGCCTATTTAGCACAGGACTTTTTGTTCCTTTGCTCTTGAGTGTGCACCTTGGGGAGAACTTGGGACGGAAGGAGGAAGGAAGGAGGCCAACTGACGTGTTAGCAGGCAACAGGGCCAAAGTGGAAAGCATGCCCCTCCTCCTTAGATGCTTGAGTGCTTCCTTGGGCAGGCAGTTGTGGCTAGCTGTGTGCTGGGGAGCTGCTTCTGTAGAGAATTCATGTTTTGCATATGCTACATTAGCACCTTTCTATATGGGTAATCTTGGATTCGTGCACTGAGGCTCACAGGAATCAGTTTTAAGACAAAGGAAATACTTCAACTGATACATAATTAACCTCTGTTGTTTTAGTGCTGGAATCTGTGGGGAGGGCGCAGGCATAAATAAAGTCATGGAATCGGTTGGTGGCTCCAGCCCAAGATGGTCAGACATGTTAATTTCTTTAGAGGTGGTATAATTCAGCCTTGCAAACATACTCACAGGTGTTATGAGCCTGGAAACAAAAGGGGAACCTGCTCTCTTCCAACTTCCTTCAGTTTCCCTTTCTGAATTTTGGAAGGGATGCCAGCTGTCCACAGACTATTTCAGGTCTGACACAACAACAACAACAACAACAACAGGTTTCCCCAGCACTCTGATGAGCAGGTGGATTGAGCCACCATGTCGTATTAAAAAGTGCCAAAATAATTGCAGGCTGGTACCTCAACTGGCCATGTAGTGCTGCATCGAAAGATATTTGTCACAAAAATGTCTTCAGAACAAGAAGCTGTAAAACAATAAAAAATGTGTTTGTGTGAGTGTATCAGAGCAAATTTCCATATGACGGATTCCAGTAGGGAAACTAATTTGCCTCTGAGTGTGCCTGGCAACCCCATTGCTCAAGTTTCCTGGGGGCTGTAAAAGCAGATGTGGTCAAGTGAATGCAATATCTGCCCTACATTGCAATTGTTCTGCTTCCAGCGGGAAATAGGGAAGAGCACATTGGTCACTGTCCAGGCTGATAGGCTATCTTGTAACACTAGAATTCGTGGACATTCAGTGACGCTAAATCTTGGAAGATTCAGGACATGTACAGGAAAGTCCTCCTTCATGCAATGCATAGTTAAACTATGGAACTGGCTCCCACAGGAGGCAATGATGGCTACCAATTTAGATGGCTTTTTAAAAGGATTGGACAAATTCTTGGCGGAGGAGAGGGCTATCAAAGGCTACCAACCGTGACGGCAATGCTGTGGTTCTGAATATCAGTTGCTAGAAACCACAGGAGGGGTGAGGGCCCTTGTGCTTGAATCCTGCATGCTAGTTTCCCAAAGGCATCTAAGGGAATAATAGGATGCTGGACTAGATGGGCCATTGGCCTGTTCCAGCAGGCTCTTCTTCTATTCTTAATATCTTTGCTTCTAGAGTTCTGAATAAGGTATCCTTCCCGCCCTAAGGGGCTAACATTTGACCAACTTTTCCTCTAGAATGCTTCGGATATGCCAGAGACCATTACCAGCCGAGATGCTGCCCGCTTTCCTATCGTTGCCAGCTGCACCCTCTTAGGCCTCTACCTCTTCTTCAAAGTAAGTGAAACCACTGAGGATCTTATTGCAGTCTTCTGCCGGCTGACAGCTAACCCAATAACTCTCCCTTTTGTGGGTGTAGAGGAAGCAGAATCTCTCCTGGGGAGGGGGAAGTGGCAGAAACCTTCCTGTCCCAAGTATTCGCAATAGTGTGGTGTCTCCATCGGGCCTCTAGGAGCTGTGGGGTGCTGAGCATTTTGCAGGTGGTCTTTCATTTCCTGCATCTGCCAGCTCGAGGTTTCCAGCTTTCGAAAAGGCTGGGTATGCCTCTCCCATAAGAGGAGGGTCTGCTTGTACAAACTGTGTAATATACTGGGGGGACAATTGTAGCTTTAAGCTATTTTATCCAGCCTTTCTATTCAGGATTTCATAAAACTCTGTACTTGGTAAAGTGGATGAAACACAAAATCACAGAATTAAAAGCAGTGTAATGGAACGATAAAAGCAGCACCATTGAAATGTCAACTGAGACAACAGGATAATGTTTTTAAAAAACTGAAATATCTAAAAGTGGCAGACCAGACAAAATTAATAAGATGAAGCAGCTTTATTTAGCCGAAGTAAATAAAAAATCCACCCATTGTCTAAAGGCAAAGATGGCGCCTGGTGCATCCCTGCTTGACGGTATGTGTGTGTTTGTGTTCCATATTCCAGGCTCCACAACAACCAAGATGGCTCCGTTGCTCAGGCATAGGCAAACTCGGCCCTCTGGATGTTTTTGAGACTACACTTCCCATCATCCCTGACCACCGGTCCTGTTAGCTAGGGATGATGGGAGTTGTAGTCCCAAAACATCTGGAGGGCCGAGTTTGCATATCCCTGCCCATGGTGATCAGCTTCACCACCCACAGGATGGGACAGAGAGCAGGGCCTCCAGTACTAGTCAGAAAGGCTAGTGAGTGGAGCTGATCTGATCTGCTGCATTGCCTGTTTCCCTTCCCCCACGCACAGTGGTGGATCATCTGCTTTGCACGCAGCGGGTACCGTCCAAGCTCCACTCTGAAAAGTTTAGGTGAAGTGGGAAGATAGATCCATTTAGCTCCCGTAAAAGTCCAGAGTGGATTGCAGCATGAAATGAGTTTTGCAATGTGCTCCAGGCCTGGGGAGACTGCCCCAGTGCTGTTCTCCTGACTGGCATCCAGTAAACCTCGGAGCAAGGCAAAGCCTAGCATGGTTCCCCATGCCAGTCCAGATTGCCTCCTCTGATGTGGTTGCATGCAGAGTGGGTGCTGATCTTCTTGTTTGGGACATTGGAAACCTCTGGGTGTGGAAGGTGTGCAGAGACTGACATGCTTCCATTCCCACCAGAAGTCATGATTCTGCCTTGGATTCTGGTTGGTGCTGAATTCTTCCCCATCCCCAATCTCTGGAGTAGGAAGGCTGAGCACCTCTGCTAGGGATCCTGGAGATGCCAGGGGTGAGATGGAGCTGTAGAAGGCACCTTCATGCGACCACTTGCCTAAGCCATTTCAAGTGCAAATGGGTGGTGGAATATATAATTTCATTTCACTCTAACTGCATTCCGCTGAATCACCAGAATTTCTATCAGGTATACAATTGGATTACAGGAAGAAGAAGAAGAGTTTGGATTTGATATCCCGCTTTATCACTACCCGAAGGAGTCTCAAAGCGGCTAACAATCTCCTTTCCCCTCCTCCCCCACAACAGACACCCTGTGCGGTGGGTGGGGCTGAGAGACTTCAGAGAAGTGTGACTAGCCCAAGGTCACCCAGCAGCTGCATGTGGAAGAGCGGAGACACGAACCCGGTTCACCAGGTTACAAGTCTACCGTTCTTAACCACTACACCACACTGGCTCTCCACATACAGTGGATAAAATAAATCCTAAAGTCAGAAAATGCCTACCGAAATAGAAAGGTCTTTGTCATAGGCGAGATGGATTGGCCTAGGAGATTGTTAACATCCTGGATTCCTGCTGCTTTTCTGCCAGATGAAGCCAGCCTTGGGAACCTGGCCATCACAGCCTGTACTGGCAGGAAAGGAAATGGAATAATTCTAACTGGCAATCGGTGTTTCCAGGGTGACTGTTTGTTCACCACACAGCATTTGTATCTTAGAGATGCGCAGATAAGCTGTGTTGGAGGTCAGGAGAATGGAGGCCTTTGTGAGGAACAACCGCAAAAGTGATGAAGGTGACCAAAGAACAGTTGCTTCCTGGTTCTGAGCTTAGAAAGCTTTCATTGTAATTATCACAGAGTTTTTCCAGTCAAGAACTTCTTCCCCACCAGCACAGAATTAACCTTTAGAGGCAGCGCTGTTAGAAAATTCATGAAAAAGAATACACACACTTCCCCTAGGGGAGAAGAAAATCCTCTGATCTGGGCTATGATACTGAGCAGAGATGATGCACCCCCATATTTATGTCAGACCCCCTGGTCTAGAAATAAACGATAAATTGCAAGAACTCTGGCCAAAAGAAGATGGATTTCAAAAAATCTTCACAAGGTTTTATTGATGTGATGCGGAGTTTAAATGGGAATCAATCCCAATGTTGAAGGCAAATAAAGATAAATTCCAGTAAAGATCAGGACAAGGCCCTGTTTCGACTATTCTTCGTCAGCTGGAATATTGAGAAAGTTAAAATAAATCTTAGAATAATTCTCCTTGTAATGAAAATTCATTCAACTCTCTAAACATAAAGACCCCCTGCTCTGGCATAAGACAGCCTTCTCTAACCTGGTGCCTTCCAGATGTTTCTGACTACAACTCCCATCAGCCCCAGTTGGCGCATACTGATGGGAGTTGTAGTCCTAAACATCTGGAGAGAGCTGCTCGAACCTGTCAGAAATTAAAAGGAAGCAAAATCATGGCCTTCTGGCTTAGATGTGAAAGTTTAAAAGCAGTAATTACACTTCCGGGATGTTCTTCCTCTGTTTTGACACGTTGCATAGTTAGAAAGCAGGTTGTTCAACCTGACTGGTTTTTCTTGTCTTCTAGATATTCTCTCAAGAATACATCAACCTGTTGCTCTCCATGTATTTCTTTGTCCTGGGGATCCTTGCCCTTTCCCACACCATCAGGTAAAAGAAGGAGAACAGCAGATGGCTTGAATACTGTGTGTGTGTTGCGATTCCATTTAAAAGAAAAAGAAATCGGAACCCTCCTGGTTGCAGCAAAACAGCCTAAACTTAGCTGGCATTTTTCTTTAAAGCAAAATCAGAGGGCCTGTGCTGGGGATGCTGGTGGCTCCTGGGCAATACAGCTTCATCTAGTAGAGTTATTCCTCATTACAGAGTTATTCCTTCTCTCCACACCCCTCAATAAGTTTCCCTTCATTTCTCGCTCCAGAACAAACGAAGCCAGAGATCTCTTCAGAAATTGCTTTGGGGACATTGGAGCATTCCCAGTGGACACTATTAGCAAATATTATTCCAGAGTTGGCTGCTTCCAAAACTGTTCCATCCCTCAGCTATATAATTATTTTCCGCTGTTTGAACCAACTAACATTTCAGGATGAGGAGGAGAAGGGATGAGATCAGAGGTTTGTTAGCACAGCTAGAGCTTGGTAGCATGGCTCTGACCCTGCAGCTCAGGGTTTTTCACACTGAGGGCTGCATTTCCTCCCAAAGGCCACGTGCCAAAGGCCTCCCAAAGGCCACATGGTGGGTGGGACCAAAAGCAAATGTGGGTGGAACAATTCATGCAGAAGCCTAGTTTCTACTGCCACTCTGTCCTCCATCCCGGCTGGCATGGGGCATTATCAGAGTTGTGTTGTTGTTTTTTATATTGCCAACTCGGGCATTATCAGAGTTGAAGGGTGCATTCCAGGCAAGGAAAAGCCATGCAAGCAAAACTAGGAAGTGCTTTTCAAGTGTCTCCTGGGAGTGCCCTTTTCAGGGTGTTCTACTTCCCTCTGACATGGGAGACGGGAATGTAACACACCTGGCCAATGAACTTCAGCAGTCTGCAGTGCCATTCACTGGGTGAAGAGGCAAATCAAAATGTTTCCTTGGCAAAGGGATCTGCTTAAATCCGTGGCTTTGTATCTTTGTTGAAACGGTCACTGTTCTACAAAAGCTCCACACCCAATAAGCAGGATAACACTGGCATCTATAATGGCATCCCTGCCAAATTGTGCCTTCTTGAAAAAGGAGTTCATACCCGCTCTTTGAACACAACTTTTAATGAGGAGCTGCTGGTGGTCGATTCCAGGGTCTCCGCATCTCAGTACAAAAACAAACAAACACCTTAGCTGCCTTTAGGGGCAATAAGGCCCCATCCATACCTGCCCTGCCCCCTGCCTTCCCACCAGGCCCCATCAGGATTCAAATGAAAGATGCACAGTGCAGCTGATAAATCGGCTGTTTCTTACCAAATTCAAAATGAAGCTCTCTGGGTCAGCTTAATCTTGAGCCTCCCTTTTTAGCTGTTTCTTTGCGTGGGACTGGTGATGATGCTGGGAACTCTTCATACAGGTAGCAGCTCTTTAACATGACCTCCGCCCGTATTTGGTTGTCATGAATAAGGACATCCCTGAGGGGGTCTTTGGACCTGTCCTTAAAGGCAATGGCGGGGGGGGGGGTTAGGCTTAGTCCAGCCTTGCGAATAACCTCACGCAGGTTACTAGCCCACTTCGTTCAAGTATAAAACATGTCCCTAAAGGGAAAACATGAGTTTGACCAAACTGCGGGAGGCAGTGGAAGACAGGAGTGCCTGGCATGCTCTGGTCCATGGGGTCATGAAGAGTCGGGCACAACTAAACAACAACAAAAAGGGAAAAAGGAAACCATGGTTTGCAAGACTTCCTTGCCTGGAGCCAATTTTTGTGTGTGCCTCTTTACAAGCTTGGCTCAATTTCTGCTACATGTTTGTGCATTAGGCACTTGACTGGGGCGAACACTCATTGAAGACTTTTGAGCTGAACTTGAGGCCGGCAGGGATGCTTAGTGGGTGACACCCCACTGCCCTCCTCTCTCCATGGTTCTTTAGGAGTCACCTTGTCCCTTCTCTGCTCTTGATTTCAGCCCCGTGATGAACAAATTCTTCCCGGTCAATTTCCCCAACAAGCAGTACCAGCTTCTCTTCACTCAGGGCTCTGGGGAAAGTAAAGAAGGTAAGTCCCTCTCTGTGCAAATCCTACAGTTCCCCTGGCTTGCCTGTTGCTTCCTGATTTTCCCCAACCTGAAGGCCATCAGTAGCCTTGCCTGCAGTTTTCTGCTTTGGCTAGTGGGGTCTCCCTAGAGTTTCTAATTCTTTTAATATGGCCAATATGCTGGGCAAGTGTCCTGGGTGCCCTTGCCTTCCAGTCGTCACCCGCTGTTGCTGTTTCTACGCCCACACAGGCAGCATACACCTGTGGAATGATGTGCTTTAAATAATAATAAAAAATAAAACAAAGATAAAACATACATACAGTCATATCTAAAACCTCTCTTAAGTGGGTCTTTCTGCTTGCAGAGCATATGGCCCACCCCCCAACCCATAGCTCAGTGGCAGCGTGCATTATTTGCAAGATCCACCATTTCCATTCACTGGATTTTGGAGAGTGGGGCTGGGTAAGATCTCTCTCTCTCTCTCTCTCTCTCTCTCTCTCTCTCTCTCTCTCTCTCTCTCTCTCTCCCTGCAAACCTTCAACAGTCTAGGTGGGTCAGCGGTCTGTCTTAAGTCAGCTTTGTGAGCTCATAATATAGGTGCAAAAACAAGCGTCGGTTCTCTTAGCTCTTTGCCAGGGTGCCTGGGCGCTGCCTATCCCTTACTCTTGCTTTGTATTAAAAGAGGCTGATAGAGGTGAAAACGACGTGGTGGCTTTTGTTGCAGAGATTGTCAACTACGAGTTCGACACCAAGGACCTCGTGTGCCTGGCCATGAGCAGCGTCGTTGGAGTCTGGTACCTGTTGAGAAAGGTACGCCGAGCACCTGGCAAAGCCTGGGCACCACTTTTCTGTTTGCCTAAAATTCTGGGTGTGCATGGGGGGTGGGGAGGCAAGGGGGGTGAGCTATGCTGGTGCTGTTCTTATTGTAATTATGTTTTAATAGATTTGAGAGAGGGAGGGGGGAGGGAGAGAAGAGATTAACCCTAGCAGTGTTTAATTGCTTTTAATGATGGTTCCCTCCCCCTGTTTTTACCTTTTTTATTTTTATCTGTAAGCCGCCTTGAGTGCCTGGCAGGGGATAAGGCAGGGTATAATAATAATAATAATAATAATAATAATAATAATAATAATAATAATAATAATAATAAATATGCTGTGGGCTGATCTTCCCTGCCCTTCTCCCAGCACTGGATTGCCAACAACCTCTTTGGCCTGGCCTTCTCTCTCAACGGGGTGGAGCTGCTGCATTTGAACAACGTCAGCACCGGCTGCATCCTCCTCGGGGGGCTCTTCGTCTACGATGTCTTCTGGGTAAGCAAGTGCTGGTTTCTCAGGGTTTCTCTAAATACTTTATTTCCACTTACTGTATTGCATTTATATCCCGCTTTCCCTCCAAGGAGCTTAAGGTGTGGTGTTCATCGTTTTCCTCCCCCCGGTTTTATCTTCAAAACAACCCTTTGAGGTAGGGTAGGCTGGGAGGCAGTGACTGGGCCCCGGGGTCACCCACTGCACTTAATGGCCTAGTGGGGATTGGAACCCTGGTCCCTGTCAAACCATGACACCACACTGGCTCCTCCTTGAGGATCTGTGGCAGAGTGAGTGCGTGCCACCGTGTGGCTTCTCACATTCTTGTGTTACCAGCTCTCTCTCTTATTTATTGATTTATTACGTTCATATTCAGGCTTTTCCTCCAAGGAGCTCAAGGTGGCACTCATGGTTCTCCCCCTCCTTTATCCCTACAACCACCTTGTGAGTTAGGCTAGGTCGAGAGGCAGTGGCTGCTCCGGGGTCGCACCCAGTGAGGTTCATGGCCAAGTGGGGATTCGAACCCTGGTCTCTGCCAAGCCCTCGTTGGACGCTCTGTGATGTTGCTGTGCACCAGAAAATACTGCGTACAGCAATATCAAAATACATTTTGAAAAATGTTAAAATCAGGAAAGCACAATCATTAAAGTAACCAGCTGCTCAAGAAAACACCGAACAATTGCCTAGGCCTTTCAGCATGGAAAAAGTCTTCAAGAGATGCCTGGAATTTAACGGAGAGGATTCCTTATGAATCTTCTGGGAGAGTGTCCCACAGCCCTGGATGCCCCACTCCTGGTTGCAGACAGTTATTCTCCGAAGGAAGGCCTGGTCTCCATCGGGTGGGTGCCGTGGGGTGAATGCTTAAGCCGCAGTCATCATCCTTCACACCGTTCTTCTCTCCTCTCTAGGTCTTTGGCACCAACGTTATGGTGACGGTCGCAAAGTCCTTTGAGGCGCCCATAAAATGTGAGTACCTGGGTTTTTTAAACCTTTGGCGGCAGCGAGCAGTGGGCATGAGCGGTGGCTAACTGAGCCACGCTGCAGCTTGAGCAACAGAGAAAGCCTTTCTTGTAGAGCAGGGCATGTGAAACCTCCATCCTGTGGGGCTAATTCAACCCAACAGAGGTCCTGAATTGGCCTGTGATGCCCCTTCCCTCAAAAGCACTCCTTCCTGCCCCAACCCCGACCTCAAGTGTGAGAGGCAGGTATAGACTTGCTGCCATGTTCACTTTGGTGTCAGGTGACTGCTGGGCAGCCCCGCCCACCTGTCAAAAGTTTGGTGGTGGGATCTGGACCACCCCTTCCACTGAGCAATATTAGCCCAGCGAGGAAAGAGAGAGTTCATTCCTTGGCCTGTCGTCTAGGGCCACTGCCTGTTTTGGGTGTTCACGATCCCATCCTAGCCAACCTTAGGAATAATAATAATAATAATAATAATAATAATAATAATAATAAATTTTATTTATACCCTGCCCTCCCTGGCCAGGACCAGGCTCAGGGCGGCTAACATCAAAGTAAGGTAAAGGTAAAGGGACCCCTGACCATTAGGTCCAGTCGTGACAGACTCTGGGGTTGCGCGCTCATCTTGCATTATTGGCCGAAGGGAGCCAGCGTATAGCTTCCAGGTCATGTGGCCAGCATGACAAAGCCGCTTCTGGCGAACCAGAGCAGCACACAGAAACGCCGTTTGCCTTCCCGCTGTAGCGGTTCTTATTTATCTACTTGCATTTTGACGTGCTTTCGAACTGCTAGGTTGGCAGGAGCTAGGACCAAGCAACAGGAGCTCACCCCGTCACAGGGATTCGAACCGCCGACCTTCTGATCAGCAAGCCCTAGACTCAGTGGTTTAACCACAGCGCCACCTGGGTCCCTAACATCAAAGAATAGATACATTAAAAACATAAATCAAACAATTGATTAAAATACAGCTTAAAATCAAATTTGAAGCAGAATAAAACCAGACAGCAACCCACGGATTATAACTATAGGGGATGGGAGCATTGAGTGCTCACCAAGCCCAACTGTTTGTGCTGGTCTTATATGAGCTGGTGGAAAGGGTTAGGGAGGCCACTTACATCCTGGGTGTTATAACAAAAAAAGAGGGGGGGGGTTCAGACTGGGCCCCGACCAAAGGCCTGTTGGAACAGCTCCGTCTTGCAGGCTCTGCAGAAAGATCAAATCCTGCAGGGCCCTGGTCTCTTGCGACAGAGTGCTCCACCTGGTCCTGCTCGAGACCAGTCTAACCTCCTTGAGGCCCGGGACCTCCAAGGTGTTATCATTTGTGGACCTTAAGGTCCTCTGTGGGGCATACCAGGAGAGGCGGTCCCGTAAGTACGAGGGTCCTAGGCCGTATAGGGCTTTAAAGGTTAAAAGCAGCACCTTAAACCTGACCCTGTACTCTACCAGGAGCCAGTGCAGCTGGTATAGCACTGGATGGATATGATCCTGCGGCGAGAGCCCTGTAAGGAGCCTCACCGTGGCATTCTGCACCTGCTGAAGTTTCTGGGTCAGTTCCAAGGGCAGCCCTGTGTAGAGCGAATTACAATAATTGAGCCTGGAGGTGACTGTCGCATGGATCACTGTGGCAATATACTGCGCAAGGGTGGCTGTTGAGAGGGGTGAGGCAGCGGCATGTTTAGCCAGTCCTGCACCAACTCGGCTGGATCTTTCCAGGCCAAAGTGGTGGATTTGACCTTCCGAGATTGGATGCAACATGCTTTGAGCACCTCTCTCTCCCTATTGCCAGCTTGGACTGACTGGTATTTTCCATACTTGGGGTGCGTCTGTTTATGGGAGATTAGAAGCAGCAGAGCCACGGCAGAGGTAGCCCCAGGAGAGCAGCGCATTGCTCCTCTTCCCCTTCCTCTCTCTTAGCATTTGTGAAAAGTGCAAGATCCATCTGATGAAGCTTTGTTGTGAGGAGGTTTGGGCAGAAAAGGTGCCTGTTTGGATCTCCTGTCAGTCTGTGGTTTGCCTCACTTTTCCTCAACATGAAACGGTTTTAATAGTAATGTGTTGTGTGTGCTTTGTTTCGAAGCTGCCTCCTGCACCGGGAGAGGCACCGGTGTGTGTTTAAAGCAAACCTGCCGTAGCCTTTGGATGACAAACTTGGACTCTCTCTCCTGCCATGGGCTGAACCCCGCTTCTCCCCTCTTTCCTTTCTCCCAGTGGTTTTCCCCCAAGATCTTCTAGAGAGAGGCTTGGAAGCTGACAACTTTGCCATGCTGGGCCTGGGGGACATTGTCATCCCAGGTAAGGTGATCGGGGAGTGTGTGACTATGCAACGGTTCTGTGCAATGGGACGGCCCCTCTGGCTCTCGCCTGCTGCTCTCGGTTGTATGCTGGAAAGAAGGAGTCAGCTTCTGCACCCCTGGAGCGAGGGGAGGCAGCTTAGCAGAGAAATGGAGTGGAACTAGAAAGTCATCTTATCATCATTCCACATTCCATAGAGCAAGGGCAGGGGGAGGGGAGGAGGCAGACCATAGGCCAATTCCCTGGAGGTGGGAGGGAATAATCCACCTGCCAATCACCTGGCCCTATTTTGACATCAGAAGATTGGCAGGTGAGTTATCCTGTCGAAAGTTTTCATTCTAGCCTCTGCTAAAACATAGCCCTTTCCCCAGTTGCCGGAAACTACAAGAGGGGAGGGTGCACTTGTGCTTGTATTCTGCCTGAGGGTTTCCCTGCAGGCATCTGGTTGGCTGCAGTGTGGGATAGGATGTTGCACTAGATGAGCCATGGGCCTGATCCAGCAGAGCTCTCCTGTTCCTTTTCCCTTTCCTAAGAGCTGTATGACCTGTTGTCTATCCCTGCCAGAGGTCCCAGTGAGTCGCCTCGATACTGCTTTCAGCCACAAGGGGGTGCTGCGGCCTCACAGATCATATTAGGAGCAGGGAGCCTTGAGAAGGGCAGTGTGGCTGAGTGGGTGGGTGCCTGGCACAGCCTCCTCCCTGTAGCCCTAACCACGACTCTTCCGCTCTCTTCTCTTCACTCAACCCAAACCAGGAATCTTCATTGCTTTGCTGCTGCGCTTTGACATCAGGTAAGTCCACCCCCCCGCCCCTCGGTGAATGTGGAAAAGAGCACTACTGGCAATCCTGTGTTGCTGAGTGATGCCCTTTTTGTAAAAGTCTGCTCTTGGAAAACATGCCAGTTGGGAGCAAGAGCGGCCGTTGTTGGAGGGTAGGGTGGGGTTGGGGAACAAGGGCCCTGCAGGTTTTCTTTTGTGGCCTGATGGCATCTCTCTGTGCCTGCTTCTTTGAGACACTTTTCTCGCCTGTTCATGGGGTTGGGTGGCCTGTTAGGGAATCTTCTCCTGCCCCGGGATCACCGTAACGCCCACTTCTGCTTCCTTCCCTGACTCAGCCTCAAGAAGAACACGCACACATACTTCTACACCAGTTTCGTGGCTTATATTTTTGGGCTGGGCATCACCATCTTCATCATGCACATCTTCAAACATGCCCAGGTGAGCAGCAGCCTTTTACCTGCGTCCAAAGGCCACCTGCCTGCAACGGCCGGTTGCCTCTTCTGGGAAAGCAGGAAGTTCTTTGAATTGGAGGTGGAAAAGGGGAGGGGGCAGATGAGAAATGGGGAGTTTGGCACTGTTCCAGCAGCCCGCCAGCATCATGATAGCTAGATGTCCTGCTTGGACACACAGCTGCTCCCTTGTAAAAGGTGCAGAGCTCACGGTTTCTAAGCAAACTTCCCCACACAGCAGCGAAGGCTTGCCTCTGGGCATCTCACCAGTGACCCAGCTGGCCAGAAAAGGAGAGGACTGTCCCAACCTAAGGGTGCATGGAAGGTGACCGTCTTCTGGGTTTCATTGCCTGAGGGGGGAAGGCAGATGGCGATCTCCCTTCAGCCAAGAACCCTCTGCCAGACAGGCCAATAATGACGGAGGTTGAATCAAATCTCGGTTCCCTCAAAGAGCACTGCATTGGAAAGTTCCCTGGTGCTAGCTGAGATCTGCTTCACAGAAACACAGAATTTCATCTTTGGAAGGGACCCCCAGGGTCCTCTAGTCCAACCCCCTTCAATGCAGGAATCTCAGCCAAAGCATCCAGGACAGATGGCCATCCAACCTCTGCTTAAAGACCTTCAGCAAAGGAGAGCCCACCACCTTTTGAGGTAGTCCGTTCCCTTGTCAAATGGCTCCCACCAACTGAAAATAATGTTTGGTTGGAAGCTTCACCCAGATCCGTTTCACAAATAAGGCGAGTATTTTGAGAAGAGCAGCTTGCCTGGCCCCAGAGGCCAGTGCTCGCCCATGGCCTGTTGCACCTGCGTGAGGCCTGAGCTCTAGCTTCCTGGTGCCTCCAGGTGAGGCTGGACTCCCACCAACCCCAACCAGGACTGGTGGGAATTGCTGCCCCAAGTATCTGGAGGAAGGGTTGCTTTAGGCCCAGCTCAGGGGTCTGCTTCTGACACTTAAACCGCTCGGTGCCTTTGGCTTGGCAGCTTCGACCCCCACCCCCCCCTGCAGGCCCACTGCAATCCCTGTGGTCAGTTTGTAATTCTGCCCTTGACCTTCCAACTTTGTTAGACTTGTGAGTGTGAAATGGTGAACGGACTTTCGGTGTGGCAAGCCTCACCCTCCACACTAACGCTGTGCCCCTGTAGTTCCACTCTGTGCCCTAATTTGCCCCAGCCCGTGTCTGCCTCCCAAACCCCGTTTCCAGCCCCCTCTCTCCCTCCTAACACTCCCCCCCTTGATTTCCCCCTCTCAGCCTGCCCTGCTCTACCTGGTCCCGGCCTGCATCGGCTTCCCTCTCCTGGTGGCTCTGGTGAAGGGAGAAGTGGCAGAGATGTTCAGGTAAGAGGTGCTTTGCGGCCACACGGCAGTCGTCGAGGGCGAGATCCAGCTGGTTTGGGGGACTCTGCAGGAAATGGGGCACAGCTGAGTCAGCTCCTATTTCCTTCCGACAGTCTTCAGAGTGTGAAGTAGGCCTCTGAAAGGAGGTGCAGGTGAGGATGTGTCCAGCCAGCCTCTTCTCCCCTGTGAGCGTTTGGGTCGAGCCAGAAAGCTGAATGCCACCACTGCCACGCTGGAGGCGCTCTGTCCTCATCCCATCAGCTGGTTATTGCCTTTCCCATCTGTGAATCGGCCTTTGCCAGCCTGTGCCCTCCGGGTGTTTTGGACTGCATTTCCCATCAGCCCCAGCCAGCATGATCATTAAGAACACGAGAAGCACCTGCTGGGTCATGGCCAGTGGCCCGTCTAGTCCAGCATCCTCTTCTTGCAGTGGCCAAGCAGATGCCCCAAAGGGAAATCGTGGGGGTGGGGGTGGACCAAAACATCTGCTGCAGCATAAGCATTCCCATTCTCCTGTGCTCAGTAAAAGCATTTTGAGAGTGGCACAGATGCCAGGAGTGGCCAAGGCACCTGCGGTTTGGGATTCTTCTGGGCAGGATTGGGGGGGGGGGGCGTCGGCGTCTTGTGGCTCTGCCTGCCTCTCCTGCTCCTTGTTCCCCAGCTCAACAGGGTGGGAGGACCCCAAAGGGCAGGAAGCTGCAGCCTCGAGCTAATAGTGGGGCAGGAGAGCTGAAAATAATACCAATCTATTTCACATCTGGCAACCAATGCACCCTTTTGGTTTTAGATAGCTCATGACGAGTCAAAAAAGCCCAGGACACAAATTTTCATGGCCCTCTGGCAGCTATGGTGGCTCATTTGCCAGAAGTAATGTATTTAGCATTAAATCTGGAAGTGTTTACTCGATTCTGACCAAACTAACCCTCCTGGTGTGTATTTTGCTCATCTGCAGTCAAGCCGTTGTGCGGACCCTGGTTGTGGGGTACCCAAACTTGTCGCTGATGGCCTGAGTGTTGGGGAGGTTACAAAAGAGGGCCCTGTTAGATCCAGCTATGATTGAACTTTAGAGGAGTGCCTCTGAACATGTGCAGAAAATCCTTCCCCTTAAACCTCTGCTAGCTTTCAAACATGCTGGGTTAGGCGTTGGACGACAAGCCAAGACACTTTCTTTGAGTCAGTTCTTGCTTCTACTTGGGCTGGAGCCACCTGGAATCATGGTCCCTCTGTGATGGGCAGCCAGCCTCCCACAAATAAATACACATTCATCCCCAAATCCCTGGGTCTCCCGTGATTTAGGGGTGTTCCCCCCCCCAAACAACAACTGGGGGGTGAACGAGTGGGTCAGGCTCCTCATTTCCGCATCAGGTTCGCAAAGGGGTCCGAGTGCCTCCGCGGGGTCCCTGCGTGGCTGGCAGCGAAATCTGCGGATGTGGAAAAGCAGTTGTGTGGTTCTGTGCCAGTCCTTGAGTGCCTCCCCCCACCCCTCCTCCTTGGAAGCGCTGTGGGATTTGGAGGGGGGTGGGGAGGAAGAGGAAGGGGTGATGAGAGTGACGAGAGGAAGGGCCCCCCACCCCAGGAATCCCGGCAGGTGTTGTGCGGCCTCCCTCGGCTCCCTTCCAGGTGGCTTTGATGAGCAGCCGGTTCCTGGGGGTGCTGACAGGTCTGACGCGGCACGGCAGCTGGCCTCGCACCTCTCGGGGGGCACCCTGACCTTCACCCCGGGCAAGCTTTGAGGAGGGTACCTGCCCCCTTCAGTCCCCCGGGGGCCTTTTCTTCTGATCAAGCCATTCCTGAAGGATTTCTGGTGTGCCGTTGTTGGATTTTTTGCCTGCTTTGAATGAAAGGCTGGGGCAAGGGGGGAGGGTGTCAGTGGCAGGAATTTGGGGTCCTTCCTGATATCTTGCCCTGCAGGCCCTCGATGAACTGATGGTGGTTATACCTGGGAGATCACCCACTAAGCCATTTATTTACTTTGCTTCATAGAACCTATACAGTATTGATTGTTAAAACACACACACCGTCAAAGCGGTTTACAAAAAAGAAAGTCATCAAGAAGAAAAATTAGCAACAATAAGTTGATCAAAGAGTTAAAACAACAATAGGCTGAAAACAGATTAAAACTTGCAGCAAGTGGCTGAACAATTTAGCTCTGGCTGCTGGTCCCTGCCAGCTCCATGTGTCTGAGGCCCAAGGGACTCTTCAAGGCTGGCCTTTGCCTTTCGCCATCGGACAGGAAAACCCAAGCCAAAGTGTTTCTCAGAAGCACAGGGCACATTTGTACATAGCTTGGGGGAGGTAGAATTGCTTTCAGCCCCCTTTCCAGTGATTTTTGAGCCTCCTTGAAGAGAGAAGTTTGGACAGGAATGGAACTGTATCTGAGAAACAGGTCCCTGTGGGCACAAAGATCCGGGCAGCATCTCGTTGAAGGTTCAGAATGCCTTTGCTTTGTGGCTCGGCTGCTTTCAGAGCAAGGCTGCCTTTGGTCCTGGGCTCCTTGCCCTCGCCACTCTTATCTTTTCTCAGCTGGGCAGCAGTGGAGCAGTGCCTGCTACAAGGTTTTGAGGGCCCTCAGGCAAGACACCTTCCCCGCAACCCAGCCTTCTTCCCTGCATCTTCACCAGTTGAGCCTGGTGCTCCTCCTCCTCCTCCTCTTCCTCCTCATCTCTCCCACCACCTGGTTTGCTTCCTTGACAGGGAGCTCTTGAGCCAAGCAGGTTGCTGGCATCTCCTCCTCCTCCCTTCCGTTCCTCCCTGTATTTGGGACAGAGGGGTTGCAGCAGTAGAGGCAGACGGTGCTCATCCACCTGGCAAGGTAGCCCATCTAGGAGAAGGAAAACTCTGGTCCTCAACCTCTGCTGCATTGTGGGACATCTAGAAGCAAACCCAACACAAATCTGGATTGGAGTCCCTAAGATGGCTGGATGGCGCCTTGTCTGCTGCCTTCTGGCAACTCCTGCAGCCAAGCTGGGGCCAAATGTCTCCTTCTGCTTTCCTTTGGGTCATATTAGCGAGGCTGAGAGGGGGGCCTTGTCGTCTGGGCAGCCCAGGACTTCCATCCACACTGGCTTGCACCCTGGGGATTTGCCAACACAGTGGTTTGACTTCACCCCCAGAGGTGCACTCCATTGTCTGTCAGGACAGATGGATAGCAACAACGGTGGGGGGCTAGGGCTGGGGGTGTTCTGTTGGGTGGTTCTCCATCTCTTGCCTGGCCATGCTGGCCCTGGCAGTAGAGCCAGGTGAGGAGGGGGGAAGCTGCGTCTCTGTGCCATCTCGCTCTTTGCAGCCGCTCTCCCTGCCGCCTTCCTAAGCCTTTCCCTTTCTCTCTCTCTCCTCCTCTCCCGCCTCTGCCTTGTCTGTGTCTCTCTTCCTGCAGCTACGAATCCTCTGCCGAAATCTTGCCCCATACCCCAAGGCTCACCCATTTCCCTAGCGTCTCCGGGTCTCCATCCAGCCTCGCTGACTCCATGCAGCAGACACTGTCCTGCTCCCACAGACGCCGGCAGCAAAACCCCAGCGCCATGTAGCTCTCTCAGGCCTGCCTGTGTAGCCAGGTAGGGGGAGATCCAAGATTTAGACCCCAGCATTGTCCGGAGGGGGGGGGTGGCGGGGGGGCAGAGGAGGAAGGGAGGGTCTTGGTCCTTTGAGTTGGCAGCTTCTGCAAATGCATGCCCAGAAGGGATCCATAGGCCCTTCCCCCCTCCCACGCACCAAGAAGTGCACCCCATAATGTGCTGGTTGCACCTAGGTCTTTTGTCTCCAGCCTGGTGCTCTCCAGGGGGGCTGGACTACAGCTCCCAGTCAGCACAGGCATACGGTGCTAGGGCTTATGGGGGCATGGCTGAGCTGGCAGGGGCTGATGGGAATTGTAGTCCAAAACAGCTGGCTGGTCCACGGCTGGGGAAGAAGCATCACGGGTTAATGCCTTGCAGACAGGGCTGCAGAAAATCCTTCTGGGAATGCGGCAGAGCTGTTGCTAGTCAATATTATTTGGGGTTTTTTAAAAGTTATATATATGGAAAGCAGAAACATTAAAATGGACTGGAGTTATTATGTCAGTGGATCTGCTCTGAGTAGGACTAGCATTGGCTACGGCCCCGAGCCCCAGATTTTCGCCCATAAAAACGGCATGAGGACCCAGCAGTGAAATGGGGAGTTGCTGAGGCTGTTTCTGCCAGGAGGTGGCATGGAAATACAGCTAGCCGAGGGTCAGGGTCAGATCGGGAGTGGGGAGCTGGAGTAGGAGACGCCTCAGAGGGAAGGGCCTAGCTCCAGGGCAGAGCACCTGCTTTTCATGCAGAGTTTTGTAGGTTCGATCCCAGGGGCATCTTGCAGGAGGGCTGCCTGGAACCCTGGAGAGCTGCTGCTGCTGGTCAGAGTTGGCATTCAGGAGCGTGAAGGACTAGTGGTTTCTATGGCTTAGCCAGTGGGCCAGATTCTTCTCTCCTTTAGCTCCCACGAGCCAAATTTGGTAGATGGGGGACTGGACACTTGTAAACCTGTAGGGGGGTGCCCTCCCTCCCTCCAGTGGCCTGGGAAAAGGTTGTGCTTAGGCTTCCAGTCATAGAATCCTAGAGCTTATGGGGTATCCCCAGGGGTCATCTAGTCCAACCCCCTGCAATCCTCGAGACGGAAGATGGTGGAAGCAAAGCCACTTCCATGCATCTCGTCTCGGGTCTTCCTGCAACTGACTTTTTGCTCCGGCAGTTCTTCCTAGAGGTTGCTGCTGCGGCAGCTTGCGTGCCTTCCACAGTAAGCTGCCCCGGACACAACCCAGCAGGGAGTTTCTGCAGCCTTGCACCCTTGCCCAGCCTCGTTGGCTCCGGCGTGGCTTGCACGGGAAAATGGCGCCCTCAGCCGTTGGCACAGCCTGCTATGGAGCTGGCACAGGGCTGCACCCACCGTGACTTGCCCTTGTCCCACTTGGTGCAGCAGAATGAACACATCCACCCAGACGCTGTTGATGCATTGAGGGGATTCCTTGGTTATGCTTCTTTCCCTCCCCACTCTTGTCCCCTGTTTCCTGTCTTCCACCCCATAAAACAGAGCCAGGGAAGGCCGGAAGAATTCGTTCTCTGCTTCAGGTGCCCCATCCATCCCCGGCTGCCATTGTTTGAGTATCTGCTTTGTTCATGGGCCTGACTTGCGAAACCTTGCCGGGGCAGTGCAGCATTACATATGTAGTAAATAGATTCTGTTCGTTCGTATTTGGCCGCGTGTTGCTCTGTTCTTGGTTTCACTTCAGTGTTTGCAACACAGGGGTTTGGTTTGTTTCTTACAGTTTTGTTCATGGGCCTGACTTGCGAAATCTTGCCTTGGCTTAGAGGCCATGTTTCAACTGCAGGGAAGGGTGCAGAGTTGCGACCTCTCAAAGGGGGGGGGGAGGAATAGGAGGGCAGGGGTGTCCCTTCTCTGCATGAAAAATATGATGTCACTGGGGAACTCTAATCCAACACCTCCCCCCACCCCCCCAGAAAAAAGGTCTGAATTCTGGGACAGTTCAAGCTTCTTAGGCTCCTTTTGCCTTTTCTTGCAAGGCATGGGGAGGGGACAAAGGTATTGAATAATGGAGTTTTAGAATTGGAAGGGACCCCTGAAGGTCATCTAGCGCAGCCCACTTGCAATGCAGGAATTATAGTTAAGTAGGTAGACCCAGTGTAGTTCCTCTCCTAGCACCCAGCTGCACTTCTCTGCAGAACCTGCACACATAGCTTCTATACCTCTCCTCCGAGCCTTAAGGGCTAGAAACTTGGCTAATAGTTTTGGTTTCAGAAAATGAAGGGGCGTTTTTGACTTTTGTGCTTGGGAACTTCTGCCCCTTGCCCCAACTCTGCGTGCAGTTTTTGTCTCCCAGGGCAGAGCCGAGCTCCCAGCTAAATCTTGTGCCTCTTGCCGAGAAGGCAACTGCCCGCCCTGTGGTGAGCCCGACTTCACCCTCTCCCTCCCTCTTTCTCGTCTCTTCCCAGCTACGAGGAGAACTCTGCCCCCAAGGAGGTGCCCCCGGGGGATGCCAAAGAAGAGAAGAAGGAGAAATGACCTTGGGACACTCAGCCGGGCTGGGCTCCGTCTGCTGGCCGCCCGCCCTCCCCGTCTCCCCATCGCAAGTGAATTTCGTTTTTTAAAAGGCAACTGGATCGTGTAACAGCCATGTGTGTTTGTACGTGTGCATCTGTCTGAAGACTGGCAAGGCAGGGAGTGGGTGGAAAGCAGGAGGAGGGGGCCGTATATTGACCTCCCTCCCTCCCTCCCTGCCTGCCTGCCTGCCTCCTTGCCTGCCTACAGCTCCTCCTGTTCCCCAGGGGAGGAAGAGGACAGGGCAGGTGGGGGCAAGAAGGCAGCTTCACCCCTTCCACCAACTGCCTTTGGACGCCCACTCCCCTGACCTCTGTTCATTGTCTTGGTGGGAAGAAGAAAACTGGGAGGGTGGGGTGGGAGGGGAGAGAAAGGGAGACTGAGCTGATTTTTAAATTTTGTATTGTGGATTTGCTTCTTCTCATATTAAAAGGAAACAAAACAAAAAAAATTATTGAAGGACCAGGATGGACTCTGCAGTGTCTTTTTCACGAGGTCACTGGACTCGGTGTTGACTCATGAATGATCTGAGCGGGATCTGCAGGATCTGATGTGAGGGAACTCCACAATGGGGCACTGTTAAACTATCAAACTCTCTCCCACAGGAGGCAGCCCCGGCCACAAAACTAGATAGCTTCCAATGAGGATTGGGCAAATTCTTAGAGGAGGAGGAGGAGGCTATTGATGGCTACTAGCCGGGATGGCTGTGCTCTGCGCTCCACAGTCGGAGGCAGCCCTGCTTCTGAATGCCAGATGCTGGAAAATGCAGGAGGGGGGAGAGGTGCCCTTGTGTTGAATCCTGCTTCCTGGTTCCCCAGAGGTATCTGGTCCAGCAGACTTTTATGTTCTTGTGCAAGCAGAGGTTGCCTGAAGGAGCTGCTGGGGCTTCTCCCGGCCATCAGTGACTCGCAAAAAGCAGGGCGGGCCAGCCTCTCAAACCGATCTCGGATTTGGCAGAAGGAGAGAAGAAAAGGGTGCCTTTTTGGAATTACTTGGCCACAAAGAGTCTCTCCTGGTCTTGAGAATTTTTTAAAAAAGTTCCCTTTTTCAACAGGAGATGACCAGGGCTTGAACATTGGGGCATGTGGTCTGCCACTGGGCTGTGGAACAAAATGGATTGGGAGTATGTTGGCCAGGGGGTTCCACTGCTGTGTGCCCTGCCAGGCTCATGGCACAAGGCTAGACGTGTGGATTCAGATGGGGAGGACCTCCTAGCCTAGCGGGGGCAGAAGAGCCTTGCATCTGATCAGGCCAAAGGGTGCCCATCTAGTCCCAAACTTCAGGGGGGGGCACCAGGATGGGGAAGGCTGTTCTCCATCCATGCTGGGCATATAACCTGCAAGGGAGGGCTGATTCCTCCTCGCCCAGTTTGGGGAAAGCAAATGTTGAAAATTCACTGTCTCTGGCCACAGAAATAGTAGTTCCTGGTCTTTCCATCTGAGTGCTGGGTATGAATCTTCAAATAAACTTAGAATTTAGCCAGTAACCCTCACCAGATACCTTGTGGCAGCAAGTTCCACAGACTGTGGGGCTAAATAGTCAGAGCACTATGCCAATCCTTGGGGTTCCTTTTCCATTCAGCAGAGTCACCCAGAAAGTCTTCCAGAATCTTCTTTCTCAGTTCAGTTCATGTGCTGGTGAATTCCTATTTGGGAATAAACACCTCGCCCATTCCAGTTCTGCTTGTAAATTGACTTTACAATTTCTACAATTGCTGGCCTAAGGAAAAATCAAGCAAAACTCTCATTCCTCCTCTCTGCTCTTCAGCCATCTGGGCAGAGTAGCAGCCTCTCCTTCAAAGCATGTCTAATAAAGAAGTCTGTTCCTAAGGTAACCCTGTTGCTGAGACAAAAACTTGTTGCTAGGGGCAAAACTATGCAAGGAGCATTTCAAGTCTATTTTTTGACTACACCAATAATATCTGCCCTGAATCTACTGCTCATCATTTTCATTCACTCTAGGGAAACTTCTCCGTAATTTCTTACCATGTTCTCTCCCCTTTGCTTTTTTTTGGGGGGGGGGGATCCATTTGTTCCCAAACACTTCAGACTTCCCACCTAAGATAAGGAAACCCAGTAAAAGGGGGGGGGGGGTTGCCTGAAAACACTGTGTGCAAAATCTCATAATTGTAGAGTTGGGAGGGACCCAAAGGGTCATCTAGCCCAGGGGTCAGTGACCTTTTTCAGCTGTGGGTCAGTCCACCGTCCTTCAGACCATGTGGTGGGCCGGACTATATTTGGAATGATAAAAATGAACAAATTCCTATGCCCCACAAATAACCCAGAGGTGCATTTTAAATAAAAGGACACATTCTACTCATGTAAAAACATGCTGATTCCCGGACCGTCCGCAGGGCGGATTTAGAAGGCAATTGGGCCGCATCCGGCCCCCAGGCCTTAGTTTGCCTACCCATGATCTAGCCCAATACATATATCTGAACTTCAGTTATATCCCCACGTTACTTAAATGTGCCTGTTTTGCACATAGCTGTTCTTCCCTGTGTTACCAGCAGGTGGAGTTGCTTAACTTCACAGAGTTGAGAATTATTCAGCCAGTTGCTGCATTGACTGACTGGTCAGTAAGTGATCCTGAGCAAAGATCAATCAGCTGTCAGTTTGAAGGAACTTAAGTTGCAATTAAATAAAAATCAGGGCTGGGTGCTGTGGATGCATCAGCCACTGGCTGCATGGTACCCAGTTCCAAAACAGGGGTTTGAGTCTCTCGCATCTATGCAAGGTTATTTGATTGATTGATTGATTGATTGATTGATTGAATGAATGAATGAATGAATGAATTTATATACCGCCCTATACCCGGAAGTTTCAGGGCAGTTCACAGAAAATATAACAATATATAAAATTAAAATAAAACAACAAGGTACTCCCATGGGACTTTCAACCCCTGGACATTCCTTCCATAGGCAAAGAATCAAAAATATAAACCACAAAGCATCACAACCAGAAGGGACCAGAAGGGACGAATGCACACAGCATAGCTCCAAAGGGATAATAAAGTATTAACTCATCCAAATATTCCCTTTACAAAACAATAAAGATGTATAAAAATAGAGATATTCACCACTTGTGAGCTTCTTCATTGTTGAGAATAAAGGTACTATATAGTGTTAAATAGGGGGACGCGGGTGGCACTGTGGTCTAAACCACAGAGCCTAGGGCTTGCCGATCAGAAGGTCAGCTGTTCGAATCCCCGCGATGGGGTGAGCTCCCGTTGCTCGGTCCCTGCTGCTGCCCACCTAGCAGTTCGAAAGCACGTCAAAGTGCAAGTAGATAAATAGGTACTGCTACAGCGGGAAGGTAAACGGCGTTTCCGTGAGCTGCTCTGGTTCGCCAGAAGCGGCTTAGTCATGCTGGCCACATGACCCCGAAGCTGTACGTCAGCTCCTTCGGCCAATAACGCGAGATGAGCGCCGCAACCCCAGAGTTGTTTGCGACTGGACCTAACGATCTGGGGTACCTTTACCTATATAGTGTTAAATGAGATAGACCTTTGCATAGGTGGGTGGCATCAAGTAACCATGAGCCTCAATATTTGTATAAGAAATAAAAATTAATGGCATATTGGGGGGGAGGAGAGAAAGGTCCTTCGAGCTCTGCCCTTCAGATACTTTTCATTCAGGAGGTATCTTTTCAAGATGGGCAACTTGCCAAACCCTTGAATACCAGCCATCCAGATGGTTAAGATGAAAGGTCTTCCAGGGTTTGGCAATATAGCCCCGGGCTGCTCTTAAGGGATGAGAAACAAGTTCTTTACCTTTCAGATCCTGCTCTGTTCTCATATACAGGTTCATCAAATGTCCCAGGTGGGAAAAATGGGTACAGCTTGTCCCCTCGTGTGCCTCTTGCTCACGCTGTGCTTTTGGCCCTGAGATATTGACAGGAGCCAGGAGATGCTGCAGGGCAAACTGTGGTGGCAAATGCCAAACTGAAGAACAAACTCTCCCTCTCTGCCCTGGACTGCATAGGACTGCATGGGAACACAGGTGGAAGTTTGGTTCCAAGCAGGTATTGCCAGAAGCATTCCTCCTTGGAGGACATGGGCCTGCAAAATCGCAAGCTGAGCAAAACGGTGACCCATCCATCTGGCAAATTGCAGATGATGATGATGAAGATGATGATGATAAATAATAGCCAGTGGTGGTTAGAGCATCAGGCTAGCACCTGGGAGAGGCTAGGTCATAAAGCTCTCCCTGGATGACCTTGGGCCAGTCACTGTCTCTCAGCCAAACCTACCTCACAGGGTTGTTGTGGAGTCTGAATGAGGAGGGGAGGAACAATGCACCACCTTGGAGAAACAGTTTGGATATAAATGCAATACATAAATAATTTGTATTATAATTTGAGCAGTCGGAGAACTTCATAGGCGCTCTTTTCCTGTAACCATTACAACAGCCTGCAAGGCAGATCAGTATGATTATTATTCCCATGTAGGATGCAAAAGTTTAGAGCGAGTGATCAACCTAAGGCTATCTAGTAAATTCACTGCAGACCTGAGAATTAAACTTAGTATCTATAAGTCAAGTTGCACAGCTCTTGCAAGCTGTGGATCAATAGTCTGGCTCAGTGTACTGTCACCTCCTGCTTTCAGTGGAGAATACCTTTAAATGCCTTTTAAAAAATAAATCACCTAGCAAAATATCCAGACTTGCCAGACTTTGAAACACTGTTCTCACTGGATCAAGTTCACCAATTTTCCCAATTAATTCAACTAAGGGCACTAGGAGAAGGGGACGACAGAGGAGGACGAGATGGTTGGACAGTGTTCTCAAAGCTACGTCAACAGGTTTACCACTCCTATCAGCCAATCACCCATTCCCACCACCCTTCTAAGTAATACCCCTCCCCACCCTCTGACTATACATAAGGGCCTGGTGACTTCTGTTTCAGTGTATCTGAAGAAGTGTGCATGCAGACGAAAGCTCACCTATGACAAACTTAGTTGGTCTCTAAGGGGACGACAGAGGACGAGATGGCTGGACAGTGTTCTTGAAGCTACAAACATGAGTTTGACCAAACTGCGGGAGGCAGTGCAAGACAGGAGTGCCTGGCGTGCTCTGGTGCATGGGGTCACGAAGAGTCGGACACGACTAAACGACTAAACAACAACAACAATTCAACTAAATAGCTTTAGCTGGATTCGGAATAAACGTGCAGCTAATTGTTGCCGTTTTGAATTTTATTGTGCTCTTATCTTCCTTAGTAGGTCATGCAACCTGGTATTCTGAAGAATGCTTTTTATAGGGTGGGGGGCACTGGGGATGAGTTTGTGGACCTGAGGGAGCAGGAGGCCTGAAAAAGTCTGGGAACCCCTATGCTAAGCAATTGTGTAGAATTCGAAAGCCGGGGTGTGCCCTGTGAAATTGGGTTGCCTTAATGATGATGATATTTGCTGCCCCCATTTTTTGGGGGGGGTGTTTGTGATTGGTTTTTAATTGGGATGTAGCTTTGCAAAGCCTTTGCAAGGGAGCGGGCTCCGATCCTGCGCACATAGCAAAAGCAGTGTGTGGCTGTTGAATGTGGAGAGTTGGAGGGGGTGCTTTGGAAATGGGGTCGTGTGGGAAGGATAATGAACTATGAACCCCAAAATTTGTGATCCCCTCCAAACCTGCGCCAAAATTTTGCTGCTGTTCAGCAGCGGAAAAAAAACCTTGTTCTGTAGCGCCCCGCCAGCTGAGCAATTGGTGCATCAAACAAAATTTGGGGGTTCGTAGTTAATGGTTCCCCCACCCCCTGCCCATCACAGTGCAGCCCAGGCAGCTTCAGATCTGCAGCTGGGAGGGGGGGGACCTGCTTTCCAAAGCCAAAACATCTGCAGCCTCTCTCCGCCCCCCACCCACCCATTGTGGCTCAGCAGGATTCCTGCATCTCCTTCCCCTCATTCTCTCCACACTGACCCTTCTGTTTATCCTGATGCAGGTGGGCCGCTTCTGGCCCCCTATTGAACTGCTCTGCCCCCTGGACAAGACTGCGGCCTGTTCAGATCAATGGCGCCTTCTGTTGCTGGGCTGTTTCCAAGGGACCGTCCCCTGCCGTTTTCACAAGGGGGGGTGCAGCTGCCCTCCAAGCCGGGCGATCTTTTGACGGTCTCTGGCCAAGCAGGGCCAAGATTTTAACGTGTCCGCCCCGCTGACCCCCAGCTGTGCCCTGCGGCCAAGCGGACCTGCCTGCCCTCTGCCACCAAACGCTGAAAACAACTGTGCAAAAAAGCCAGGGAGTAGTTAACCGAGCACAGAACCCTTTCGGAGTTGACATCCCTGGAAGTGCCTCTAAAAATAGGTTCGCGGGATGCTGCTTCCGGCTGATCCTCGCAATGACGGTCAAATGGTCAGGAAGTTGGAAAGGGCTCTTGTTGCAAAATTTACTCTGCATTAGGGGAATCGGACCCACCCTCTAACTTCCTGCAATCACCCCAAAGGGTAAAAAAAATCTGTTTATTTCTGGTGTAACTGGGAGGTCATCTCAAACTTTTCCAGGAGGGAAGGTTACAGCATTTGGGGCTTCTAGCTTAGGTCAAAGCGAAAATCAGTTGGGGGGTATGTAAGAAGCATATAAAATTATAAAAGGTGCTGCGGAAGTGAATGGAGGGGTGTTGTTCTCCCTCTCAAAATCCTAGAACCTAGGGACATCTGGAGAAGTTGAACATTGGAAGCTTCAGAGCAGACAAAATGAAGTATTTCTGTGCATAGCACATTGTTAAACTGTGGAACTCACTCCCACAAGATCTAGTGGGAGACACCACTTTGGATGACTCTCAAAGTGACTTAAGAGCAGTTAGCCTTCATGTTCTCTCCTCTTATGCAGCAAATACTGTTATTCGGTTTCTATAACAAACATCCATTAAAAAAAAACACTTATCCTCCACAAGTTGGGCTATCCATGACTGCTATTAATTCATTTATTCTTCTATTTATAAAAGTATTTGTTTACTTCCTATTACAATCTGTCTCTAGGTGGAGTACAGGTGAAAATGGTAAAACAATACAGCAACAGCAAAATTGCAGTAGTATACAGACCAATGCAACCGATGATGCAAAGGGTGCTATTAATTAAGTCCTAATACTGTATTAGGGACCCAGGTGGCGCTGTGGTTAAACCACTGAGCCTAGGGCTTGCTGATCAGAAGGTTGGCGGTTCGAATCCCTGCAACAGGGTGAGCTCCCGTTGCTTGGTCCCAGCTCCTGCCAACCTAGCAGTTCGAAAGCACGTCAAAATGCAAGTAGATAAATAGGAACCGCTACAGCGGGAAGGTAAACGGCGTTTCCATGTGCTGCTCTGGTTTGCCAGAAGCGGCTTTGTCATGCTGGCCACATGACCTGGAAGCTATACGCCGGCTCCCTTGGCCAATAATGCGAGGTGAGCGCCGCAACCCCAGAGTCGGTCACGACTGGACCTAATGGTCAGGGGTCCCTTTACCTTAATACTGTATTAAAAAGCAGGAAAGTGCAGAGCGACCCTAATATTCCCGCATCCCAATTTCCCCCACGAATTTGAGGGCTTCCTCCTAAATCTGGGGAGGCCTCCTGTCCTTGGGGACACACTCTGCATATTTCAGAACCCTGTTTTTCCTCCAGCCCCCTCAACTCGCTGCTAGCAGGGCCGGCCCTACGGCCAGGCTGGGTGGCGCAGGGCACCACGGCGCCGGCCTGGCAGGAGGGCGCTGCAAGCTGCGCCTGCCCGCTGGCCGGCCGGTCCGCCAGTCCGCCGCGCAGCTGCGCCCACGGCAACCGCGATGTGCCTGCCTGCCCGCCGTGCAGCAGCGCCTGTGGCAGCTGTGCTGCGCACTGCACCCACCCGCCCACCGCACTGGGAAATGGGGTGGGAGGGCGCCGGAGTGATCCGGTGCACCACGGCGCCAGGGGCGCTTAAGACGGCCCTGGCTGCTAGGTAGGAGAACAATAGCCAGAGTTTTGGGGTGTCCACTGAGCTGAAAGCTGGATCCACAGAGACCTGCTTGCTCTGCGCTGGAGCCATAGCTGGGACTAACAGCGGAGCAAGATTTGTTGGGGTGTCCGTGGTGTGAGCCCCTCCATCCTGTGCCCAGCTTGTAAAGGGACCCCTGACCATTAGGTCCAGTCGCGGATGACTCTGGAGTTGCGGCGCTCATCTTGCGTTATTGGCCGAGGGAGCCTGCGTAACCAGAGCAGCACACGGAAAAGCCGTTTATCTTCCCGCCGGAGTGGTACCTATTTATCTACTTGCACTTTGACGTGCTTTCAAACTGCTAGGTGGGCAGGAGCTGGGGCCAAATAATGACAGCTCACCCCATCGCGGGGATTCGAACCGCCGAGCTTCTGATCGGCAAGCCCTAGGCTCTGTGGTTTAACCCACAGCGCCACCGGCTGTCCAAACAAAGCAATATGTCTTAAAGACTGCATTCCAAGGAAACCGAACTTGGCTAAGTTCCTGGAGTCCCTCCCCACTCAGAGATTGGGGTGGCGGGTATCAGTACACGCATGGCAAGCGTGACGTTCTCCAACGCAGCAGACCTGGCCCCAAAGATGATTTTCACTGCATAAACCCAGCCACAATCACAAACGTAACTGGATCCTGGATAGCTCAATTGGTTGGAGTGTGCTGCTGATAACGCCAAGGTTGTGGGTTCAGTCTCCCTATGGGACAGCTGAATATTCCTGCATTTCGGGGGGTTGGACTAGATGATCCTCAGGGTCCCTTCCAACTCTACAAATCTATTAACAGTATTATGATTCTAAGACACTTGGTGAAGTGCCGGGTGCAGGGAGGAGAATCTAGAGTCCTTGCCATTATGGGCATAGCCGGGGGGCAGCTGCCCTCCCCCTAAATCAAGTAAATAAATAAAAATACTTAACAAAACATTCTGCCCCGCCCCCAACATATAGCCTGCCACCCCCAAAATAAATCCTGGCTATCCCTGTGCTTGACTTTGCTTTGACTTCCCGTTGCGGGTGCCTTTCTTGGCTACTGTTTTCCGAAGGGCTTGGTGTGATTTCACTGCCCTTGGGATCTGCGGCTGCCATGAGGGCTCCCCCTGGCCATCCCCCCAAGGATCCAAGCATTGCAAGGGTCTGCCCCCCACATTTGTGGGGAGAGAGGGGAGCCAGGCCCCCAGCTGCATCTCCGCATCTCTCTCTGCATCGCTGTTGCTGCTTCCCTCCCTCTGGCAGGGCAGTGCCGGGCGCTCGCTCTGGACTATCCCAGCAGCGATGGCCGGTGCCAGAATCAACAGGCCGTGTTTGCTGGCTCGGCTGCCCATCCACAAAAGCCGTATTGAGCCATTATCCCCCCACGGCGGCTGCAAGCAGCAAGGCTGGCGCCTCGCGCCCTGCCATCTAATGACCCTCCGCTGTCTCCTGCAGATGTTTTCGATGACTCGCAGCTACTTTTTCCAGCGCTCGTGTCCGCAAAAACAAGAGAGGCCACTTTAATTCCAATTAAAGACCTCCAGCTAAGCAAACAGTGTGCAGCGGGGAACGGGCAGCGCCGAGCAGCCAAACCCGGCCCACCGAGCCACCAAGTCTAGACTCCAGATGTGCCTTTGCCAGTCCCCGCTCGACCCAGGCAAGAGCGACACAAGAGCCAAAAGTCGAGGGAGCCCCTGCGGATCAGGGGGACGGGGACGGGGCCTTGGGACCACCGGCCACACGTGGCCCCCAGGCCAGCTCTGCCTCGGGCCTTGAGGGCCCTGCGGAGGCCAGGAAGGAGGCAAACTCCATGCTAGGGATGCCTGGGAAAGGAACCGAAACCCAGGCTGCCAACGTCGCAATGGCGTTACACAAATCTGTGGAATCCCGGGGGCGGTACTGGGCGCCTCTCCTCAAAAGGGAGATTGCGGAGTTGGAAAGGGCTCAGGAAAGGGCTCACAGAAAGATCAAGCAGACAGAGTGACTTCTAGGATAGCTGTCAGTAGAGCAGAAAAATCCTAATCTCAGGGGTTGTGGGTTTGAGCCCCACATTGGGCAAAAAGGTCCCTGCATTGCGAGGGGTTGGACTAGATGACCCTTGGGGTCCCCACTCGACAGTTCTATGATTCTAGGTGACTTTGAGGAAAGGTTGCAGAGTTTGGGGCTTCTTACTTTAGAGGAAAGGCGAGGGAGAAGGGACCTGGTACCATGTTTTCGCGAAAATAAGACACTGTCTTATATTTATTTTTCCTCAAGAAGACACACTATTGCTTATTTTCAGGGGATGTCTTATTTTTATTATGCGTCCAACCTCGCCTCTTCCTTGGCGCCCCCCAGAACTGTCTTATTTTTGGGGTATGGCTTATATTGAGCAAATGCTTAGAAATCCTGATACGGCTTATTTTATGGGTATGTCTTATTTTTTCAGGAAACAGGGTAGAAGCTTGTAAATTTATGTTTTATATACAATGGTACCTTGGTGTTCGAACGGCTTGGTTCCCGAACAGCTTGGCTCCCGAATGCCGCAAACCCAAAAGTAAGTGTTCCGGTTTGCAAATGTTTTTCAGTAGCCAAACGTCCAACGCAGCTTCCGCTTGAGTGCAGGAAGCTCCTGCAGCCAATCGGAAACAGCGCCTTGGTTTTCGAACGGTTTTGGGTTTTGAACAGACCCCCAGAACAGATTAAGTTTGAGAACCAAGGTACCACTGTATTCTGTAAGACGCCCAGAGTCACTGGGAAAACACAGCCAGATGGGCAGGGTATAAATAATAATAATAATAATAATAATAATAATAATAATAATAATAATAATTATTATTATTAGTTATGCATGGCATTGGGGCAGCGGACAGAGAAAAGTATTTCTCCTTCTCTCTCACCACTAGAACATGTGGACATCTGATGCATAGTTCAACTATAGAACTCACCCCCACCAACCTTACTACTACTACTACTACTACTACTAATAATAATAATAATAATACAGTAATAATAATTTATTTAGATGCCACCCACCTGACTGGGTTGCCCCAGCCTCACCGGACGGCTTCCAACCAATGATGAAACCACAGTAAAACGCAGTAAAAAGATAAAACATGGCTTTAAAGGAAGATTGAAGGAATTCATGGAGGAGGAGAGGGCTATCGAAGGCTAGTTGCCAGGATGGCTGTGCTCTTCCTCCAGTCGGAGGCAGTGGTGCTTTCTGTTACCATTTTCTGGAAAGGGCAGGAGGAAGACGGGCTCTTGTGTTCGAATCCTGCTTGTGGGTTTCCCAGAATGGGCATCTGGTTGGCCACTGTGAAAAGAGGATTCTGACCTGAATGGCGAGGAGCAATCGACAGCCCTCCTCTCTTCCTCCCTTAATTTCTCCAGCCCTCTTTTAAAGCCATCCAGGTTGATAGCCATCACCGCCTCCTGTGGCAGAGAGTTCCACAGTTTATCTTACATTGCTATACCTGGGGGATAATACCTGGGTGTTGTAGTCCAAAACCTGAGAGCGGGGAGCCCTGACCCTCCAAGTGTCCCTGTTTTCCAGGGAGGGACAATCCCAGATTTACGGAAGCTGTCCTGGATTCTGATTTGATCCCGGAACGTCCCACTTTTCTGTAGGACGTCCCTATTTTCTCCTGAGAAATGTTGGAGGGTATGTGACGAACCAAGGAGATAAGTAACTATACAATATTTTAGGTAAACTTTAAAATATTGTATGGTAAAAAGTATGGTAAAATTGTATATTAAGATTAAATTTAGAAGTTTATAGAAACTGCGGGTTTAAGTATTATGTTAAGTAAATTGATGTATGAGAGAATTGAAATTGTAAAGAGTTTTAAATAATGAATTGGAAATTGCTAAAGATGAATGAGAAATGAACCGCAGATAGAGGGAACTCGAGGAAGTCCCCTCTAATAATGTTAAGGGGAAAGGATTATAGTCTTTGGATTTTTGTGTTGCTGTTTTGTTTTGTTGTTTTTATAATGTTTTCTTTTGTTATTTTTGTTTGTATTTGTTGTGTTAAAGTGCTGTGTTTTCTTTTCTGTAAAATTAATAAAAAATATTTTTTTAAAAAAACTATACAGTATTTTGGAAGATATCTGAAGGCAGCCCTGTATAGGGGTGTTTTGTTTTTGTTTTTTTTAAAAAAGCGTTTAATGTTTGATTATGTTTTTATATAAGTTGGAAGCCACTCAGAGTGGCTGGGGCAACCCAGTCAGGTGGCCGGTGTATTATTATTATTATTATTATTATTATTATTATTATTGACATCCCTATTTTGGAGGGTATGGGAACTTGGTTGGGCAGGAGGACCTCTCTCCATCCTCTGCGTCTGTGCAGAGTGGGAATATTTCAGGGCTGATCTTTTTATTTCAAGGGATTCCCGCCGGGTCAGCTGCTTCCAAGGAGCTCCAGAGTGTGAAATTTGAAAACTGGCTGTGTCTGCGGTAAGGAGGGTAACGGAAGCGGCCCCCCTAATTAAAAGTGGATCTCTTACAAAAGGGCCACCTGAACAGGAGCCATAAACCTCCAAAAGAGGACAGCAACTCTCTCCCTCCGCCCGCGCCCTCCCCACCCCACCCCAAAAAAATCCCCCGTTCCTTTGCCTCTGGCTGTGCTCCAGAGCAGGCCAGCACCTGGGTTGTTAGAATAACAGGCCTTCCCAGGCTGGGTCGCTGCTCCCCACCCCCCCACCACGGAACTTCTGCAACTCCCCTGCAAGCCTGGCTCCACTCTGTCTGGCCAGCTGTTCGGACCACCTTCCTTCTCTCGGTGGGGTCCCTCCAGATGGGGAAAACTTGGGCTGGTCCTCCCTGCAAGAGGAAACGCCGCCTGTTCTGGCAGGAAATCTACGTTTGTCTTGCAGGAGCCCCAGGAATGTTTCCAGAGCAGGGGCAGCTGGACGGCAAAGATGCAGCTTGTCCCGTTTTTCATCACTTCCAGTAAAAGTCCGGCACGGGACTCTGGCTCCCCGTCACCCCCCACCCCACCCCACCCCAGAGCTGTGCCAAGCAGCTCCTTTAAAAAAAACACACAGATTTATCCCAAGAGCATCGCAACCGAAGACACACATGGAAGTGCGGCATTGGGAAGGCCCCATGGGTCATCTAGCCCAACCCCCTGCAATGCAGGAATCTCAGCTAAAGCATTTTTAGCAGCAGCTAAAAAAGCCAATGCAATTCTGGGCTGCATCAATAGGAGTATAGCATCTAGATCAAGGGAAGTAATAGTACCACTGTATTCTGCTCTGGTCAGACCTCACCTGGAGTACTGTGTCCAGTTCTGGGCACCACAGTTCAAGAAGGATACTGACAAGCTGGAACGTGTCCAGAAGAGGGCAACCAAAATGGTCAAAGGCCTGGAAACGATGCCTTATGAGGAACGGCTTAGGGAGCTGGTTAAGGGGTGATATGAGAAGGTTAAGGGGTGATATGATAGCCATGTTCAAATATATAAAAGGATGTCATATAGAGGAGGGAGAAAGGTTGTTTTCTGCTGCTCCAGAGAAGCGGACACGGAGCAATGGATTCAAACTACAAGAAAGAAGATTCCACCTAAACATTAGGAAGAACTTCCTGACAGTAAGAGCTGTTCGGCAGTGGAATTTGCTGCCAAGGAGTGTGGTGGAGTCTCCTTCTTTGGAGGTCTTTAAGCAGAGGCTTGACAGGCATATGTCAAGAATGCTTTGATGGTGTTTCCTGCTTGGCAGGGGGTTGGACTGGATGGCCCTTGTGGTCTCTTCCAACTCTACGATTCTATGATTCTGTGATTCATTCAAGACAGATGGCTACCCAACACCTGGAAGTCCGGGCTGTGCTCCCCTCCTACTTTGAACCCCCAACTTCAAGGTGAGGGGAATGAGCCTGGCCAAAGTGAAGGGGCATTCAGAGAGCCCATTGCAGCTGGATGAGGCCTGGGGTCCCCCGTTCTGTAAGTCTATGATTCTGTGATTGCTCTGTTGTGGGTTTCCCGCAGGCAGGCAGGCAGGCAGGCAGAATTTTATTTGTACGACACCTTTCCACAGTGCAAGCCATGCTCAAGGCAGCTTACAATATGAAAAAAAAAATACCTAACTGCAACAAATTCCCTACGGACCTCCTTGCTCCTGCACCTCCCCTGGCTGAACGGAGCGGCTTGGACTTGGGGTGAAAGAGGGCGGCTGTGGGGCGGGCGGACCCTGCGCTGGGCACCAGCCATGCTCCTCTCTCTGGCCTGGAGGGGATGCATGACGCCCAGGGCCTGGTGCAGGAGTCGGAAACAGGCATGAAGGCTTGTTTGAGGAGGGGCAGGAAATTGGACTAAATCCCAGGAAAGGCCGCTCGGCTCCAGCTGGTCTAGGCCAATGCGGATGGGGGTGTGTGTGAAAAAGCGGGGGAGAGGGGGTTCTGTGAAGCTGTCATTCCTGGAGTTTCTGTGAGCAATTGCGGAGGATTGGTGCATAGGATCGTAGAATCATCAGATGGGAAGGGACTCAGAGGGTCATTTAATCGAATCCCCCTGGGATGTGGAAGACGGTCAGCCGATCAGGGTTGGGGGTCTGGCAATACCCCTCCTAGTGAAGTGGGTAGTGGGTCTTTGGCATCCGTCTGTCCCGGGAGACAATGAAGGTTTGTGTCTTTGGGAGGGGGGATGAAGTCTGCAACAATACCCCCGTTTCGAAAGAGGAAGCACCCCCGGGTGCTGTTTCAGGCTGAAGGTCTGATCCAGATTCCTGCATCTCCCCACAGGGACCTGAACTGTGCAGTGAGGGGTACGGTGGGGTGGGGACAGGGCTGGGATTTAGGTCTGATGAGGCCCTAAACTACTGAAGGTAATGGGGCCCTTTATATGTCCAGCTGTCCTTTGTCAACCACAAATTGTCTCTGTTTTTTTGTGTTGAATATATGCTATATTAGGGGTAGGCAACCTAAGGCCCGGGGGCCAGATGTGGCCCAATCGCCTTCTCAATCCAGCCCACGGACAGTCCAGTGATCAGTGTGTTCTTACATGAGTAGAATGTGTCCTTTTATTTAAAATGCATCTCTGGGTTATTTGTGGGGCATAGGAATTCATTCTCCTCCCGCCCCCCCAAAAAAATATAGTCCGGCCACCACATGGTCTGAGGGACAGTGGACCGGCCCACGGCTGAAAAAGGTTGCTGACCCCTGTGCTATATTGTAAATTTTGGACCTAATAGGTATCTAGAGTCATTTGCACATAACAAAATATGTATTTTATAAAAGAAATTGTTGAAAAGTCCATGTAGAATGTAGGCACCCCATACTGCATATAGAAATGAGCAAACCAGTGATAGTTTAGGGAGCAGGCTAGCAGGCGATTTATTGATTGGGGGGCGGCTGCCCCTCCATGCCCCCCTTGGCTACACCCATGGTCGTGGGTTCAAGCGCAACATTGGGCAAAAGAGATTGTGTTGTGCTGTGCTGTGCTGTGCAGCGAAATTTGGTTTGGGAGCATGTTATCCAAATGACCATTTAATTGTTGAGTTTTTCTTGATGTATCTGGGACCAAACTAATGAAACCTGAAGGCCTTCCCACCAAAGATAGGGGCCAGGGGTGCCAACTTGTATAAAATATTGGGGGGGGGCAGGTAAACCCCACCCTGCATTAATCGATCACATGATGTAGTGCCCAAATCCTATTTGAATGGCAATGCCTTTCAACTTTGGAGGGGGGCTCAAATATTTTATGGGGGGGTGAAGGGACCTTGGCCCCTAGGAGTTGGCTCCTGTGATGGGGACTGACTCAAGGGCTGCCACATGGAAGATGGAGCAAGCTTGTTTTCTGCTGCTCTGGAGGGTAGGACTCGAACCCATGGCTTCAAGTTACAAGAAAGGAGATTCCAACTAAACATCAGGAAGAATGGTCTCCCTCCGGAGGTGGTGGGCTCTCCTTCCTTGGAGGTTTATAAGCAGAGGTTGGATGGCCACCTGTCATGGATGCTTTAGCTGAGATTCCTGCATTGCAGGGGGGTTGGGCTAGATGACCCTCGGTGTCCCTTCCAACTCAACAATTCTATAACTCTATGCAACTTAATCTAACCTCTCTGCAAACAAATCGGGCTGAATGCTCATTAAACAGCCTGTGGGGAGATGCACCCCATCCTTTTAAAAGCGCGTCCATTACATGACATGACTTGGCTTGTTCTTCAGAAGCTTGGTGTGGGACCTGCCCATATCTCTCCCTGCAAACAAATCAGGGTGAATATATATAAAAAATTAAAAAAAATGTCCAGTAGCATCTTAGAGACCAACTACAATTGTTATTGGTATGAGCTTTCATGTATCTGAAGAAGTGTGCATGCACACGAAAGCGCATACCAAGAACAAACTACTGGTGCTACTGGACAATTTTTAATTTATATATATATATATATATATATAAAGGTAAAGGTAAAGGGACCCCTGACCATTAGGTCCAGTTGTGACCGACTCTGGGGCTGCGCGCTCATCTCGCGTTATTGGCCGAGGGAGCCAGCGTATAGCTTCCAGGTCATGTGGCCAGCATGACAAAGCCGCTGCTGGCAAACCAGAGCAGCACACGGAAACGCTGTTTACCTTCCTGCTGTAGCGGTTCCTATTTATCTACTTGCACTTTGACGTGCTTTCGAACTGCTAGGTTGGCAGGAGCTGGGACCAAGCAACGGGAGCTCACCCCGTCACGGGGATTCGAACCACCGACCTTCTGATCAGCAAGCCCTAGGCTCAGTGGTTTAACCACAGCGCCACCTGGGTCCCTATATATATATCTACTGCGTCAGAACAACACGGCTACCTACCTAAATCAGGATGAGTGCTCAATAGACAGGTCCCCTGGAAGTAACCTTACTCCCAGGTGAATTTGCCCAGGGCTGCAGTAATAATAATAATAATAATAATAATAATAATAATAATTTATTATTTATACCCCACCCATCTGGCTGGGTTTCCCCAGTAAGAGTTTGCCCAGGGCTGCAGTAAGAGAGCCTTGGTACCAAAAGGAAAGGGAGGAAAAAACGTTTTCGCAATTCTCATCTTGGGTGTCTCTGGTTCAAATTTGACAGAACTGGTTTTCACACAGGCACCAACCACCTCCCTTCCTTATCCCCCCACAACTTCCCCGCCTTTCTCAGCCAGCACCTAATCCTCCTTCCTCCTTGGAACAGAGGCTCCTCTGGCCACTTCTGGTCCCAGAAGGCAGTGGCTTTGTCATGCTAAAGAGAGGGACCTGCTCAAAAAAGGCGCCATCTGCATTTGAAGGACCTGCAAGATCCTCGCAGAATGGGAGACCATCTGGAGCAAAGCTGGCCAGCAACCCATCCTCCTCTCCACGCCCCCCCCCTCAAAGACCTTCTCAGAGAGTTCCTTGAAAAGAACAAGGGGTGGGCAAGGAAGGGGGGTGATGGGAATGGGAAGGAACACTAGGGAACTCTGGCCGGACAATTCAGCTCTAGGGCTGCAGCAGCTGTAGCCCCCTTGGCTCCAGACAATGACAGATGCAAAACAGAACCGAGACCCTTTCCCTCCCCCCCCTTTAAAGCCAAAGTGCATCGGATGGTGTGATCGCATGCAAGTTTCGGAATGCCGCAGAACTCTTTTCTCACCCAACATCAGTTGGTGCCAAGAGCATGCCAGCTTCAGAATGTCACAGAGCTCTTTCTCATTCAGTCCATTGGGAAGGGAGGTCCCCAGTAATACATCACACCCTCTAATATACTCTTTCTGGGGTACAGGTAGGTAGCCGTGTTGGTCTGAGTCGAAGCAAAATAAAAAAAATCCTTCAGTAGCCTTAAAGACCAACAAAGTTTTTATTTTGGTATGAGCTTTCGTGTGCATGCACACTTCAGCTCATACCAAAACAAAAACTTAAAATGGTCTTTAAGGTGCTACTGAAGGATTTTTTTTTATTTTTCTTTCTGGGGTAGTTTGTCCACTTGGGGTCCCCACCCTGCCCTCAGCTCTCACCTGTGACTCCTGGAAGCTGCCAGAATGTGACACACCCCGGAACAACTTCAGGGGAGGGTAGATGGGGCTCGTCCAACTGGGAAGGGAGCAGGAAAACTCTGATCCTGAAGCTCCACTGCCTTGCGGCTATGCTTACTGCGAGAAAGGCTTTGGGAGTGAACCCTGAGAAAAAATCTGGACCCGCTTCAGCCTTGTGGGACAATTTCGGGAGAAGAAAAGGCTCAGGAGCAAACCCTACCTAAATCTGGAGTGGAGTCCCTAAGGCAGTTGGATGGCACCTTGCATGCCTCCTCCTGGCAATTCCTGCAGCCAAGCTGGTGCCAAAAGTATTGCTTTCCTTTCCTTTGTACCCCTTCAGCGAGACCAAGGGGGGGGCCCTTGTCCTCTGGGGAGCCCAGGACCTCCATATGCACTGCCCAGGCTTGCATCCTGGGGAAGTGCTAACGCCGCAGTTTGACCGCTCACTCCTTTGTATCTTAAGACTGACAGGTGCCAACAAATCAATATATGTGGAGGTCAGATTTTATTTCTATGCCACCTGCCCTTCAACAAGGGCAGGTGTATGTGGCTCTCCACATGGGTGGTACCGGTAGGTTTGGGGGTGAATGGCCACTGACTGTCACCCTGTCCGGTGACTGGCCACTGACTGTCACCCACTGAGCTCTGGGACTGGGGGAAGATTACAACCTGGTCCACCTCCATTCTGCCCCAGCATTCTTCTAACCACTACACCACACTGCTTGGTACTGTATTTAGCAGTATTCGATATGGGCAGGACTGAGCCAGGTCTGAATGGGGAAGGCCACTGTGCCCACTGGGAACTGTGCCAAGCCAAGGTAGGTTGCTTACTGGGTTATAGGCCAGCCTAGCTGGGCAGAGGGTCCTTTCTCCCTGTCTTTTAAAATCTCGTTATTTCTTTTTAGCTTGCCATTCCCCCCCCCAAGACCAACAGAGGTGTCTCAAGGCAATGTAGGTGACCACCTGGCTTTTTATTCTGTGTTTATTTATGACCTGCCATTCACCATAAAGTCCCAGAGTTACAACTTGGTTGCCCTCCTCTGCATACATTCCAGGCTGTCATATCTCCAGAAATCAACTGCTGCTCTTTCTGGATGCAAAACTGCAGGACACACACACACACACACACACACACACACACACTAGTCATGGTTAAAATAGGTGGCTAACCCCCAAGCTATTTCTGCTTGCCTGATAGGCTTGGACTGACGCAGCTCATCTGCTGTGCTTGGGGTTTATTCATTCTCACCTGTTCAGGTATCCTTGGTAACAAAAAGGCCATTTGCACATCCTGTAGCTGCTTTTCTCTCTGGGCTGCAAGGTCACCTTTCCTTTGCAAAGAAACCAAAGATTTCCTGTGCCTCACCTCTGACTCACCCTGACACCTTGCAATGAATATTAGCAGGCTGCACTCTGGATTTCGCTCCAGCGGGTAAGAATGCGGCCCACCTGTTGCCAGCTCTGGGTAGGCTCCAAGCTGGGAGGGCTGTTTCCTGCAGGATGGGACCCTCCGCTCACCACATGTTGGGCAGAGATTCAACCCTGTTGGTTGCCTACGTTTGCTTCACCAGTGCATTCCCTGAACACATCCTGGCACGGAAGGAGAACAATCCTGCCCAAAGCAGCCATTGGAAGCAGTTGGATGGGACAGAGTTGAAATCCTACAGTGGCCTCCGACTTTTGAGTGGCTTGTGCCTGGAAGTCGGAAAGTGCTGGAGGAACTGTGGGATTGGTACACACAGTCAGTGCCACATTACCGTATAAGCTAAGCAAGCTATAGCTTAGGGCTTCACTCTCTTGGAGGCCCCCAAAAAATTTAAAGGAAAAACCCCCTGGATGTACATTTCCAAAATAAAAAATAAAAAACAAATAAAATAAAACCTACATACAGCAACAGTGTTTTGTGTTCTGTATGGACATAAAAGGTAAAGAGACCCCTGACCATTAGGTCCAGTCGTGACCGACTCTGGGGTTGCGCGCTCATCTCGCATTATTGGCCGAGGGAGCCGGCGTATAGCTTCCAGGTCATGTGGCCAGCATGACAAAGCTGCTTCTGGAGAACCAGAGCAGCACATGGAAACGCCGTTTACCTTCCCGCTGTAGCGGTACCTATTTATCTATTTGCACTTTGACGTGCTTTCGAACTGCTAGGTTGGCAGGAGCTGGGACCAAGCAACGGGAGCTCACCCCGTCGCAGGGATTCGAACCGCCGACCTTCTGATCAGCAAGCCCTAGGCTCCGTGGTTTAGCCCACAGCGCCACCTGGGTCCCCTTTTCTGTATGGACCTATTAGGTCCATAAATTACCATATAGCATATATTCAACACACAAAAAACAGCAACAATTTGTTGTTGACAAAGGACAGCTGGACACATATAAATGGCCCCATTACCTTCAGTTGCTTAGGGCCTCATCAAACCTCAATCCAGCCCTGCACATGGTGCCCTTGTTTCTGTGCAACCATGAGTCTGGAGAGGTTTCGTCAAATCGCCGAACCCTTGAGATTTGACAGTAAAGCCATCGTGGAAATTGGAGGGCAATGGATGAGCGGTCTGCCTTTCATGCAGCGTGGAAGCTGTTTGTGGTGCAGCTGCAAAGCTGCTCTGCTCCTGGCTTGAAGCTGCCCGTGAGCAGCTGGTCCTTTTCAGGAGCTGATGCCCCTTTCAGGCAGTAGATGCCCAAGAGACCTGCCAAGTCGTGCTGTGGTGTGTTGTATCTCCAGAACCAAGATCTCTACCTGCTGGAGAGCCTGCAAGATCAATCCTCAACCTGAGCACAAGGCCTCCTGGCAGTGAAAGGAAATCTGCTCTTGGGAGTCAGTTTACACTGTAGGAAGTTACTTTAAGCAGACCCTCCAAGTGTCCCTATTTTCCAGGGACGTCCCTGATTTAAAGAAGCCATCCTGGTTTCTGATTTGATCCTGGAATGTCCCACTTTTCCTTAGGATGCCCCTATTTTCACTGGAGAAATGTTGGAGGGTATGGAGTTATCCATGTCTGAAGGCAATCCTGTATAGGGAAGCTTTTAAAAACGTTTAATTTTTCATTATGCTTTTATATATGTTGGAAGCTGCCCAGAGGGGCTGGGCCAACCCAGTGAGATGTGTTGGGTATAAAAAGTAAAATTATCATTATGGAATGGGACGTCCCTATTTTCATCGGAGAAATGTTGGAGGGCTTTACTTTAAACCATTGGTCCATCTAGCACAGAGCATCTGGATCAGGCCAGTGGCCCATCTAGTCCGACATCCTTTTCTCACAGTGGCCAACCAGATGCCTGTGGGAAATGAGAAAGCAGGATCCCAGCACCAGAGACCTCCCCGCTCCTGTGTTTTCCAGCAACTGGCATTCAGAAGCATGGCTGCCTCCAGTACCCATCGATAGCCCTCTCCTCCTCCCTGAATTTGTCCAATCCGTTTACAAATCCATCCACGTTGGTGGCCATCGCTGCCTCCTGTGGCAGGGAGTTCCGCCGATTAATGATGCACTGCGTGAAGAAGGACTGGATCCATTCTGGAACTGGTGAATGACCTGGAATTCCACACCTCCCTTTTTTTGGCACCTGCTGTGCACTATTCCAAAGTGCTGCTCTTCCAAGAGGATCTAGGGGAGAATTGGTGCTGAAGGAGACATTGCAGAGAGTTCGGGGGGGGGGGGCTCATGGCGTCTCCTCTTCCGGTGCTTGCTAAATCCAGCAGCTCTTCCCTGCCTCTGTCTCCCTCTCGCTCCCTCTTCCCACTGCATAAGTGAGGATGAGATTGTGCCATCCCTTCATCTGCGGCATGAATGGCAGGAAATAAATTTTTTTAAAAAAACAATTCAAATGGGTAGTCATTTACTACTGGGGCAATTTACAAGGAGCAGAGGAAATCACAACAAAGTGGGTAGCATGGGAGCTATTGCAAGCCTTGAATCGGATGTAAATTACTCAGGGGGAAAGGAGGAGGAGTATAGGTGGGGGACACACAACCTATGGCAGTTGCTGAATCACAGATGGCAAGAGATATCCTTGCAATGGGTCTCAGGCTTTGATCTGAAGGACCAGGGTTAAAAGCTGACCCATTCCAGGCAATGGACTCTCTTTAGGTGCATGATTTCTCCTGCTCTGGAGGGTAGGACTCGAACCAATGGCATCAATTCACAAGAAAGGAAATCCTGACTAAATGTCAGGGAGAAATTTCTGACAGCAAGAGCTGTTTGACAGTGGAACAGTCTCCTTCGCAAGCGGTGGACTCTCCTTCCTTGAAGGTTTCTAAACAGAGGTTGGATGGGGCCATCTGTCATGGATGATTTCGCTGAGATCCCGAGCATTGCAGGGGGTTGGACTAGATGACCCTTGGTGTTCCTCCCAACTATACAATTCCATGATTCTATTATCTTTGCACAAAACACACACACTCTCCCCCTTAGCCTCCATTCCCCTTCTAGAAAGGGCAGATGGGAAACCCCACTGAAGTACCACGAAGGATCTCGGGTACCATGTGGGTTCCGTTATGTTTCTGCAATGCTTCAACATGCTAATCCCATTTCTCCTGCTAGGAAACGAGTTGAATTATGCTCTGGAGGCCTGTGCCCAAGCATGGCAGCTCATGCTCAGCACAGTCCGCCTCCGCTTGTCTTTCAAAGGAGCAGCTCGCATTCTGCACCGTTCCTTTCCGTCCGCTGGGTTGCGAGTCGCTTTGGGTTTCCTTACAAAGCCACAAACAAATTTAAGAAACGAAAACAACAACTTGCAAAGGAGCTGAGCTATCGGGCAAAGTGCCTTGCTTCCATCTGGCCACTCTTTTTTCCTCGCCACGGAAGTTTTATTGCTGCTCCTGAATGATGCAAGGGCACCTACATTTATATGACAGTCGGAACGAAAGCAAGACTTTAGAGCTCTGCTTCCAAAGCAAGCTGGGAGGAGATGGCACTTAAAATGGGGTGTCCTTAAAAACAATTCCATCTGTGACCATACGGAGCCAGAGCAGAGGCGACTGGGAGCTGGCGAGGGCTCAGTCAGTCTTCCCAAAAAGCTGCTGCCTGCCTGTTCCTTGTGTGGTCTCTTCAGAAACCTTGTTGTGAAGTGCCTATACAACTCGGGACCTTTGATATCCACCGCTGCTGAGCAACCTCTGCCTGGCCCAGAGGGGGCGGGAGCCCCCAGCCATTCCCGGCTTAGCTCAGGGCGAGCGCCATATGGCCGAAGAGGCGGGTAGAGGAGCCCTCTGCGCTTTCCCAGAATTCACATGGTAATGAAGCCGCTCTCATGCGCAGGGATGCAGGCTGGCGCTGCCCACGATGCGGCAACCAGCAAAGGCGGCCGCTCTGGGAGCTTTCACACGGCAGCCACAACACAGCACTATCAATGGCCTTTAAACCACCTGTTTGGTTTTCCCACCATGGGGCATAATGAGGCGGGAGGGGCCCCTGGGAAGCTGCTCCCCTTCCTCCTGGTTCTCCTGTCTCCCCACTCCATGACATCCCAAATCTGCCCAGCTCCGGCCTGCCATTCTGCCTGCGCACTGTTCAGTGCAACACTCCCAAATGCCCCTCTCTCTCTCTCGGGACTCCTTGCAACAGCCCTGCCAGGTAGGCCGGTGGTGTAATTCCCATGCTGCTGAGAGAATTAAAAAAAACTCAAGGACATTGCCTCCTGTGGCAGGGAGTTCCATAGTTTAACCATGCACTTCACTTCCTTTTATTCTTTATTTTATTTTATTACATTTATATACCACCTTTATCTTCCAAGGATCTCAAGGCCTTGCATGCGGTTCTCCTCCCCGTTTCATTTCAGCCTCACAGCAACCCTGCGAGGTAGGTTCAGCTGAGAGATCATGACTGGCCCAAGGTCACCCCCAGTGAGCTTCATGGCTGCGTGGGGATTCGAACCCTCCTCTCTCCCAGGTTCAACACTCTGACCATTGGGCCACATTGGCTCCCTTCCAACATTCAGCTCCCTTAAATGTCCACAAGTTCTAGCCCCATGAAAGAGGGAGGAAAACCTAAGAGTTTAATGGCTGAGCTGAACTTTGGGTTGGGATATCCTAACAGCCCCCAGCGCCCCCCCCCGGTCTGTTCCAGTTGCTGGAAGCCGCAGGAAGAGAGAGAGATGCTGTTGCTCTCAGGTCCTGTGTGGGGCTTCCCACCCACCAGCCAAGCTCTTTTTACGACCCGATGCCTGAGAAGCACCTTGAGTCCGGCTCCCAGGTGATGCTTCCCCTCCTCTTGGCCGGTCTCTGGCTCGGTGACAAGCACAGGAGTTTTCCCACAGTCGAACACCTGAGCTCGCCAGCTCCCGGCTCGCGCACCTGCTCTGCCTGAGCGATGCCTATCAGCCGGCCGGCCAGCCAGGCGGGTGGAGATGAGAGGGCCCCCTGGCACGGGGAGAGATGCCCTTGGCGTGATTAGCCCGGCTGCGATGGGAATCGTGGTCTCCGAGACGGGAGGAGGGGGCAGGCGCTGGGTGAGCAGCCAGCAGTACACCTTGTGCCCTGGCCAAAATCTAGCCTCTCCAGCAGACGGCCGCCTCCCAGGGGGGGAGAAGGGAGCAGGATTGGAGCCCGGGCAGCTGCAGCTGCTTCGAATGAGCTAATTGCATGCTTTGAAGGAGCCGCCTGCGTCTAGGTAGGAGCCCGGGAAAAAGCCCTGCCAATTGCAAGGAAGAAATAAGGAGGATCGGACTCAGATCATTAAGTCCATCTAACTCAACATTGTGTACACTGACTGGCAGCATTGTCCACGCTGGCTCTCCAGGGCTTCATAGAATCATAGAATCATAGAGTTGGAAGAGACCACAAGGGCCATCCAGTCCAACCCCCTGCCGAGCAGGAAACACCATCAAAGCACTCCCGACAGATGGCTGTCAAGCCTCTGCTTAAAGACCTCCAAAGAAGGAGACTCCACCACACTCCTTGGCAGCAAATTCCACTGCCGAACAGCTCTTACTGTCAGGAAGTTCTTCCTAATGTTTAGGTGGAATTTTCTTTCTTGTAGTTTGAATCCGTTGCTCCGTGTCCGCTTCTCTGGAGCAGCAGAAAACAACCTTTCTCCCTCCTCTATATGACATCCTTTTATATATTTGAACATGGTTATCATATCACCCCTTAACCTTCTCTTCTCCAGGCTAAACATACCCAGCTCCCTAAGCCGTTCCTCATAAGGCATCGTTTCCAGGCCTTTGACCATTTTGGTTGCCCTCTTCTGGACACGTACCAGCTTATCAGTATCCTTCTTGAACTGTGGTGCCCAGAACTGGACACAGTACTCCAGGTGAGGTCTGACCAGAGCAGAATACAGTGGTACTATTACTTCCCTTGATCTAGATGCTATACTCCTATTGATGCAGCCCAGAATTGCATTGGCTTTTCATTCCCCACCTGTATTGGGGGGATGGCAGGAATTGAACCCATGACCTTCAGCATAAAAGGCCAACGCTTTGCCACTCAGCCCAAAGGCGTGGCAGAGAGTCTTCTTTGCAGAGGTCATTCCATCTCTGAGCTGGGCACCCTAATCCCTCTACCCCCAAAAAGTGCTGGATAAGAACGGAACGGCGCTCTGCACAAGTTCAGGAGCGCCTGTCTTGTCCTCGTTCGTTTATTCTTTTTTTTAATCATTGGTTTTGATAAAATATTTTCCGGTGCTACAAAACAAACAAACGGGAAAAGTTCGTCTTTCATCTCCAATTTCAATTCACTGAGTCTTTTTCACAGTTTGTTTGCAGGTAGTGAGAGAGACTTTTGTCCTTGTCATCTTGTGATTGGGGGGAGAGAGGGAGAGATGGAGGGGGGCAGAATGTTGTTCTTTCATTCTGTCAGGGCTGGCCTTGCATCTAGGCCTGAACCTTGTGTTCTCTCTAAATCAGTTTTCTAAATGCTGTTTGATTCGCTCTGGATTAGAAATGGGGAGGCAGGCTCCATTCTCGCATCGGGGGGCTTGTCGAAAACTTTCGTTTCAGAGTGTGCAATGATTAAAAATCGAGGAATCAGCAACAAATAATTTCAGTGTATGCACCTCTCAAAAAAAAGAATAATGTGTGCAAGGTTCCAGTTGACCAGCCATAATTTTCTCCTGAATACTATAAGGCAGGCACGTCCAACAGGTAGATTGTGATCTACCAGTAGATCACTGGATGTCTGTGGTAGATCACTGCTAGATCACTGGCACCCCTATAAAAAGCTCACCCAAAATTTTCCTCCTCTCTAAAAAAAGCTGAACTATGACCTGAAGCCCTAAACAAAAATGGGCCTCCCTCCCTCCTAAAAGAAGCTCAACAAGTTTGACCTAAACCCCAAAAAACAGGGCTTCCCTTCCTAAAAAAACACTCAACAGCTTTGACCTGAACCCCCCAAAGGGGGGTAGATCACTCCCAGTTTTTAACTCTGTGAGTAGATCAGAGTCTCTTGGGAGGTGGCCACCCCTGCTATAAGCTCTCCTTCCAGCCTCCCCCCATTGACATTTTTCATTCCATGCCCACTGAGCATGCTCAGTCATCATTTGGCTTGTCTTGGAAGGGACTGACCCATTAGGTCATTTATTTATTTAAGTTTTGGAGATCTTGGGGTTCCCCTGGCCATGGAGAGGGTACTTCTTCTTTCCTAGCCCCCCCAGTTTGGGCTCCATTTCTGCTGCCCCTCACTGTTTGCGGCACTCTTAGAAGGTGTGGTGCCCATTCTCAGAGGAGTTCATTCCCTCGGTCCACACAGTTTGTTCAGCTTTCTTCACTAGAATGAGGCAATTCCAGAACAGCAACTCATGGCAGGGATACAACAGACCGCCTCCTCCAAAGACAGGTCAGCCACTCATCTGCTGCATCGTTGCCCCAAGAATGATTGAATTATCTGATCACGCTTGATGCCAAGTTGCGAGAGAATCCCAGAAGAGGCAGGCTGGAGGGAGCCATGAACATGCAGAGACACGACAGGCAGCCTCAGAGAACTAGCTGAGCCTTGGGGTCCCTCCATGGCCCTTGGGGGCCCCTGCCAACTCTACAATCCTATGATTTTATGTACCCCGCAGAGGCTGACTAGAATGAGCCGTGTTCATGCAGAGAAGCGATGGTCAGCCTCTTCCACAGGTGGACATTTGGGACCATTCCTTGCTCCATAAAATACATGCCTTGCCGCACCCTAGGGTCCCTCCTCCCTGCCCCCCCTCCAGCCCGGGGTTTGGGAACTGCTGCTGTATTCTGAACCATGGTTGGGTGCCTGGGCACCCAGAGGCGTTTGACAACTTGTCTCTCCTCGATGCCTACGCTTGGGCCTTGATTGCTGCTTGCCCGCTTTCTGGCAGACAAAACTTTTCCCAGGGTGGGCGCAGGTTGGACCCTCCATTCAGCATCGCCCCGCCCGCCCCCATAGGAGCACCATGCGGATGCCCTGTTCCCACACGGGCTATCAAAGCCGTTAATTAGCCCCCATCTGCTGCTAGCGGACCCCCTCCCCGCCTGCCCCCCTCCCCGCCACCGGTGGTATGTGAGCCTCTATTGAGAGTCCAGGGCGGGGGCCTTTGTGTGCTGGAATGCCATTCTCTCAGCTGCCGGAGCAGCCCGGGAAAACAATTCGAGGGGGCCTCAGGCTGCCCACCCCGCTGTCCCCCTGGCCAGCCCCGGCTGCCTTCGCTTATATCTGTGGCTGGGCTCTCTGTGCCGATTAGCCCAATGTCAAAGCTCAGGTCCCCCGGGGTCAGAGGTCATAGCACTGAAGGCGCTGCAGAGGTGACGGCCACAGGAAGAGGCCCGGAGCTGACCCTGGAACGCCGCCGAGATCACAGAAGGGGCCCTGAGCGTCATCCTGTCCAACCCCCTGCGGTGAGCCCAAACAGCAGTCCCCTTGCACGGCATCCTGAGAAGGCCAATGCTCAAGGTGTCCAGGCTGCGGTGTTCCGATGGGGAACACCACCATAAAGCATCTGAGCATGTTCAGAGTTTTTTCTCTGTGCCTCTGAGCATGTTAAGAGTATTTCTCTCTCTCTCTCTAAGCACCAAGGAACTCCAGTCCCTTGACATCTGCGATGGGGAAAGAGCAGGGAATGAGCGGCCATATCAACCGGTGTGGCTTTCGAAAAGGCCTGCTTCTTGGATTTCTGCCAAAGATGGGAAGCTTAGCAGTTTCATGCAGTTGTAGCATAAAGCAGCCTTGCCTCAGTCTATTGTTAAGGCCCAACAGACAGATTACAGCAAAAGTAATAAAAGGTTTTTCCAGAAACATGTCCTCCTTGCAGCGTTCCAACACAGATTAGGTTCTGGCCAAAGGGCAGAGTCCAAAGAAACTTGCTTCAAACACAAGGGTATTTCTGCTTTACAGGTACTTTATTTTTTTCCACATTTTATTTATAGTTTTCAATTTTACAACAAATACACATTTATTAAAATCATCTCATTATCCCCGACTTCTCTTCCCCACCTTCTGTGGGTCGTTCGACTGCATATCAACCTTCTCTGCTCTGATTATTCTAGTCCTGGTTGCACTTTAAGGCATTTACAGTAATTCTTCATATATTCCACAAATCCTACCCCACTTCTTTCTTAAAAACCCAGGGTGTTTCTACTTTATTTTGTGCTGAGTCACTCTCTGACGAGTCTGCTGAGTCACCCTTAACCAGCTGCAGGTGCAGGGCAAGCCCACCTAAATTAACCCTTCCTTGGGCCTTTCCCCCACATACGCTAACATTCCAACCCACCAGATCCAAAGGGCACCAGCCGGGGACGTAGCATGGGTTGCTGGGGCCCGGGAGTCTCTCCTTGCAAACTAGCCCCAACCTGGGAGATGGGGGCTAGAGGAAAGATAAGGGAGAGGAAAGCAAAGCCAGGAGCCCTGCTCTCGTGCCCTTGCAGCAGGGCGCTCTGGGCAATGCAGTGCTTTCCTGCCTTCCCCTTCCTCCCTCCCTCCATGGGGGGGTGCCCTCCCCCCCTCTCATTCTTGGCCAGCCCAGGGGGTGGCATGTGCATGCATGTCCTTGTGCCAGCCATAAGGAGGAGGCAGGCAGCACGCTGGCCAGGGCGCAGTTTGCCTTCCTGCAGCTCTTGCCTCAATGAGGGAGCCTGGCATGGGTGTACCTGGTTGCGCCCCCTACCAAAATTGCACCCGGGGCCACAGCCTCCCACGCTACGCCACTGCCACTCTTCAGGCACGATGGAGAATAGTGTCCCATTACCCGTGCAGAAGGGAGATGCAGACTCCAGAGTGGCATGGGATTGGTGGCGCTGGGTCCACAGGCCTGTCCTTCGCTTCAGCGGAGAAGTGTCTTTCTCCTGCTCCTCTTTCTCCACCCAGATCAGCTAAAAGAGCCTTTGCATCCCCGCAGTGGCTCCTCAGACCATTGAGGGATGCTGTGCTCGGAATCTGGAAGGCGGATTCCTGTGGGATGACAAATGGATGCCTGCGGTGGGACGTGGAAGTGACCCGCACTCTGCTCCCCGCCTCCTCACATTGCACATTGCACATGCACACGCCTCATCGGTTGAGACTCCTCCGCCGTGCGAGGACAGCCGGACAGGGCAAGGCAGCCTCAGACCACACTAGACTGGAGTCACCTCAGGGCAAGGCAGGGCAGGTCCCAGCCCCTCACAGAAAGCCCTAATCAAGGGAGTGTTTCTGAGCATGTGCAGAGTACTTGCTCCACTGACTAACCAGAGACGGTTGTCCTACATCATGTCAGGCAGTTGATGACTCCTGACACCTGGGAAGGAACATACTCTGATCTGGCAACACTTTTTCCTACCCTTGTGTGTGTGAGGAATGGCTGTTAGCTATGTAATCAGGGGAGAGGAGAAAAGCACTTTGCTCATGGTCAGGTGCACCTTCGCCATTATGGTTCCACTTGCTCAGGAGCGAGTCCTGGCTGTTTGTAGCAATGCAAAAAAAGAGTTTCAAAAGAAGCAATTGATAAATAACTTTAACTAATAACTTTGACTATATATTTTTTTTTGGGGGGGGGGAAATGAACTTATTCCTATGCCCCACAAATAACCCAGAGATGCATTTTAAATAAAAGGACACATTCTACTCATGTAAAAACATTCCCAGACCGTCCACAGGCCTGATTGAGAAGGCAATTGGGCCACATCTGGCCCACGGACCTTAGGTTGCCTACCCCTGCTCTAACCCTTGCACCATGCTGCCTACGTCTCGCTGCTCCTGTGCCTGCAGCGCAACATGAAGCTGAGCACCTGGGTCACTGACTCCAGCTGTTTCTTAGAGAAGAAGGAGGCCATCGTCCCTTGCCCACCCCAGCCTGCCTCATTGAGCTGGCACTGCCCATCCATGGCTCTCTTTGGCACTGACTGCGGTGTGAGGGCATGTGAGTCTCGCATGCAGACGGTGTGGGGGGGAGAGCACCTCCGGAGGTGTCCCCCTCTGCGCCCTTCCCTGGGCTACCTCTGCAGGAGAACAGCAGCACCTTTGAGCCCTCACATCCTGTTGTCTTGGCAGCGGGCACAGAGCAGGTCACTCCTCCGAGAGCCGAGGGCAGGCCAAGAACAATGGGAGATCAGTGCGGGATTGTGGGAGAAAGGCGCTCTGGAGCCACTCTGTCTGAGCTCCCCCTTTGCTAACCTCTCCCGCCTTTGTTCGCCTATCAATGCTTCCTGCTGACGCCAACAATAGCCGTGCACAGCTGGGCCCTGTTTCATCTGGCTTCCAGGCCACACAGCCGAGAGAGTGGGGAAGCTGGGAAGAGGAGGAGGAGAGCAGGGCAGCCGAGCCACACTGGCGTACCATTCAGTGGGCAAGTTGGCAGGGGCAAAAAAACAGAGGCAGTATTGAGGGTGGGTGGTAGGGGATTCCGCCCTAGATTCTCATCATCGCAGAATCATAGAATTGGAGACATGGAAGGGGCCCCCAGAGATCATCTACACCAACCCCTGCATGTTTCGGAAGTGGGCTTCAAGATTTTGAAGGGTCCTGCCCTAGGCCACACGGACCTGACTGCGCATCCAAAAGCCCTCTGCCCAGATGACTCAGGCAAGCGAGCCAAGCCACGTGGCAACTTCCACCTGGTGCCGAAAGGGCATATAAGACCCTGCCATTTTCCGCTGCAGCAAGCATTCGCCTGAACCAGTGGCGTCATGGTTAGGGTGCCAGTGTACGAATGGGGAGACCTGGGTTCAAATCATCCTGCTGCTGTGAACATAGCTGGGTAATCTTGGGCCGGTTGCTACCTCTCAGCCTGACTGACCTCGCAGGGGTGTTAGGAGAATGACACTGGGAATACGAGCAGCAATATATGGACTTTCCTCTGTGCTTCCTCAAGAAAGGGTATGCCAAGCCTGCCTAATAGGAGAAGGCTGTATTCTGATCTTTGAAGGGGAGTAAGAGGCGACATTTGAGAAGGGGGGCGGGGAATTGCATGGGATGGAGAAAATGGATAGAGAAAAGTTTTCCTCCCTCTCTCTTAACACTGGAACTCGTGGACATCCAATGAAGCTGAACGTTGGAAGACTCAGGACAGACAAAAGAACTAAGCACAAAGTTAACCTGTGGAACTCACTGCCACAGGAAGGGAGTGATGCCCCCCCAACCTGAATGGCTTTAAAAGAGGATTAGACAAATTCATGAAGGTGAGGGCTATCCATAGCTATTTAGCCATTACTATGCTCTGCCTCCTCCCCAATGCACACAATCTGAGGGAAGACTGTTGGAATATTCTAGAAGAAACTTGGAAATGGTCTTGAACAAGTTGCTAGGCAATGGAAAAATTCCCCAGCAACAGGTGTCCTTATCAGGTCATGCAGTCACCTAAGTCTGGGTCAGTGTAAATGAGTACCTGAATGAGTCAGCATAGGTCTCTGGCTGGATAGCTAAAAAGAGAAAAATATTGTGGGTTAGGGTTAGGGTTAGGGGGCCCTTTATTAATGACCAGTGTAAAGTTTTGTAAATAATAAAGACTCTGAAAAACAGAATCAAATGGTGTTTATTCCTGTAATGGGAATTTCACTAAGAGATAGCTGGAATGCTGCTGCTGCTGCTAATGTAAAAAAGTAAAAGATGCAGGAAAACATTTCTGTAAAAGGAACTGCTGCAGAAAGAAACAGTAGATGCTCACAAACCAACAAAGATTGCTGTCTAGCAGGGAACCACATGGCTCACTTGCAGATGAGCTGTTACTTCAGCATCCTCCCAGATTTGTTTGCACAAAGTTTGCAAGGAGGCTAGACGGTGTCCTTATTTATTTACTAAGCGTGCATCTTGAATTGTTTACAGAGAGGTGACATTGCAGCCAAGCAAATGTCATCCCAGGGCATTTGTCCATCATCACTTTACTTATCACACACAAAAAAGGACTGGTTATTTTCTTTGGGGGGGGGGAGTGGATTTGTTGTGCAAAAGCTCCCAATCAGCTTCAGTTGCACAAATTTGCCATGTACTGGTATTTGATTGAATCTTGCCTCTTCCACTAACTTTAACACCAGTTGATACTTCCCTGTTCCTGGCCTGCCATTAGTTGCCCCCCAGCAATACCAGGGTCCCTGCATTCCTTTGTGTCCGTCCCCCCCAGCGAACTCCAGAGGCTTCCAGCACGAGAGGAGACCTTAAGAACAAGGGGTGCTATTTTAGTTTTACTTAGCGTGTTTTGTTTTCCTTTAGATTGGGCATCCTCGCTGCTTTTACCCTGCTTTCTAAACTCCTCTTAAACAAACTGCTTGATTGGATTTTTTGGCTGAAGAAAGGTTTCTGGCTGAAAAGGTTTCTGAACACACGGGAGGGGGGCTCCCTCTCTCCCTCCCCCACACCATTGCTCAAACATTTGGGCCACTTGTTTAAAGTGCTGGGAGATTTAAAAACTTGGGAGATCAAGAGGGGTGGGTGGGCTGAAGCTGCCAGGCAGGATGGGGTGGGGGGTGGGATCTTCAGGTGAGCATATTCAGGTTGCACCATTATAGCTGACTGAGGTTGCATCTACAGCTTATGCTTAAAGGACTCCAGTGAAACTTTAACAGTCATAGAATCATAGAATTGTAGAGTTGGGACCCCGATGGTCATCTAGTCCAACCCCCTGCAATGCAGGAATATGCAGCAGTCCCATATGGGATTAGAACCTGCAACGTTGGCATTATCAGCGCCATGCTCTAACCAACTGTGGTTAGAGTGATGCAGACATGCAGTGGTGCCCACAAATTGGTTTCTGGCAAGATCTGCATGCTGCAAGATTTCAGTGAGATCTCACGAGATTTCAGCAAGATCTTACCAGAAATGGGTGCCACTGCCATCGCGGCTGCTTCACCCCACCTCATGGGCGGTGCTGGGAATCCTAGCTCTGTGAGGCCGGTGTCCTTAGCAAACTACAGTTCCCAGGATTCTTCAGGAGGAGGGGGACCACAACAGTCAATTTTGCATAAGAGTGCTTTAAACAAGTGTTATAAGAATATTATTATATAAGTAAGGCGATTATCAGGGAGGGGAAAACTACATAAATCGAACCTCTGTCTCACACACACACCCCCGGAAAATTTACAACACAAGCAATGTGGATGGGGCCAGAGAGCTCTCCCACAACAAACCCATTTCCTAAAAGACCAGAATTATTATTATTATTTGACAGTAAGCAAAGGGATGGGGGAAAACAGGATGACACTTGCTTGGATGCAACCTCATCTAATGTTGGGTGGGGGTGGGGGGCAGTGATGAGATTCCCCCCCCCAGCGGGCCCCCTCCCTGGAGAAACAGCCACCGGCTTCCTCGGCGTGGAGAGCTCAGAAGAAGCCTCTTTCGGGAACTCTGAAAAAGCGCTTGGCATCCCGGCGCAGTTCTCCCGCTGGCTGGCAACCGGCCTGCGGGGGGCGCTGCACCAAACGCCAAGCGCAGACCAGGAAAGGGGGCGAGCAAATGCGCCCCCCCCTCCTCGACGCCGCTCTATGGGGCCCGAACAGCTGGCTCCTGGTTGTGGAATCCCAGCTTCAGATCGAGCCTGGGGACGAGGTGTTTGTGTGTGTGCATAACAGCGGGAGGGGGATTACGCCCCCCCCCAACTCCCTGGCACCTGCAAGAGACCCCCATTGTTGGGTGGGGGGGCGGGACACGACGGCTCCGAGGTGATAAAAGCTCCGCGCCGGGTTTCTCAGGGCCCTTGGCTTGCAGGTGAATGGCGCGGGGGGGGGGGGCGGAGGCGCGGGGGAGGCTCCCTCCCTCCTCCTTTCCTCCCCCCTCCGCCTTTGCGGTCTCCATGGGCACCGGCCGCGAGGCGCCAGGCTGACAGCGCTCAGGGTTTTATGAATGGGTGACATCACAGGCCTTGGCGTCGCGCGGTCTGAGCGGCTTGTTAAGACACAGAAACAGCCCGAGGGGGCGGCAGGGGGCGGGGGGGGGGACACGGAGCGCTACCGAGGCTGCCTTGGGAACGGCTATAAATGGCAACGGTCCAGGCCGACTGGAGGAGAGGGAGAAGGAGAGAGAAGGAGCTGGAGATGAATGGGGCGAAAGTGAAAGTGAGAGCCCCCGATGCTGGCGGCTGGCCTGGGAGACTTTGCAACGCTGGGTTTGCGAGTATTCATCACACACACACACACACACACACACACACACACACACACACGAGTTGTGGTGGTTTTTTTGCTTGTGTTTTGGAAACGCAAGTTGGGCGCTTGCAAAGTCCGATTCCAAGCTGCCTGCGAAGTGTCTGGGGAAGGAGGCAAGGCCGATCCTCACTCAGACAGCAGCTCTGTGTACTGTAGGATCTCAGCCTGCGACTCCGAAAAGGGTTGGCTGCAAAAGTTGGGTCGGATTCGTTCAGCAAACGCAGAGCCCCAGGGGCAGGATAGAATCTCGACAGGGTCCTTGCTGGAAGGGTTTATTGGAAAATGATGGTTTCCCAGCCTCACTCAGTGAATTCACTGGTATTTAGCAATGATTTACACCACTGCATAGCTACCAAGTTTTCCCTTTTCTCGCGAGGAAGCCTATTCAGCATAAGGGAATTTCCCTTAAAAAAAGGGAGAACTTGGCAACTATGCACACCACAACCAACACACACACACACACACACACATTTTAAGTTGGTTCCCCCACCACCTCCAGTAGATGTGCAGCTGTGGAGCGTGTGAACACGCTAACACGTGACCAGACTGGGATTAAACATTCATCCCGGAAACTCTTCAGAAATCGAACTCGTCTCAAACGTGACCGCGTTCATCTCCTATCTAGACGGATCCCGGTTTTCATTTCACCGCGCGTTGATTATTAATCAATCAATCAATCCCGGACTTTTACAGTCATCGAAACTGGAGGAGATCGAAACTTTAAAAGCCCCCCCCAATCCATTGCAAGTCTTGTTTTCTAAGACCCGCTCTCCCATCTCTCTTTGCATTAACGGAGCCTTTCATTTTAAATAATGATAGATGGTGCTTGTAGCAGTCGGCGACTTGGGTGGGGGCAGAACGATCTTTCCTCTCTTGAGAAACATATTAACATCTGCATTAAGGATGGCGAAGGTGCGCCTTCTGGGAGAAAGTTTGGAAATATATAAATATATATGTACATGATATTAAGTGTGTGTTCAACGGGTAGCGGTGATGCGGGGGGGACGACTTAATAGCACATTTGTTTCCGTGTATGGAGGAGGAGGGCGGGGAAGGAGGAGGCAGCGGGGAGGCGAAAGTGTCAAATCTGTCGTTAAAAACTATTTATTTTTCAAGTGCTTGTCACATTCCTTTCATCCTCCCCTTTTTCCGGATAAAATGCCCCCGGGCTCCCTCCACCTGCAGCTCTCCCCAATCTCTCTTTAAAAAAAGAAGAAGAAGAAGAAGAGGGGGCGGGAACTCCTTGCTTCCCATGATGTTTGGCTTTGAAAAAAAAGGGAGAAAAATACACCCCAAACTCGCGTTTCAATTCCGTCCCATGGAAGCAGCAGAAGAGTTGCTGTGGGAGCCACGCCCCCTTCCCTCCCTCCGCCCCTGTGATTGGCTACCTCGCACGGCGCTCGGCCCCGCCCACACCTCGGCCCCTATAAATAGCTCGCCCTGCTCGAGGGCGCGGGACTTGTAGCGCTCCATCCGTCTCGTTTCGTGGCTGGATTTCCAATTTATTCGCTTTTCTCCGCCTCGATCCTTCGCGCAGCCATGAAGGTGGCCACCGCCGCAGCGCCCTCCGTGTCGCCCGGCCCGAGCTGCGCCCTGAAGGGCGTGCGCCTGGGCGCCGGGGGCGCGGGCGAGCCGGTGTCGCGGTGCCTGTCGGAGCAGAGCGTCTCCTTGTCCCGGGCCGGCAGCCCGCCGCCCCCTCGGGGGTTGCCCCTGTGCCCGGAGCAGGCCGCCGCCGCCGCCTCGCTGCTCATGGACATGAAGGGCTGCTACTCGCGCCTGGCGGGGCTGGTGCCCACCCTGCCCCGCCACCGACGGGTCTCCAAAGTGGAAATCCTCCAGCACGTCATCGATTATATCTGGGACCTCCAGCTCGAGCTGCAGCACCCGCTGGGCGCCGGGCCGACCCAGCAGAGGGCCACGGACGAGCCGGCCGGAGCCGTGCCCGAGGTGAGCCCCGGCTGCTGACCGACCGCGCCGCCGTCTCTCCCTGGGCTGCTGGGCGCTTCGGGGGTGGGGGGGTTACCACGGGGGGCAGCGACAGGATAGATGGAGGGTTTCAAGGTGTCCCTTGCCTGCCCACGGAGCTAGGGGGGCGTTTCCAGCCTTGCACCCCCACCCCGATTATTTGACTTGGTTTTCCATACGGACGCCACCTTCCCTGGTCTCCGTGGCGGAGTCGCTTGGGTGCCACTGCCATGCCCTTTTTGGGCTGCTGCTTCTCCTTCTGGGGGTGTTTTCCCTCCACCCCACATCCTGCCACCCTGTCCTGAGGTTACCCTTCCACACTGTGGACCCTTACGACCTGGCACCCTTGGGTGCCGCTGCTTCCTTGGTGTTTTTACTTTCTGGACGTCCATTCTTGGGGACGGGATTCTGTCCCCACCCCTGTGTGTGCGCTTTCGTTTTTCAACCTGGAGGTGATGCCCTCTGCCCTGGCTCCCTAGTCTTCCTAGTTGCCCCCCACCCCATTTTTACCTATTTTAGATATTGCCCCTTCTTTGCCAGGGTGTGTTTGTGTGTGTTAATCTTCCCCATCGCATATCCTGCCTGTTTCTGTTTCCTGACCCTGTATTCCTCTTCCCTGATGCCCCTTGTGACCTCTTCTTCCCCCACCCACCCTCAAAATTCTTCTGATCCCTCCCTTTTCTGTCCCCTCTTGGGGGAGATGGGTCATGATTTCCCATTAACCCCCCCCCAGCCTTTTTTGAAGTTTCTCCTTGCTGCTGTCAATACAGTATTCAGCCCTTGGCTATCACATTAAAGCACTGTGTTCCAGGCTGGATGGATTCCCTCCCTTTGCATGGAAACACTTTTTTGCAGCTCCATGGATATTTCCCATCACCCCTGGCCTTTGGCCCCGCTGGCTGCAAGGGCTGATGGGAGATGGAGTCCAACAGTCCCATGTCCCATGGGGGGGGAGGATCTCCCCTTAGCTACAGGAAGATGACAGTTGCTCCCTAGGGAAGCTGGAATGGCAATGGCTCTCGCTTGCAGTCCAGTGGACTTTGCTCCTGCCACTGGTGTTGTTTGTTGGTGTGTATGCGCTGTTCTGAGTTAGGCTTGATGGAATCTGGGAGCACTGAACACAGTCACCCTTACTTTTCACAAGCTTCTGGATTCCACAGCAGTCTTCAGCAGAGTGCTGGCTTCATCCCTAGGGAGGAAAATGGGGACTTTGCTGTTGAGGGTCTCAAACAGCCTCCTGTGGATTTACGAATTACACGGCTATTGGCTTTTATCGCCGTGCTGATCCGCTGTCTATCTTGTGTTTCTTTCCAGGCTGCTTGTGTGAATCCCGACGACCGGATCCTGTGCCGCTGAGGGCCAGTCCAGGCCTGCGGAACGTCCTCGGGAAGAAATGGCTTTCCTGTTGCTCCTCCAATGGCAGGGGAAGGAATTCCAGGATGGAGATGTGTGGCAGCCGCTCTCTCCTCTCCCAACGGACTAAGTTCCACCAGCAGAGAGACTGCAAAGGACATTTTTACTGGAAGTGAAGGAGAGTTCGAATCAACAGCCTCCGCCCCACTTTTCCCATGTCGAAAGGGTGCCATGTGGGTGTCTCTTCGCGAGAAAGAGGAACCAGAACCAGTGAACTCAAAATGAACTCAAAAGCAGAACCCTCTTAGAGAAAGGGGTTTAATGCTTAAGACGGGCAGTGCTTGTTCTTTGTTTAAAAAAAGAGAAAGCAGCGTGTTGTAACTCTCTCCAAAATACTTCTCAGATTTCTGAGAATCATTCTTGTATTGTATATTACAATGATAATAATGATAATGTTTCCCCCCTGAGAATATTGTTCTACAATAGTTTGAGGTTTTTGTTATTAAAACAAATGCATATTGCGACAAATTGTCCTTTGGGGTCATGTGGCTTTTATCGGGTGGAAGGGGATCTTTGGATATAAATTAGATAAGTTGTTCTCCAGGAAAGGGGTGTTTGGAAGACCAAACAGATCTCCACCCTCACTGGGGAAAAGAAAAACCAGGACCCAACTTCCCCCCTCAAATTCTGAATCCTTCTCACACATTCTTGGTTATTCTTAACAGCCCTGCATGGTAGGCCAACATTATTATCAGGCTCACAGGGGGAGGGAGGTCTACTTTCAGATTTCCTGGGAAAGTTACTACAGTAGAAACTTTTAGCCCATAGCTTATGCAGCTACCTTTCCCAAGCGGGTCCCCTCCAGATGCTGTAGTTAACATAGAATCATAAAATTGTGGAGTTGGTAGGCACCCTGAGGATCATCTAGTCCAGGCATGTCAAAAGTCCATTTTGGGGGCCTAATCCGGCCCCTGTGGCAGCATATGTCCTGGGGTAAAATTGTAAAAAAAGCTTAACAACTTTGGTCATCCCTCACGCATGTTCACTTCATCAAATCTGGCCCTCTTTGAAAAAAGTTTGGGCACCCCTGATCTACAACATCATACCCTCCAGTACACTTCCCATAGTCTGGTCATTGGGCTTGCTTGCCGGGGCTGATGGGAGTCCCAAAAGTAGAATCATAGAACTGGAAGGGGTTCTGAGGGTCATGTAGTCCAACCCCATGAATGCAGGAATTTTGTTGCCCAACTTGGGGTTTGGACCCACAACCTTGAGAATAAAAATCTCATGCACCACGACTTGAGTTATCCCAAGGATGAGTATGGTGGGCACTACAAGGGCCAACTCAGCATTGCAGGGGGTTGGGCTAGATGACCTTTGGGGGTTCCCTTCCAGCTCCCACAGTTTTATGATTCTATGACCCTGTTTTGGAGTACAGCTCCAATCTGCCTGAACCACTGGAAGCCTGATGGCAACAGCTTCTCTTTACGACTGGGGGCTGAATACTCTTTAACTGTGGAGATGGGAGATGATTGTTGAAGGAGTAAGTTCCTACTTGCACAGCCTGAACTTGTGGGGGCCTGAATATCTGATGATTTCTTCCTCTTCTGACTGTGTGTGGGCGATCGGGGATCTATTGGTCTCCTTCCAGCCCTTCTCTGGAAATGCGTTATCAGTTTTGCAGGATACTTTCCCTGCAAAAAAAAAAAAGCAAAGAGTGTCAGAAATGAGCAAGGATGCGAAAGCCTGCAAGCTTTCGCACGACTCCTGCAACATTGTACGGGGGATTGGACTACTAAGTCCAGCTTTCCCCAACCTGGTGCCTTCCACTTCTTTTGGGCTACAACCCGTGATCAAAATAAAAAAATTCCTTCAGTAGCACCTTAAAGACCAACTAAGTTTTTATTTTGGTATGAGCTTTCGTGTGCATGCACACTTCTTCAGATGCATGCACACGAAAGCTCATACCAAAATAAAAACTTAGTTGGTCTTTAAGGTGCTACTGAAGGAATTTTTTTATTTTGTTTCGACTCAGACCAACACGGCTACCTACCTGTAACTAGAACCCCTGATCAGTTGCAGTCAGCACAATTTTGGGGAAGTCTGTGCTAGACTGAGGAATATTTAAATATCTCCCCCCCCCTCTCTCTTCCCACCAAGTTTGGTGACTTCCTTTTTATTCCCATTTCACAAACTAGAGAACTGAGACCAAAGGAATAGCCCTGTACAGTGAAAGCCATGCAGCTTTTGCATGGCTTTTACGGAAACAGGATGGGAGAGTGTTTTGCCTGGGCGGGTGAGTAATGCCACTGCTGTGGGCGGGGATGAAGCGCAGCTTTGCCAGTTTTTTGTGTGACAGAAGAGAGAATGAGGCCGGCCTAACATAGCTAGCGAGTGACTCCCTAGTGCCTGAAGCAATTGCGCGGAGCACAGCTGGTAGAATGAAAAGCTGCGTCACACACAAATTGAGCTTGAGGCTGGGTGCCGGAATGTGGTAGGGGTGCCCTTGACCGCGTGCAGAGTGCACATTTGAGTAATAGCTGGGAGCAGCGCTGCTAAGCCAAGATAGCTTTCTGCTCTTGACATTTCCCTCTTTACAGAAATCCCTGTCGAGTTTGGCCATTTTTTGCACACTCTTGAGGCTGATTCAGCCCCAATTGGCTGGGCGAATCCTGCCTTCTTGGACTTAAAAGAGGGGGTACACAAAAGTCCTCCCAAAACCAGTCTGCTCCAGGTGAGCCAATGCTTTTCCAAAAGATCCCTGCATGTTAAAAAAGCAGAACAGTGAAAGTTGCCAACTTCTCCATAATTGGTGCTAGTTTATTATATGCAGTGAGATATCTCTGCAGGCATTCCATGTGATTCCTCCTTGCGCAGTAGTCCCAGGAAGATGGAGCCTACCACCTGATCTTACCTGTGTGTAAGCTAGGGCTGCTTTTTGGCATTTGATTCCCGCTCAAAAATTGCCAAAATCTGTCCCAGACCCAGCTCAGAGGACTGGCCAAATGTATGTGTCACAAGATGGGCATCCTGCAGCCTTTGAGATGATGTCGGGCTCCTCTCAGCCCAGCCAGTGTGGCCAAGACGTGTGGCATGATGGGAGTGAGACATCAAACATTAAAACCTTCCCAAACCCCTGAGGGTTCTCCCAAAGCTTCATGGGGATTGTAGTCTGGAATAATAATAATAATAATAATAATAATAATAATAATAATAATAATAATAATAATTTATTATTTATACCCCGCCCATCTGGCTGGGTTTCCCCAGCCACTCTGGGCGGCTTCCAACAGAAACATTAAAATACACTAATTTCTTAAACATTAAAAGCCTCCCTAAACAGGGCTGCCTTCAGATGTCTTCTAAAAATCTGGTAGCTGTTTCCCTTTTTGACATCTGATGGGAGGGCGTTCCACAGGGCAGGCGCCACCACCAAGAAGGCCCTCTGCCTGGTTCCCTGCAACTTGGCTTCTTGCAACGAGGGAACCGCCAGAAGGCCCTCGGAGCTGGACCTCAGTGTCCGGGCAGAACGATGGGGGTGGAGACGCTCCTTTAGGTATACTGGACCGAGGCCATTTAGGGCTTTAAAGATCAGCACCAACACTTTGAATTGTGCTCGGAAACGTACTGGGAGCCAATGTAGATTTTTCAAGACTGGTGTTATGTGGTCTCGGCGGCCGCTCCCAGTCACCACTCTAGCTGCCGCATTCTGGATTAATTGTAGTTTCTGGGTCACCTTCAAAGGTAGCTCCACATAGAGCGCATTGCAGTAGTCCAAGCGAGAGATAACTAGAGCATGCACCACTCTGGCGAGACAATCTGCAGGCAGGTAGGGTCTCAGCCTGCGTACCAGATGGAGCTGATAGACAGCTGCCCTGGACACAGAATTGACCTGCGCCTCCATGGACAGCTGTGAGTCCAAAATGACTCCCAGGCTGCACACCTGGTCCTTCAGGGGCACAGTTACCCCATTCAGAACCAGGGAGTCCTCCACACTTGCCCGCCTCCTGTCCCCCACGAACAGTACTTCTGTCTTGTCAGGATTCAACCTCAATCTGTTAGCCACCATCCATCCTCCAACCGCCTCCAGGCACTCACACAAGACCTGTAGAGGATTCTGTGCTGGAAGCTGCCACCCAGGGTCCCTCGCAGCGAGAGGGAAGCTGTGGGCTGGGCAAGCGGCTGTTGGCCCTTATGGATCCAACTTCCCAAGGAGATTGCAAGCAGAACCTCCTCTTGGCTTCCTGCCCTCGCATCTGCCAGGCTGTATCCGCAGCTGTTTGGCCCGTGGCAGATCTGTGACTAAGCTGCACTGGCAATCCTGTTTGGGAACAGAGCTAAGTCATCAATAACTTTTGAAAAGGAAGGGTGATGTTGCTATCCCTCACCACACCCAGAACCTAAGTCCTAAGAACATAAGGAGAACTCAGCTGATGCATCCGGCCGGGGGTGGCCCCTCAAGTCCAGCACCCTGTTCTCACAGGGGCCAACCAGATTCCCCAGGGAGAAACCTTCAAGCAGGACCTGAGGACGAGATCCCTCTCCCCTCCCGCGGTTTCCAGCAACTGATATTGAGAAGCATTGCTGCCTCTGATCTTGGCTGCGGGAAACGTAGCCAGGATGGCTAGTAGCCATTGACAGCCCTTTCCTCCATGAATTCATCAAAGCCTCCTTTAAAGTCATCTAGCTTGGCGGGCATCACCAATCCCAAACATGACATCATCTGAAGTTTGTCTAGCCTTAATGAATCCTGCCTGGTCTCTCATTGTTTTTGGCGACCTCGCTCGTTGCTCTCTGCCAAAATTGTTGTTGAAATCTTCATATTAGTGATATTGGGCAGTAATTAGCAGGTAGTTTATGATCCTTGTCCAATTTTGGTATGACCGTGATATATGCTTGATTGAATGACATTGAAAGAATTCCTCTCTTGTATATCTCTCTTCGCTGATCGCCGAAGAATGGATGCTTTTGAATTATGGTGCTGGAGGAGACTCTTGAGAGTCCCATGGACTGCAAGAAGATAAAACCTATCCATTCTGAAGGAAATCAGCCCCGAGTGCTCACTGGAAGGACAGATCCTGAAGCTGAGGCTCCAATACTTTGGCCACCTCATGAGAAGAGAAGACCCCGATGTTGAGAAAGATGGAGGGCACTAGGAGAAGGGGACGACAGAGGACGAGATGGTTGGACAGTGTTCTCGAAGCTACGAACATGAGTTTGACCAAACTGCGGGAGGCAGTGCAAGACAGGAGTGCCTGGCGTGCTATGGTCCATGGGGTCATGAAGATTCGGACACGACTAAACGACTAAACAACAACAACAATATCTCTTCATATAATATGCATGGCTTATACTGACCCGCAGCTTCCTGCTGAAATCCGGTAACTTTTCATATCACAAATGGGGGTTGTTGGTTTCTGTCCTGTTTTTGTTGCGTTCCAGCACAAGACGGTCATAATGTGGTAACATTGGCACAAAACATTGCAGAACAACTAACAGGGCCGGATTTAGGTTTGATGAGGCCCTAAGCTACTGAAGGTAATGGTGCCCTTTATATGTCTAGATGGCCTTTGTCAAAAACAAATTGTCACACTCTTTTGTGTTGAATATGTATGCTGTATAGTAATTTGTGGACCTAATAGGTATCTAAAGCCATTTGCACATAACAAAATATGTATTTTATCAAAGTAATTGTTGAACTGAAATACAATGAAGGGCTTGCCAATTGGAAGGTCGGTGGTTCAAATCCCTGTGACGGGGTGAGCTCCCGTTGCTCGGTCCCAGCTCCTGCCCACCTACGGTAGCAGTTCGAAAGCACTTCGAAGTGCAAGTAGATAAATAGGTACCGCTCCAGCGGGAAGGTAAACGGCGTTTCCATGCGCTGCTCTGGTTTGCCAGAAGCGGCTTTGTCATGCTGGCCACATGACCTGGAAGCTATACGCCGGCTCCCTCGGCCAATAATGCGAGATGAGCGCGCAACCCCAGAGTCGGTCACGACTGGACCTAATGGTCAGGGGTCCCTTTACCTTTACCTTTTTAAATTAATAGTGAAATACAATTAAGAAGAAGTATATTAATAGTGAAATAATTATTAAGCTCTAACTGTATGTAGTTTTTATTTTATTTGTTTTTTATGTTATATTTCAGAATTTTTTTACCTTTAATTTTTTGGGGGGGTTCCAAGAGATCAGGGCCCTGAGTTGTAGCTTGTTTAGCTTATACGTAAATCTGGCACTGAAAACTAATACAGTGAAATGAGGTAAAAGAGACAAACATAGTAAGAGCCTGCTGAATCAGGCCACTGGCCCATCTAGTACAGCATCCTGTTCTCACAGTAGCCAAGCAGATGCCCATTCTAGGAAACTCACAAGCAGGATCCGAGCACAAGAGCAACACACTCCCCTCCTGTGATTTCCAGCAACTGGGATCCAGAAGCATTGCTGTCTCCAACTGAAAATAACCATCTGGTCTAGTATTCATGAATTTGTCTAATCCTCTTTTAATGCCATCCAAGTTGGTGGCCCCTTGCTGCCTCCTGTGGGAGGGAGTTCCAAAGTTTGCGCTGGGTGAAGGACTTCCTTTGCCCTGACTTTTCCAACATTCAGCATCGTTGGACGTCCACGAATTAGGGTGTCACGAGAGAGGGGGGGAAAACATTTCTCTATCCACACGTCCTAAGCCAAGCCTAACTTTATGAACTGCCGCCTCTTCTCTGAACTAAAGTTGTGGTTGGTGCAGGATGTGGACCACTAATCTGTGATGCACCAATGGCCAGTTCCAGAATACACCCGTGCAAAAGGCAAGCAGACCATCCAAAACTGCCAAGTCTGGAGGTCTCTGTAGTTCTGGGAAGGTGCAAGACAAATGAACTTTAAAATGCATCCCTATTTTTTAATGCAATGTAATCGTGAAGGGGAAGAACTGGAGGCAGTGAGAGATTTTACTTTCTTGGGCTCCTTGATCACTGCAGATGGTGACAGCACCCACGAAATTAAAAGACTCCTGCTTCTTGGGAGAAAAGCAATGACAAACCTAGACAGCATCTTAAAAAGCAGAGACATCACCTTGCCTACAAAGGTCCGTATAGTTAAAGCTATGGTTTTCCCAGTAGTGATGTATGGAAGTGAGAGCTGGACCATAAAGAAGGCTGATCGCCGAAGAATTGATGCTTTTGAATTAGGGTGCTGGAGGAGACTCTTGAGAGCCCCATGGACTGCAAGAAGATCAAACCTATCCATTCTTAAGGAAATCAGCCCCGAGTGCTCACTGGAAGGACAGATCCTGAAGCTGAGGCTCCAAGACTTTGGCCACCTCATGAGAAGAGAAGACTCCCTGGAAAAGACCCTGATGTTGGGAAAGATGGAGGGCACTAGGAGAAGGGGATGACAGAGGTCGAGATGGTTGGACAGTGTTCTCGAAGCTACGAACATGAGTTTGACCAAACTGCGGGAGGCAGTAGAAGACAGGAGTGCCTGGCGTGCTCTGGGCCATGGGGTCACGAAGAGTCGGACACGACTAAACAACAACAATCGTGAATATATCCAAACCGCACTGAGCACCTTCTCCCCAGCCCCCTTGAAATGGCACCCCTGCTGGCCCAGGCGGTGGGATAAAGGCTACGAGGGGGGGGGAGGCTGATGGTATGTGCTCTGTAGCATAGCTGCTATGCGCTGTCTCCCTCCCTCCCTCTCTCTTTCTTTCTCTCTCTCTCTTTTTCTGCTGGCTTCCACCCAGCCCATCTGGAGCCTGGCTCGGCCTGCCTGTTTGTTAATGTTTCAATCAGCTGTACGCTGTGGTATGTGCACGTTATTTAACCTGAACTTCCCCAGGTGTACGAAGGCGCCGCTCTGTCTGAGGCGCCGAGCCCTTCCCAGGCTGCCTCACCTCCCTTTGGCACCAAACAGTTATACAAACACGCCTCCCCCGGCACACACTCGCTGACGCACAGCACACACAGCGGCGCATAGAGACAGCTGCCTTGTGTGGCTCATGAAAACTCCCTCCCTGCCCACAGCTGCAGCCGGGCCCTGAGAACAGTTTGCCTTGCACAAGAGGGAAAGTGTGTATGAGTGTGTGTGTGGGGGGGGAGCAGGGAAAGGGAGGGGGGAAGATACAATGCGCGCGCATGCACACACACCACACACACACACATTCCTGCACACTTCCTTTTAACTTCTGCCTGGAAAATAATTAGATTGAACTCTTCTGAGCCAGGCTGATTTGGACTGCTGTGCGTGCATCCAGGGGTCCGTGCATTTGACCCGAAGAACATCATAGAATCATAGAGTTGGAAGAGACCACAAGGGCCATCCAGTCCAACCCCCTGCCAAGCAGGAAACACCATCAAAGCATTCCTGACAGATGGCTGTCAAGCCTCTGCTTAAAGACCTCCAAAGAAGGAGACTCCACCACACTCCTTGGCAGCAAATTCCACTGCCGAACAGCTCTTACTGTCAGGAAGTTCTTCCTAATGTTTAGGTGGAATCTTCTTTCTTGTAGCTTGAATCCATTGCTCCGTGTCCGCTTCTCTGGAGCAGCAGAAAACAACCTTTCTCCCTCCTCCATATGACATCCTTTCATATATTTGAACATGGCTATGAAAGGATGTCATATGGAGGAGGGAAGAGCCTGGCTGCAGGATCAGGCCCATCTAGGCCATCATCCTGTTCCCACAGTGGCCAGACAGATGCTTGTGGGAAACCAGCAAGCAGGATTCGACCATGAGAATGAAGAAGGGCTTCCCCCCCCCCAAAACTGTCCTGAACTTTACAGCATTCAGCTTCGTTGGATGAGCACGAGTTCTAGTGTTAGCAGGGAGGGAGAAAAAATTGGGGAAGCCAGACAGAGGACGATGGCCAGTGGGTGTCCTGCCCTCCCCTGAAAAATAAATCCTGGCTATGTCCATGTTGCGAACTGCCCTGAAATCTACAGGAATAGGGTGGTATACAAATTTAATAAATATAATGATGCTGATTATTTCCACCCATGCGCACTGAAAACGCACATCTCTTTTATGCTCAGAAATGGACAGAAGCTGCAGTAGCGACAGAAGAAGACTGGTGGAAGAAATTGAAGGAGTACGTGGAAATGGTTAAATTAAGAATAAGAATAAGAAATCAGGAAGAAAATACTTTTAATAGAGAATGGGGGGGAAATTTTGTAAACAATTTAAAACACGTTAGCAGGATTAGAATAAATTGAGCTGTTAAGGTATCATTGGAAGGGAAAATCTGAAAAGAAAATAAATAAGGAATAATTTGGATGCACAATAGTAAAGGGGGGGGGAATTTAATCAACCACAGAAGGGGGAAAGGGAAGTTGACCTAATTTGTATGTTTTATGGGGGATTTCAATTTAAAAATCATATGTTTGTTGTGAAATTGAAAATGATAAATAATACTTCCAAATTAATATAATATAATAAAATATAATAATATAATATAATATAATATAATACTTCCAATAGAAGCTAATTGCACTGCGATCAGATACACAACATACCAGTACATCAATATCACAGTCTTGAATTTGATGGTACAAGGACGCTGATATTAAGAAAAAATCCAACCTAGAACCATTTTTATGTACTTGATTATAAAACGTAAATTCCCTTTCAGCAGGGTGCCTTAAGCGCCGAGGGTCAACCAGATTCAACTCTTGCATGTACTTTTTGAGAATTTCTCTAGCTAAAGTTTTTAAAAAAGGAGAAAAAACAAGAAAACACACATCTATTTCAGAGCTGGTGAAAAGAAAGGAACAGTGCCCAAGAACTAAGGCGTTGAAAAGCAAAATGGGAGAGTATGTGTTGGTGGAAGAGAAGGGCAGGGGAGAGTGGTTTCAAACCAGCCTGGTGGCAATTCTGCGAAGCAGCCCTGGGCCAGGTCTGCTGCAGCTGGCTTCCCGCAAGGCCTCCTGCTTTGCCCTCTTGCCCAACCGCCCAGCTGGCTTGCCGGGAGGCAAGGGTGCTGCTTTGCGAGAATTGCAAGAGGTTGCCCGTTTGAGCCCGGGGTTCAGCCGAGTTTAGCTCTCCGTGGGCTGCACCCACCTCAGTTGGGGGGGAAGGGGATCGGAGGGTGTCGAGGCGAAGGGGGCCCAGGCGGGTGGCCCTCCTTGCTCACACACTTTGCCCTCTTCCCCATCACCCTGCAGACGGAGGAGGAGAAGGAGGAGGCTCCTTTCCCCGCAGGGAGGGTTGTGCTCCTGAGCAGCAGCGCATTGCATCAATGGGGCTTGTGCAACAGGCCAGCTGCAGGCAAGCCTCACAGGGCAGTAAACACTCGGAGCAGAGGGCATCAGGGCACGCAGCCAAGCCCAGCTCCGGCGCATCCTGTTCGGGGTGACTCAGCCGGCTGCCTCCGCCTTCCTTCCAGGGCCCACGGTGCAACTTGCAGGGAGCTGGAGACAGGGAGAAGGGCCTTCAAAAATAATATCTCGGAGATGGGAGGCAGAGGGAGGTGAGCAGGATCTGCTCCCTGGCACAGGGGCAAACTCTCTGCACTAAGAATCAGGGAGAGGCCAGTCTGAAACTTCTCTCTCTCTCTCTCTGCCTCAGTCTCCTGTCTGTAATATGGGGGTAATAACCAGTGTGGCAGACCTACATTTGGGGGCTCCTGAACCTTGAACTGATATGGGGGCCCCTTTGCAACCAGCAGCAAGGTCTGACTAATCACTGGTATCTTCTTCGTTGAGGTTGTTCCGTTTCAGATCACTTTTTAAAATATATACAAAATTAACTACTACATCTACTACGTTTGAATAAAATTTCTGTACTGGATTATCTCACACGTCAAAGTCCCTGGTGTGAATGACCGTTTCCGGTGTCTTCTAGTTTTCTTTCCTATGCCTGACAGTTTTCAAGTTATTTGGGGTTGGTTTTTTTTTTAAAAAAAATAATAATTGGGAAATGCTCTACGGATGCCTGATGCATCGTAGAATGATTTGAGTCGGGCAACTCATGTTAGGTCTAGCGAACCCCAAAATTTTAAGCAATGTGGACTAAAAGTCACTTGTCAGGTCCATTCATGATTAGGAGCCCTGGAGCTTAAGTTTAATTAGTTTCATAGTAGATCCGCCCCTAATAATAACACCGTCCCACCTTGCAGGGCTGTTGTAAACAGTGTACATGAATAGCTTATACTGCGATGATTTTGCATAGGTCTGAAAGGCCTACCTCACCGGGTCATTGAGCTGCTGGAAGGGAGAGAGAGAGAGAGAGAGAGAGAGAGAGAGAGAGAGAGAGAGAGAGAACGCAGGTTCCAGTCCCACGTTTGGCAAAAGATTCCTGCATTGCAGGGGTTGAACTGGATGAGCCTTGTTTGTCCCTTCGAATTCTACAATTATATTATTCTATTCTGTGAAAGGATCAGGACCTGAACTTCGCCTGGGTTGCTGAGTCTGCCATGTCTTGCAGCAGAAATATCAACATAGGTTCTGCTTCAGGGATGGGAATCCTTCTGCCTGAGAGCCACATTCTCTTCTGGGTGCCTTTACTCTTACACCATCAGGACAAGCGAGAGGCAAAAACACTCCAGGAATGTGAGAGGCATATCTGAAGACGAGGGGTGTGGTCTGGGAAGGATGTGCAAACTTGGGGTACAGTCCCCAGTGGCCCCAAATTTGCTCACCCCTCTTCTACTCCATGAAACTGCCACCCGATCCTTACAATTTTTGGTGGTTTTGGTGAAGCTGCTCAAATGAAACCAGTTGTCTGAAGAGAACCTTTTTGCCATTTGCCTCAAAATCTGACCCTCCCAAACAGGGATGGTGAGACAGTCAGTGGCAAACATGCTGGCTCTGGGTTCGAATGCTGCCACCCCCGCTCTCTGACGTTATTCGGGCACTGACATCAGTGAGGCTTGTGCAACTTTTCCAGGAGATGCTGAGATCTCATGAGGCAGCTTCTGCAACAGCTGGGGGGGGGGGAATCCCCAAACATCCCCATTCTCCAGAAATCAGGCTCCGAGAGTCTTGACGTAGGGAGAAAGGAGGGCAAGACTTGAGGCTGCAAGAGGAACTGAGCCGCCCTGTTCGGGGATCCAGCTGAGAAAACGTTTTTGCCCACGGCCCCAAGCATTTCGGTGTTTGAAGCGGAAGCTTAAATGACTCTATCACAGAGTGGTAAATCATAGAACTGTAGCGTTGGAAGGGCTCCCTGAGGATCATCTAGCCCAACCCCGCGCAATGCGGGACTCTTTCACCCAAGGTGGAGCTCAAACCCACAGCCCTGAAATCAATAATGTTTGTTTTACAGCATTTATTTATCTATGTACTGTATTTCACAACCTCGATGCGGTTTACAAAATGACAAAACCATAAAATCGGGAGTGGTGGAAATGGAAATGCATTAAAACATACACAAAGTTAAACTACTAACACACACACACACACACACACACACACACACACACACACCATTAGGAAGAACTTTCTGACAGTAGGAGCTGTGGAATGAACTCCCTCAGAAGGTGGTGGATTCTCCTCCCTCCCTCCAAGGAGCAAAAGAGACGGTTCTTCTCCTCTTCCTTAAACCCCCACAACAATCCTGTAAGGTTGACTAGGCTGAGAGGCAGTGGCAGTTCCACGGCCAAGTGGGGATTCAAACCCTGGTCTCCCAGGCCCTAGTCCGGCACTCTAACCACTGCCCCACGCTAGGGCTGCCATAGATACTGGCAGACACTGGGGAGGGCAGGGGGTGAGGCTGAGCCTGCAGCTGTTTGTGGATGTGGGTGGGTGATGTCAGGATGGGTGCTGCTACACAGACTTCCCCTCTGGCCTCTCCTCTTGTGCAATGCCAGGGCTCAGCTCAGCAAATGGGATCCTTCGCTTGTCAAGTGGGCTAATAACAACAACAACAACAACAACAACAACAACAACAACAACAACAACAACAACAACAATTTTATTATTTATACCCCATCCACCTGGCTACACAGCTCAAGAGTGCTGAGAAAGGCTGCTCCCGACTATTATTTGCATCATGTTATTTACCTCCTTATTAGAGCCTTTGTGCCCAACCCTTAATCCAAAATGGGTTCCAAAATTAAAAAGAGGCTCTCCTTGCCCACTCACACGCACAATCCATAAGACACGACACAAAAGGAAAATCGGATGGGGACAGAAGAGCGAACTCAGACTCCGGTTCTTAAAATTAAAGAATGGTTCTTATCATGATGACCATAGAATCATAGAGTTGGAAGAGACCACAAGGGCCATCCAGTCCAGCCCCCTGCCAAGCAGGAAACACCATCAAAGCATTCCTGACAGATGGCTGTCAAGCCTCCGCTTAAAGACCTCCAAAGAAGGAGACTCCACCACACTCCTTGGCAGCAAATTCCACTGCCAAACAGCTCTTACTGTCAGGAAGTTCTTCCTAATGTTTAGGTGGAATCTTCTTTCTTGTAGCTTGAATCCATTGCTCCGTGTTCGCTTCTCTGGAGCAGCAGAAAACAACCTTTCACCCTCCTCTATATGACATCCTTTTACAGTATATATTTGAACATCTGGAATGGGAATAATAAATTAAGTAATTACTATGTCGATTATTATGATGATTTAGTAAACATATTTTAAATTTTACAGTCAAATTCGTCGTATGCCATATTTATGCATAAGCAGTTTTGCACAGTTCAGTCCTTTCCATTGAAACACAAAGAATTAATTGAATTAAGATCAGCATATGCTAAACTAAGTCCCCCCCCACACACACATTAAGATACATTTCTGAAACATTCGGGTTTCATCTCTCTCCCAAGACCACATCAGCCTTCGTTGTATCCTGCATTTGTTCGTTGCATAGAGGAGGATTCAATCAACTGGTTACAAGTCTTTCTTGACAACCCTCACAAGCTGGAATCTGGACCCATAGGAGCTGTGCGGCAGGCAGTAATTCAACCGGTGAAGCTCTATTCAACTCTGGATAAAGAAAAATAACTCCTGTTGAACTCCTGACCGTCACACACAACTGTTAAAGGCCAAGAAAACAAAAGTTGGGTATCTCCATGTCCCTTCAAATCAACGGAAATCTAGGATTCCTGCATTGCAGGGGGTTGGACTGGATGACCCCCGGGTCCCTTCCAATGCTGTTGTTGTTTAGTCGTTTAGTCGTGTCCGACTCTTCGTGACCCCATGGACCATAGCACTTCCAATGCTACAATTCTACTGGAACAGGGTCGCGGTGGGATTCTGCTGCCCTCTGGTGTCCCAAGGCTTGCATTGCATGCGCTTGTTGATTGGAGCAGTAGGATGGAGGAGGGTTAACGCCAAGCCCCTTGGGAGGCCTGGAAGCGCTTTAATTGCTGCTAATGAAAGCGAACAGGTGATAATTAGTTAGGGACTCTGCTCCCGCCCTGGAGGTTAAAAGCAACAACAAACCTAATTAACACCAACAGCAGTCCTGTGCTGTCTGATAAACACACACCAGCATCTACACCAAAGGTGGCCCAGTGCATTTATCTCTGGGGAAGGGGAGGGTGTCTAAACCTGGACCAGGCATGGGGAACGAGTGGATCTCTAGATGTTGTTGGACTCCTCCCTCCCAACTCTTCTTCGCCCTGACAAACAGCATGAGCAGTGGCAAGGGATGTAGTCCAAAGCTTCTGGAGGGTTCTGAGATGGAATAATCACTGGTTTGTAGGTCCCCAAGACCCTAGTTAGGGACCCAGGTGGCGCTGTGGGTTAAACCACTGAGCCTAGGGCTTGCTGATCAGAAGGTCGGCGGTTCGAATCCCTGTGATGGGGTGAGCTCCCATTGCTTGGTCCCAGCTCCTGCCAACCTAGCAGTTTGAAAGCACGTCAAAAATGCAAGTAGATAAATAGGAACCGCTACAGCGGGAAGGTAAACGGCGTTTCCATGTGCTGCTCTGGTTCGCCAGAAGTGGCTTTGTCATGCTGGCCACATGACCTGGAAGCTGTACGCCAGCTCCCTCGGCCAATAACACGAGATGAGCGCGCAACCCCAGAGTCGGTCACGACTGGACCTAATGGTCAGGGGTCCCTTTACCTTTACCTTTTAAGACCCTAGTTATTGCTGTTGTCAGGCTCTGTCTATCCAGGAAAATTGTGGATCCCGTCAGATTGCTGTTGGGGTCCCTCAAGAAGATTATCTCAGCATAATCTCCTGTCTCAGTGTCGTCTAGGTAAAAGGTAAAGGACCCCTGGACAGTTAAGTCCAGTCAAAGGCGACTCTGTGGTTGCGGTGCTCATCTTGCTTCCAGGCCGAGGGAGCCGGCGTTAGTCCACAGAAATCTTTCCGGGTCACATGGCCAGCAGGACTAAATCGCTTCTGGAGCAACGGAACACTGTGACAGAAACCAGAGCGCACAGAAACGCCGTTTACTATTTACCTTCCCGCCAGAGCGGCACTTTGACGTGCTTTTGAACTGCTAGGTTGGCAGGAGCTGGGACCGAGCAACAGGAGCTCACTCCATCGCGGGGATTCGAACTGCCGACCTTCTGATCGGCAAGCCCAAGAGCCTCTGTGGTTTAGACCACAGCACCACCTACATCCCTAGCGACATCTACACTGGCTCGGTCATGTCCACAGAATGGAAGATGGCAGGATCCTCAAGGATGTGATCTACGGGGAGTTGGTTTCTGGCACCGGCCAATTAAGAACTTCCTGACAGTAAGAGCTGTTCGGCAGTGGAATTTGCTACCAAGGAGTGTGGTGGAGTCTCCTTCTTTGGAGGTCTTTAAGCAGAGGCTTGACAGGCATATGTCAGGAATGCTTTGGTGGTGTTTCCTGCTTGGCAGGGGGTTGGACTGGATGGCCCTTGTGGTCTCTTCCAACTCTATGATTTCATGATTCTAAGACATCCAAAGATGTCTGCAAATGAGACACGAAGGTTGGCAGAATCAACCGTGTTGTGTGGGAATTCCTTGCAGATTTAAAACTTTGGCCTCTCATGCCCTAGTCCCACATTCGAACCACAACACACCACCTTGACTCTTGTTTCAAACACCTGAGGTTCCACCAGTGAAGCCCCAAATATATGTTTTAGACAAACTCTTCCTTGCTGCCATCGTTTAAATATTTTTAACACTTGATGGCTGCCCAGAAGCCAATATTTGTAGTCTTTGTTTAATTTTAATTCTTAAGTCAAATCTGAGCATAAAAGGTGATTCTTTCCACTTTGGCAACAAATGAACCTTTCAGGTGCCAAAGAGACCTCCCCTCTCTCCACAGGAATCCTCTTGCTATACAAAGGAGAAAGAGGAATAGGGAGAAATATTATCTGTTCATTCCGAAACTGGATGTATAAAGGCCGTCTTTTAATGAATTTGGCTTGTTGCGTATTAGTTAAAGCTTTCCTTTTATATGTTAATTTTGTCATGCGTATTGTCTCCCAGATTTTTCTCAACCAGTTCCCTATATCCTCATACAGGATTTTTATTTTTATTTTTTGGTGGGGAAGCTTAATCTGGATCAGTTGCGCCCTCTGGGGGATTTTCCAGGTATGGCTTCCCAAAGGCTGGTTCAGCCCAAATAATGGGGCGGGATTAGGACCCCAAAACATCTGTAGGGCAGCCTGTTGGTGAGGCTAATCTACATCAGGGAGCGAACATGACTACTCTTGCAGTGGCCTAGCCAACCGCAAGCCCAGAGTTAATGCTGGAAGATACTTGTGTTGATTCAACCGGAGATCATTTCTCCCCTGCAACTTATTTCCACACACTTGTCTCTATCAGGATGTGAGTGCAATACCTATGCGCAGGTGTGACGCCCTCGCACTCAGGATCCGTGCCCGTGGAGGCCTTTGAAGCCAGCTGGAATCGCACCAGTCATCTCTTTGACAGCAGAGTGGGCCCCCTGCCTTCCGCCCCCTCCATGCCAAACAGCTGCTTGGGGGGGACTGACTCGCTTTCTTCAAAGGCTGCCTGGAATTCAGTCCCAGCTGCCGAGCTAGAATGGCATGGAGGAAGTGGAGAGTTTTTCCTACTCTTATGAGAGAACTTGTGGCCATCTTACAAAACAGAACGTTGGAAAATTCAGGACAGATAGACTTCTTCTTGCAGCACAGTTAACCTATGGAATGCCCCTCCACAGGAGCAATAACACCTGTTTATTGAACATTTGTCCTGATTTGCTTATGCAAAGTTTAGGTGGAGTCATTATAGAGCATTCATTCTGATTTGCTTGTGTGGTGTTTACCCATCTCTCTCATGCATCTTTCAATGCCTTGCTCAACTGCAGAGAGTCTTTTTATTATTATTTTAAGGTGGATTTGTTGTGCCAAGGAAGAACAGTGCTTTAGCTCACTTCAGTTGTGTAAACCTAAAGTTCAGGTATGCTCTTTAATCCCTTGGCAAAATACGGACAGTGTTTATTGATTCAGCATTCGTCCTGATTTACTTGTACAAAGCTTCCACAGCGGTTACGCCGCATCATGCCTTTATTGAGCATTCATGGCGAGTTGTTTGTGGGGCCCTTATACGAAAAGGAGCATTCAACATGATCTGATTGCAGCGTGTTTCCATTTCTCCCAATTTTAAAAATGCATTCCCCCCCCTTTCCAATTCACAAAAACACTTCTCTTTTCTCAAAATGGATTTGCTGTGCTGCAACTGTACAAACTGAAAGTTCCAAGATATGCAAAAGAAGAACATAAAAAGAGGCGACTGGATCAGGCCAATGGCCCATCTAGTCCAGCATCCTGTTCTCACAGTGGCCAACCAGGTGCCTGTAAGAAACCCACAAACAAGACCTGAGCTCAAGAGCCCCCTCCCCTCCTGCGGTTTCCAGCAAGGGCTATTCAGAAGCATTCCTGCCTCCAGCCGAGGCCTTCTCCTCCATTAATTTGCCTAATCTTCTTTTAAATTTACAAACTTTTATCATGTCACCTCTTAGGCTGGATCTTGACATAGCAAAGAAGCGTTTCAGTTAACGCATTGTAAACTTCATAAAGGGAAATCCCATTGGCGAAAGACGGGACTCCACAGCGCCATCTGGTGCCACACTGTTATAACACATATAAAGCGTTTTTTTCTTTACCAGTGTAGCTGAGTCCTTATTACTCATTTTTACTCTGAACTAAAAAGTCCCCAGCACTGTATCCTTTCTTCATAGGGGACTCGCTCCACCCCCTTGATAATTTTGGTTACCTTTCTCTGCACCTTTTCCAACTCTATAATATCCCTTTTGAGATGAGGCGACCAGAACCGTCCACACAGGAGTCCAAATGTGGTTGCACCACAGACAGGCCATCTAGAGGGGCCCTAATCTCTAACACTGCTTTTGTCTTAGTTTAGATGCTTCTATTATCTAGTGTTAATGCTGCTGTATTCTTTCACTGATGCTGCCCAGATAATATATATTTTTTCAGTACAGGAGATGAACCCGACAGTACAAACAAACAAACAAATGCCACTCCTTGCCCCAATTTCCCATCCAGCAGCATCTTCCCGACTTCGCATGGCTTCATCCAAGGTCAAGGCCAGTTCAGGTCTGGGCGGAGGGAAGCTTTCATCTTCCTCAATCTCTCCTCCCGCCCTTAACCCCAAAAGAAAAACCTTTCTGCCTCCCACCTGCCTAGATTCTGCAGAAACTGGCCTTGCCGGGCAAAGGAAGCTTTCATCCCTGTGGGCGCTGCCCATATCAGAGATGGAGAGAGAGAGGAGGTCTCCGCACCTGGCCGAAAAGTTTTAAAGAGAGGCCGGCCGGGGTGGCAATTACTGGGCTGCACATCAAAAGGCGATGTGTGTGTGTTTGTGCCCATCCCTCCCTTTCCCAGACTTTTCCTTTTCATCAGGCTGTAACTGAGAAACTGGAGACATCAAACGCGTCTCTGGTGTCATCGTCTTTCAGAGCGTCTCCCCCCCTTCCCCGGGTGCAAACTGCTCCATCTGTCTCAGGCTGGCCTCTGTGCTGAAGGCAGAGGCCCCAAAGCTCATCTCTTCAGGCTGGGAGAGACTCTCTCCAGCCTGGGTGACCCTCGATTAAGCATTCCTTCTCAGACTGTGCCTAGCCTTTAACCAGCATTTGCTCCAATTTTTTATTTCTGGGGCGGCGGCCATACGAAAACGAGCATTATCCTGCATTCATCCTGCTCTGCTTGTGGGGTGTTTGCACACCTGCTCCCTAAAATCATTCATTCATTCATTCCATGCTCCATGGCGCATTGTCTGAACCACACAAAGGGCAGAGCTGTTGCTGCTTTTAAGTGGATTTATTGTGTCGAGGCACCAGAGAGCGTCTCTCCACTTTAATTGCAGCAACAAATGTTATTATACGGTCACAGAGCCAGCAAATCTAATTGTGCAAGCCGCAGTTTCCAGAGCACACTTGAATTTTCCCCTCTGCAAGAAGAAAAAGCCTGTCTGGAGGCAACCAAAGGTTTCTTCGCAAAAGAGGGACACACACACATGGCATGTGTTCAGAGGCACTAACAAACCAAGGAGCACCCCATTTGAGAGGCCCCGATCCCCTGTACAGCCAGTAGGATAGGATCTCCTTAAAGTCCCTCCAATTTCCGCCCTCACCCTTCCCCTCAGGTGGGCGGGGTTTGTGACATCACACGCGAGGCTTACCTGGAACAGGTGCCACCCACCTGCTTGGGTTGGCCTATGACCCGCCACCTGCCCAGGTAGGACAAATATCAGAAGTCCACTCCACCTTAACACAGAGCAGGGCTTTTAGTGTGGCTGTCCCTGCATCCTTGTTGAGATATGTCTGGCAACCACTTTCCAGAAGCAACTGAATGCATTTTATTTATTTTTTAAAAGCTAAACAGGGCTTTATTTTTTTATTTTTTAAAAGTTTTTATTTTATACTTTTCAAGTCTATACATTTCATTAGTTTTACAATCAATTTAACTTTTCAAAGTTTGACTTCCTTCCTCCTCTTTCTGCGGTTCCTTAAATTGTTTTTTTTTAATAAAAAAAACTTCTGCAAATCCAAATTCAGTTAATTTGCTCATTTAATTATCTACTTTGAATTATGGTGCTGGAGGAGACTCTTGAGAGTCCCATGGACTGCAAGAAGATCAAACCTATCCATTCTGAAGGAAATCAGCCCTGAGTGCTCACTGGAAGGACAGATCGTGAAGCTGAGGCTCCAATACTTTGGCCACCTCATGAGAAGAGAAGACTCCCTGGAAAAGACCCTGATGTTGGGAAAGATGGAGGGCACTAGGAGAAGGGGACGTCAGAGGACGAGATGGTTGGACAGTGTTCTCGAAGCTACGAACATCAGTCTGACCAAACTGCGGGAGGCAGTGCAAGACAGGAGTGCCTGGCGTGCTCTGGTCCATGGGGTCATGAAGAGTCCAGACAGGACTAAACAACAACAAATTATCTACTTTAAATATATACTCTTACAAAACTGCAGGTTATTACAATAATACTGCCAATATTTTTATCTGTTTGCAATTTATCTGTAAATATTCAATAAACCATTTCCATTCTTTTATAAAAAAGTTATCTTGTTTTCTTATTCTTCCAGTAAATTTCGCCATTTCTGCATATTCTATAAGTTTTTGTATCCATTCCTCCTTTGCTGGGACTTCTGCTTCTTTCCACTTTTGGGCAAGAAGCATTTCTGCTGCTGTAGTAGCATACATAAATAAATTTCTATACAATTTAGGTACTGTAGTTCTGTCCCTATAATTCCCTACATTTTTGTTTCGGAAAGCTTTTCAACCTGGGCAAAAACTTCTCTGTCTTAGGTATTCCTTTTGTATTGTTTCCCAACCTCTCATCTGTTTGTTTCTTGTCCTATTTTTACCTGCTTTTATGCTGTGTTTGTGAATATGATGGAGACATATGTAAAAAGCAATTGATTAATTAATGTTAAGGATCATTTGCCATGCTACAGAGGATTATGAGGTGTTGTAAACAAAATCTGCCCTTATTCCCTTATTGGGTATACAAGAGCCCTTATAGAGTCCTTTGTAGGTTCTCCATCGGTAGGAGAAAATAACAGAGGCCAACCAGAGAATATTGAGAAGCAAAGCAGCTAGTAAGCCTGATCTTTATTGAGCTGTTGCAACAGGGTGCTCCCCTCACAGGCAGGAGAAAGGAGGAGGACCCAGAACAAAGGTGTGCCCGTCCCTATATAGACATTTCAAATTGCCCACCCTGGAGTACATGACCACCTCCAGAAACCTCATACATAGATCACAGAAGGGGTGTAGCCCAAGACCACCACCCCCAGATACATCATACCTACATCACAGAAAAGGCGGTCTACAGCAGAAATTTGAATAGGTAGGTAGCCGTGTTGGTCTGACGTAGTCGAAACAAAAAAATAAAAAAATTCCTTCCAGTAGCACCTTAGAGACCAACTAAGTTTGTCATAGGTATGAGCTTTTGTGTGCATGCACACGTCTTCAGATACACAGAAACAGAAGTCACCAGACCCTTATATATAGTCAGAGGGTGGGGAGGGGCTACACTCAGAAGGGTGGTGGGAATGGGTGATTGGCTGATAGGAGTGGTAAACCTGTTGACTGACTGTTAACGACTGTTAACGACTGCAATTGGTCTTGCAGGAAAAAGCAAGGGGTGAGATGGCTAAATAAAGCTTTATCATGTATAATGAGATAAGAATCCAATGTCCTTATTCAGACCAGGTCTCTCTATGGTTTTAAGCTTGGTAATGAGTTGCAATTCAGCAACTTCTCAATTCAATGAGTTGAACTGAGATGACAAGAGACATTCAACAGTGGGACTGACCTCCTTGGGAGGTGGTGGACTCTCCTTAGCTGGAGGTTTTAAAGCAGAGGCTAGATGGCCCTCTGTCAGGGACCCTTTAGTTGTGATTTCTGCGTTGCAGGGGGTTGGACTAGATGATCCTTGGGGTTCATCCCAGCTCTACAATTCTATGATTTTATAATATCACAATTAATGTTAATATTATAAATCTATTGCCTTAAACTGCAAGCACTCACAGTGACTTGCATCAAAATAAAATAGTAATACCATAGCTGCCAAGTTTTCCCTTTTCTCGCGAGGAAGCCTATTCAGCATAAGGGAAAATCCCTTTAAAAAAGGGATAACTTGGCAGCTATGGTAATACTGTAGGCAGCTAATTGGGGAATAGGGAATCTCCTAACAACTCTCTCTCTCTCTCTCTCTCTCGCTCTCTCTTGCTCTCGCTATTTTTATTGTATGTTTCCTTGAGACACTTGTGAAGAAGGTAGTTAATAAATTAATATTTTTTTAAAAAAATTATTTATACTTTTCAAGTATATACATTTTCATTAATTTTACAATCATTTTACCATTTCAGAGTTTGACTTCCTTCCCTCTCTTTCAGTGATTCCTTAAATTTATTTTTTTTAAATATCTTCGGCATATCCAAATTCATTTAATTTACTCATTTAATTATCTACTTTAAACAGTGTTTTTTTTCCTTAAAAAAATATTTAGGGGTACTCTCATTTTCTTACTCATATTGAAATTCTGCCCCTCAATGAGGCCAAACTTAGATTCACAAAACGTTTCAGGGTATATGTCCCCCCCCCCCCGTGTCCCCCCCCAGAAAAAAAACCACTGACTTTAAATATATACTCTTATGAAACTGCAGGTTATTGCAACAATCCTGCCAATGTTTTTAATCTGTTAGCAACTGTCTCCTAACAACTCTCAGCACCCTTAAGAAACTACACTTCCCAGGATTCTGGGGGGGGGGGGGGGAGCCAGGATGGATGAAGTTGGACTGATCCTGCTTTAAATGTAAGGTGCAGTCTCCAAAGCATAATCCTAGACTGCCACCTAGTGGTGGCATGGAAGGCTTCCTTCTGCACCTGAGCCTTGGCAGAGGTTTCGCTGCCGCCTGCTCTCCTCCTCCTCCTCCTCCCCTTGTCACCCGAGGCAGCTGCCGATCTGATGATGTTCCCTGCGAATCCAATGAGGTCAATAGCAAGTTGGGCAACCAAGCAGGAAATCCCTTCTCTGGGTGCAAACATGAGCCATGCCACAATTCATCTTGCAAACAGCAAGGTTGTGAAAGAGAAGAGAACGTCCTTGTGGCTGATTCATCAGCGGCACCAGTCGGTTTCTGCCAACCTGGTACCCTCCAGAGTCCAGGCGTTTCGGACTCCCATCCGCCCCAGCCAGCACAAGCACTAGCCTGGGAGAAAGGAGTTGCTCACTGTTATAAGAAAAAAGATTTTACTTTCTTGGGCTCCTTGATCACTGCAGATGGTGACAGCAGTCACGAAATTAAAAGACGCCTGCTTCTTGGGAGAAAAGCAATGACAAACCTAGACAGCATCTTAAAAAGCAGAGACATCACTTTGCCGACAAAGGTCCGTATAGTTAAAGCTATGGTTTTCCCAGTAGTGATGTATGGAAGTGAGAGCTGGACCATAAAGAAGGCTGATCGTCGAAGAATTGATGCTTTTGAATTATGGTGCTGGAGGAGACTCTTGAGAGTCCCATGGACTGCTAGAAGATCAAACCTATCCATTCTTAAGGAAATCAGCCCTGAGTGCTCCCTGGAAGGACAGATCGTGAAGCTGAGGCTCCAATACTTTGGCCACCTCATGAGAAGAGAAGAATCCTTGGAAAAGACCCTGATGTTGGGAAAGATTGAGGGCACTAGGAGAAGGGGACGACAGAGGACGAGATGGTTGGACAGTGTTCTCGAAGCTACGAACATGAGTTTGACCAAACTGCGGGAGGCAGTGCAAGACAGGAGTGCCTGGCATGCTATGGTCCATGGGGTCACGAAGAGTCGGACACGACTAAACGACTAAACAACAAACAATAAGAAAAAAACTGTACCCTTTCCCTTATGGGATTTAGGTTTGATGAAGCCCTAAGCTTCTGAAGGTAATGGGGCCCTTTATATGTCCAGCTGTCCTTTGTCAACAACAAATTGTTGCTGTTTTGTGTGTGCTGAATATATGGTAATTTATGGACCTAATAGGTAACTAAAGCCATTTGCACATAACAAAATCTGTATTTTATCAAAGTAATTGTTGAACTGGAATACAATTAAGAATCCATTCTGAAGGAAATCAGCCCTGAGTGCTCACTGGAAGGACAGATCGTGAAGCTGAGGCTCCAATACTTTGGCCACCTCATGAGAAGAGAAGACTCCCTGGAAAAGACCCTGATGTTGGGAAAGATTGAGGGCACTAGGAGAAGGGGACGACAGAGGACGAGATGGTTGGACAGTGTTCTCGAAGCTACGAACATGAGTTTGACCAAACTGCGGGAGGCAGTGCAAGACAGGAGTGCCTGGCGTGCTCGGGTCCATGGGGTCACGAAGAGTCGGACACGACTAAACGACTCAACAACATCAACAACATTTAAGAAGAAGTATCCAGTTTTTTCCCTTTAATTTTTTTTGGGCCCCCCCAAGAGAGTGGGGCCCTAAGCCAGTGATGGCGAACCTATGACGCGTGTGTCAGCAATGACACGCATAGCCATTTTCGGTGACACGCAGCCGCATGCCGAGACCTCACTTCCGGCCAGTGGTGGAATGCTGCAGGCGACGCATCTCTGGGGGCCTTGTGGACTTCCGGCGAGGCAAGACGGCGGTTGGCACGGCGCCGCGGAACTCCTGAAAGTGACCAGTGCTGCAGGAGCTGCCGGACTGGCTCCAGAGCCACTGAAACCGCTGCCACCACTGCCCAGACACTGGGGGCCACCAGTGCAGCAACCGGGGAGCTGCCAGACCCCACCCCGCGAACCTGACGGCCGGCCTCGAGGCACTCCGGAGCCCGGAGGAGGAAAAAAGAAGCTCCGGGCCCGCTGCCGCCCCCATGAAAATGAGGGAGAAAAGAAGGAAAAACAAGGCAAAGGAGAACAGGGGTCTGCTCGCTCCGTTTCTGTCCCTGTCACCCCCGCTGCAAGGGAGAGGAGGGGGCCCTTGGAGGAGGGAGAAGAACCCCGAACCCGACCTCGCTGCTGCCCCCGCCGCCACCTCGCCACCATCCCGGGAAGAGAGAAGAGACACCCAAGTAAGCTGGAACCCCTTCCCTGTTGCCCCGCTGCCGCGCAAGCATAGCCGAGTGAAGGGAGAGGTGGGCTGAAGAGGGCCACGAGGAGGCACAGGCCCAACCCGAGCCCACCTCCCCAGTGGCAGACCCACTGGAGGAAGGCCTGAGCCCAGAGTCCCACTGGGGAAGACCTCTGGGTTTTGCCTTATTTTTTCCCCTTATCAGGGCCGGCTCTAGGTAGACCCCCGGTGGCGCAGGGCACCACGGCGCCGGCCCGCCAGGAGGGTGCCGCGAGCTGCGCCCGCCCGCTGGCCGGCCGGTCCGCCGGTTCAGCAACCGCGCTGTGCCTGCCCACCGCGGCACCGCACAGCAGCGCCTGTGGCAGCCGCGCTGCGCCCGCCTGCCCACCGCGTTGGGAAACGGGGGGGGGGCGCCGGAGGGATCCGTCGCTCCACTGCGCCGGGGTGCTTAAGACAGCCCTGCCCCTTATTAAATTAAAAAATTTTTTTGAAAAAACTTTAATAATTATTTCCCTCCCCCCCTTTTTAAGGAGAAACAATTATACATTTTTGTTATTTATACTGTAAATATCACGAAATTATGGTTTTTTCCTCAAAGTGACACACCACCCGAGTTATGCTTGGCGAATTTTGACACAGCAAGCTCAAAAGTTTGCCCATCACTGCCCGAAGCTATAGCTTGTTTAGCTTATACATGAATCCAGTACGGCTTATGGGGTATCCAAGAGTGTGTATAGAGTCCTTAAGTAGGTTCCCTATCGGAAGGAGAAAATAACAGAGGCCAACCGGAGAATATTGAGAAGCAAAGCAGCTATTAAGCCTGATCTTTATTAACTGTTGCAACAGGGTCCCCACTCACCACACACAGGAGGCAGGAAGGACCCAGAACAAAGGTGTGGAAGCCCTTAAATAGACTTTTGAAATTGCCCAACCTGTTGGTCAAGACCACCCCCGAAAACATCATACATACATCACTGAAGGAGGCGATCTACAACAGAAATCCTGCTTGTCAGGATACCTGATAATGGTCACTGGTTGCTTTACCTGGGCAGCCTGGCTATTCCTTTTGAGATGCTAAATACTTAGTCCCTGAATCCAGGTCACAGGCTCACCCTATTCATACACAAATATGACCTTAAGACAGGATTTGTAAGCAAAGAGGCAATGGGAAGGTTTTCCCCATTCCTTGCAGAGAAATATCTGAGGTCACTGGGAGAGTCAAAATGGCTTCAGGATTGCTCTCCTGTACTATTTCAGACACGTGGTTTATATACTTATGTATGTGTTTACCTTGTACATTGATGAACATTTAATTTTTATATATAAGACCTTAGAATTCCTATAACATCACTGCTAGCTCCACCTGGCAGGTGGGTCCTCAGCTTGCAGAGACATCCATCCTGCTCCACCACTGTACCAGGGGAAAAACCCCCAGGTGGAAATAGTGTAATAATAATAATAATAATAATAATAATAATAATAATAATTTTTATTTATACCCCGCCCTTCCCAGTCAAGACCAGGCTCAGGGCGGCTAACAACAAATAATATCAACACAAATATAAAAGAAACAATTCAGTTAAAACAACAGAATAATACAATGTTAAAATTCAATGTTAAAATTAAAAATATACGAATAAGATAAAACCATTATAAATGAAACCTTATAAATAAAACCTTAGGGGAGGGTAACCGTGGGGTCAGACTGCGTCAGTCCGAAGGCCAAACGAAACAGCTCTGTCTTGCAGGCCCTACGAAAAGATGACAAATCCCGCAGGGTCCTAGTCTCCTGAGACAGAGCGTTCCACCAGGTCGGGGCCAGTACTGAGAAGGCCCTGGTCCTGGTCGAGGCCAGCCTAGCCACCTTGTGACTCGGGATCTCCAATATGTTATTATTTGTGGACCGTAATGTCCTCTGTGGGTCATACCGGGAGAGGCGGTCCCACAATCAAATATTGGTCCACCAGGCAGAGAGGCTCTGTCAAGTTTCTTTTGATGCAAGTACACTTCAGTTACGTATTCCTAAGTGTAGAGGAAATGACTTTCCTTTTATTTGCTTACGGCATGAATCAATAAAGATTTAGAGATTGATGCACACAGATTTATTGGAATGAATCAGAAATGCAACTCGTGCGACGGAGTAATGAAATGGCCTACAAATGCAATTTGAAAAAGGCAATTGAAAATGGTAGAAATGACCTAAAAGAAAACGTTTATAAGATGCAATTTAGATGGTATCTAACACCGGCAAGACTGGCCAGAATGTACAAAGGAAGCAATAACATCTACATCTACTGGAGGTGTAAAGAAGAAGTTGGTACCTTTATACATGTATGGTGGCATTGTAAAAAGATCAAAGTATCATATTTAAAGAAAAAGATAGAAAAAGCGAATCTTATAGCAGAGTTATGAAGGGCACAAAAAAAAACCCAAAATAAAAATAAATGAATGAATAAATAAAAAATAAATAAAAAACCAAAAAAGACAGAAGAGAAAGATTGATAGTATGCAACCTATTAAGGTAATATAAATTAGTATATAGGAGAGGCTGGAAGTCACAAGTGGTGAAGGGGTGTGTGGGGAAGAAGGGGGTAAATTTTCTAATACTGTTTTAGTGTTGTTTTATTTTAAGTTATTTCTGTTATATCATTAATTTTGATTATTATTATTTAATATTTTTACACGTATGGATTTAAGTTATGTTGTCTTTAAGCATATATGATTTGGATTTGATATGATTTATTATTTATTATTTGCTACGTTATATTTTGTGTTTACTTTTCTCCATATGTTTTGAGATTTTGAGTTAAGTTATGTTGTTTATGCTGTTTATGTTTGTGATTTTCCCCCCTTTTCCTTTTGTGTATGTTTCTAATGAAGAAATTAATAAAGCTATTTTTAAATCTAAAAAAGAAAAGAAAGAAAATGGTAGAAATGAAGGAGGGCCTTGTCTGGCTCATGTTCGTCACCCTTTATTATGACCATGATAAAGATTTGGTCGATTGACTTGTCTGACGTGCCATCTATCCTTTCCACAATTGTGGGCAGACCTCGAGAGGGACTTCTTTCTTTCTGTGTGCAGGATGTTCCACTTGAGATCAGGGTGTTACAAAGTTCTTGGTCTACTCTACAGGGATTGTGACTGGTTGCATGGGAAGGAAGCAGTTTTCTTAACTTGGACACTTTGTCCCAGACTAATTTAGGCTTTTGTATGCAGAGGGGAAAGAACAAACAGGATGTGGTATTTTATGCCGGATTCAGCTTTCTAAGAATTTCACAGCCTTTTTTTTTACAAAGCCAGTTCCCATCACTTAGGTCTGCCAATATATGCTTTAATTTATGTATTTATTCGGCTTATATCTGGAGTTTTTCTAAGGACCTCAAAACAGCCAAAGTGAAAGGTTCTCTCCCTCTCCTTTTATACTCACATCAAGCCCATAAGGAAGGTTGATTCATTAATTTCAAAGATTTATAACCCACCCTTCACTGATAGCCAAGCAGGGCGCAACATGCAAAGAATTATAGCAACCATCAATAAAACAAGAGAGCAGTTTCTAAAACATGACATCAGCAAAGGCAGGCAAACTCTGCAGGTAAACAGATGACCTGTACATTGAGCATGCAACCTGATTTGCTTGCACAAAACTTACACAGTGCTTGTAGTATGCCTGGACTTCATTGAGCATGTCACTGAAATTCTATTCAACGTTGATCCAGAGCAGATTCTAATGTATGTTTAGCAGAGTAAAAACTTAAACACATTGCAGGATTCCCCAAAAATAGACCAGAGGCAATAGTCCCATGGACTGCAAGAAGATCAAACCTTGGCCATAAAGAAGGCTGATTGGCGAAGAATTGATGCTTTTGAACTATGGTGCTGGAGGAGACTCTTGAGAGTCACATGGACTGCAAGAAGATCAAACCTATTCCTACTGAAGGAAATCAGCCCTGAGTGCTCACTGGAAGGGCAGATCCTGAAGCTGAGGCTCCAATACTTTGGCCACCTCATGAGAAGAGAATACTCTCTGGAAAAGACCCTGATGTTGGGAAAGATGGAGGGCACAAGGAGAAGGGGACGAAAGAGGACGAGATGGTTGGACAGTGTTCTTGAAGCTACGAACATGAGTTTGACCAAACTGCGGGAGGCAGTGCAAGACAGGAGTGCCTGGCGTGCTCTGGTCCATGGGATCACGAAGAGTCGGACACGACTAAACGACTAAACAACAAACAAATTAATATTTCATTCAGCAGAGCTTTACTGCTACTGAAGATAAATGAGCATAATGGTCACAAATCAAATACATTCAGGATTGGCACTATCCATAAGAAATCCAATTGCAGCAGACGTAACTTAAACTTACAATAACTTATAAGAAGACTAAAACCTTAACACTATATACAGAAATTCACACCAGTAGGAAAAAGAGGAGTGAAACCCAGGCTCCTGGCCGCCTTATTATAGTCAGCATGACCTTGACAGAAAGAGATAAGAGAACCAGTTTACGCCAGCTGTACTCAGCTTCTCTGAAGGAATAACCCAAACATCACGAACCTTCTGTTTGCTTCTTTCACACAGAGAAGCTTCCAGAACCCTCTTGGATTAATTAGAATAGGAAATATCTCTACACATCAGGTCAATAGTTTCTGCACCAAGAATTGTAGTCAGATTTGCTTGCAGAGAGGTTATGTCAGGCATAGGCAAACGGCCCTCCAGATGTTTTGGGACCACAACTCCCATCATCCCTGACCACTGGTCCTGTTAGCTATGGATGATGGGAGTTGTAGTCCCAAAACACCTGGAGGGCTGAGTTTGCCTATGCCTGAGTTATTTGACAAGGAACATCCATCCTCGTTTGCTTGCAGGGTGCCTACACATCTTCCTGTTAATTGTTCATCCATTCCAAACTTTTTAGGGATTCTGTAGCTGCATTGCATGGGGTTGGACTAGATGATCCCTTGGAGTCCCTTTCAACTCAACAGTTTTACGACTCTATGACCCCCCCCACACACACACAACCTAATAAAGCTGCCCTGACTGTTGCTGTTGATGGGTGGCATTCAATCATATACTGGCAAATTCAGGTGGAGAAATAACAGTGGATTAAGAGGTCTTGCACAACAAGGACACTTCCCCAAAGGATCCTGCATTTTGCAATGAGGAAACTCACGGATAGGAGTTCCTTTGATGCAATGTCCCCTTACCTCCCTGCAAGCAGTTCAGAACAAATGCTCCTTAGCCAACGTCATCTAATCTCGCTGCAAACAAGTCAGGATGAGGAAGCCACCCTCGATAAGGTTTCCAGAATGTCTAGGGAAGATGAAGTTGTGTTTATTATTATTGTTGTTGTTTTAAAAAAATTGCATTTTCAAAAACAGGAACAGAGAGCATATTTAATCCTCTCCCCTTCGCTGTCCCCCTTACAACTTTGTACCAAATACAACATGTATATATACCATATGACTTCCCTTCCACATTTTTTCCTGGTTCCTTTTGCTTTTCTACTACTCTGCATGATCCACATCTTTTTAATCATCCAATTTGTTATCTTATTAAATACTATTATCTATTTCATCTCTGCTGGATTTACACGAGACCTGCTAAGCTGTGTATTTGTCTATGCTGGTCCTTGAAATAATCAATAAATATTGTCCATTCCTCCTTATATGCCTTATCTTCATAAGCAAACAAGATGAATTTTAACAAGGAGAAATGTAAAGTACTACACTTGGGCAAAAAAACCGAAAGGCACAAATACAGGATGGGTGACAGCTGGCTTGAGAGCAGTACATGTGAAAAGGATCTAGGAGTTTTGGTTGACCACAAACTTTACATGAGTCAGCAGTGTGATGCAGCAGCTAAAAAGCCAATGCAATTCTGGGCTGCATCAATAGGAGTATAGCATCTAGATCAAGGGAAGTAATAGTACCACTGTATTCTGCTCTGGTCAGACCTCACCTGGAGTATTGTGTCCAGTTCTGGGCACCACAGTTCAAGAAGGATACTGATAAGCTGGAACGTGTCCAGAAGAGGGCAACCAAAATGGTCAAAGGCCTGGAAATGATGCCTTATGAGGAACGGCTTAGGGAGCTGGGTATGTTTAGCCTGGAGAAGAGAAGGTTAAGGGGTGATATGATAACCATGTTCAAATATATAAAAGGATGTCATATAAAGGAGGGAGAAAGGTTGTTTTCTGCTGCTCCAGAGAAGCGGACACGGAGCAACGGATTCAAACTACAAGAAAGAAAATTCCACCTAAACATTAGGAAGAACTTCCTGACAGTAAGAGCTGTTCGGCAGTTGAATTTGCTGCCAAGGAGTGTGGTGGAGTCTCCTTCTTTGGAGGTCTTTAAGCAGAGGCTTGACAGCCATCTGTCAGGAATGCTTTGATGGTGTTCCCTGCTTGGCAGGGGGTTGGACTGGATGGCCCTCGTGGTCTCTTCCAACTCTATGATTCTATGATTCATATTCTCTTATCTTGTTCGGTCAGACCAGTCAGTTCAGCATATTCGAACATTTCACACTGCCCCTCTTCCTTAGTGGGTCCTAGACTTGCTCTCCACCTTTGTGCCAATAAGGTTCTAGCTGCAGAGGTGGCCTATAATAAACTCTTTCGTTTTGGGGGGGGCCTCTGTTGTTACTATCCCCAAGAGGAAAATCTCAGGTGTTTTGGGGAAAGTTTTTAAAGTATACTTTTTCATTCATTATATATCGTTTCCCAGTACTCCTTAATTATTTTACCAGACCACCACATGCGAATAAAATATCCCTCAATTTCTTTACACTTCCAACATACACCTTTTTCTTTTTTAGACATTTTCGCCAATCTGATGGGTATTAAATACCATCTGCGGGCCATTTTCATCCTATTTTCCTTTATTGCATAACATGTCATAAAATTCATATTTATTTTCCACATCTTTCCCCATAATTCAGAGAAGAGGCAATTTTGAACTCTGCAGGATGAATCCCATAGGGAAGCGTCTGGTGGGATTCACCTTTGGGGTTTATGCTGTCTGGATAGCTCCAGTTTCTCTGGAGAGAACAGCAGAAGAGCAGGCCAATGGCCCATCTAGGGCTGCCATATTTCAAAAAGTAAAAATTCTGAAATTTGTTGAGTTGCAGAACAAAGCCATCATAACTATCACCCGCAATCCAACCGCTCCTCTGCAGCTTAAATGACAGGTGTCGCCAGCATTTTTGACACTTATTTGCTGTAGGTTTGACTTCCACTTCGTCCCTTGAATACATAAAGAAAACAGATGTTGAAATGGGGTTCTTTATTACCCAAGGCCTAGGAAAACGTGTCTAAGCAGGCCTAGATGTTGTGGAATTAATCCCGTTCCCTAATTTCAACCCCTAAACCACTCTGCTCCATGAGACGCTCTTTACCAGCCACCATCAACCTGGGCTGGAAATCTCTCCCTGAGGCCATGTGTGGTTTGTCAGAGTCCGGCTCCTGACAGGTGAAGATCCTTTGGGGTGGTGGCGGCTAGGAGCCTGGAGAGTTTCTCTGGATGCAAAATGCCTAGATGTGGTTCTAGCATCGCCTCCCTCTTAAGCCAACTTTGGGGTGTCGGTGACTCAGTTGGGGAGGGAATGTCTGTTGGGAAGAGGAGTCAGCACCAATGGAGACTTACTGGTCCAACCAGATTGGGGAAAAGCTTTGCAACCCTTTGGAGAGGTGTGTCCTTGCCAGGATCCCGCCTTGCTGGGAGCTACTGGTTGGAATCCTTCCTAGTAAGATGCCCTTGGGTAACCACAGGCAGGTTCCTGAACGTGCTGACAACTCCTTCCATTCATCCAAAGGTTTTGGGGGAAGACTGGAATCGCACATCTGAACACGCGGCTCCAGGTGAGTTCGTGAACAGTGGGACTTATCAGAATCTGAAGCTCTTTTCATTGTGTTTCAGCGAGGATATTTCGGCTCCGGCCTGTTGAGGGCAGCTGGCAGGCCAGCCTCCGACAATTACTTAATAGCTGTTGAGGTTGGGAAGGAACATTAATCACTGGCTGTGCTGAGTATTTCAAGCGCAAGGCGAGAGAGAGAATTACGATTCTGCCTTTTGTGTGCTTTGAGCCCGCTGAAAGAAGTGAGTCCACAGTGCAATAGCCTCTTGGGTGTTTACTCAGAAGTAGGTCCCACTCTTCTTCACGGAGCTTACACCCAGGAAGGTTGGGTGGGACTGCAGCTTCCGTCCATGCTAGGTGGCTATAAAAGAGGAATAGATAGATTCCTGGGTGGCACAAAGCTTTACCTATGTCCAAAGAGGAGAGAAAACCCAAGATGTTCTCAGGGCATCCGTTTAGGATGTGTATTGTGTGCTTGAATGGGACAGTTTGGCTCTATACTGAATACATTTTAGACTATTTAATTTGGTACCCCTACCCAAGTCTATAAGTTTAGGGTGGGGAGACCTGATGGACATACCAGATTCTAGGATCTATCTTCTTGTTCTGTTTTAGCTACAAAGACGAAACCTGTACCTTGGAGGAAGGGCAATAACTCAGTGGTAGAGCAATGGGTGACTTTGGAAGCAGAAGGTCACAACAACTTGTTAAAACAAAATAAAAAAATTCCTTCCAGCAACACCTTAAAGACCAACTAAGTTTTTTATTTTGGTATGAGTTTTCGTGTGCATGCACACTTTTTCAGATCTTAGTTGGTCTTTAAGGTGCTGCTGGAAGGAATTTTTTTATTTTGTTTTGACTACGTCAGACCAACACGGCTACCCAGCTGTAACTACAACAACCTGTTGTTGTTGTTGTTGTTGTTGTTGTTGTTGTTGTTGTTGTTGTTGTTGTTGTTGTTATACCCCCCTGCCTATCTAGCTGGGATGCCCCAATGTCATCTCCAGGGAGAGAACCCTGCTTGAAATTCTGGAGGGCTGCTGCAAGTCCATGTAGACAATATTGTAGCAAGATGGGCCAGTCATCTGATTCAGTATAAGGCAGATCCCTGTGTTTTTGTCTTTACGCCAGAGACTCAGGAGGTCCACCAACAAAGCTAGTCTAGGCCCCCTGAGGGTCATCTAGTCCAACCCCCTGCAACGCAGGAACCACAGTTGAAAAACCCCTGACAGACAGCCATCCAACCTCTGCTTAAAAACTTCCAAAGAAGGAGAGTCCGCCACTCTCTGCAAATCTGTAAGGAGCAAATTGCAATGTCAGAGCAGAGTCGGTCGGGAGGGGAAACGCTTCTTTTCAGCTGACTAGGTTGCTGCAAACTTTGCCAGCCTCTCTCTGTTCCATCTGAGGGAGTTTGGGTGCCTTTTTTCCTTTGATCAGCTCAGTTTCCAACAACGAACTCTGACACAGACCAAGATTTCGCCACGTCCTTTTCTAACCAGGAGGTATTTTCCGATTGGTCATTGTCACTTGCATGAATGTATCAGACATCAAGTCAGGTACGTTTGCTGCCACAGCAGCAAAAGCTGGGGTTCATTGGAGCCCAAGACCCGAGTGCAGCCCAGAGCTGGGGTGGAGACTACCAATTTCTCACAATTTTCTTGCAAAACTCCCCCCCCCTGAACTCCCACGTTGGTACCTGATATTATCTCCTTCAACGGAATTCGAATGCCAAATCCGAAATGTTGCCAAATTTCAAATTTGTGCTAAATTTGTTTGCGGCCCTACACCCCCTGCTCCGCAAAAAAATTAAGACCAGGAGCTCAGCCTTAACTAACCTCAAAGTCAAGTAGGAGTTATGAGGAGAGTACTTCTGAGAATGTGCAGAATGCTTTGGAGGATGGGCCAGGGCCATAGCTAGTCATTCTGTGACCAGGGAGATTTAGGCTTTGCATAGTGGGGTGAAGCAATGCATACAATTCTGCTTTGTCTGTCTGTGTGTGTTTTACATGCCACACCAATATCTGAGCGGAGAGGCTTCAGCCAGGGTTCACTTTCCTTGGAATGAAGGCCAACTGAGACTTTAGGATATATGGTTTTATTTGCACATATTTACAACCTGAGCATAAGACGGAGGGTGTCACAGCATCAACACCACAACAGATCTTGTGGATGCTTCTCTGATTCCGCCGAACAAGCTCTACTGAACTGCTCCAGAGATCTTGTCGAAGCAAGGTGGAACCACATCAAAGAGGCAATCTACAACACAGCTGGGTCTTCCTTTGGCAGAGGAGAGAAACAGACCTCCAACTTTGTTTGGGGTCGACCTAAAGGGCACGTAACTTGTTGTCGCTGCAAAGTGTGAGGCTCTCCTGAACTTCAAGCTTGCACCCTGCCCAAAGATGCTTGCTGTGCTGAGAAAGGCGATGGCCAACAGATTGCCAGACGTTGTGCCAATGACTACTGGCTAGAACTGCATCAGAGCATCCAACTCGCTGGGGACACTGGCAACTCTTGCAAAATGTATGAAGGCACAAAGAAAGCCTTTGGACCAGTAGTCGGGAAAACTGCACCGCTGAAAACCTTGTCGGGAGAGATCATCGCAGAGCGCAGCAAGCAGATGAAGCGATGCACAGAGCACTATCACGAACTGCACTCACAGGAAAACACAGCTTCTGACACAGCAATCCACAGTGTCCAGACCTCGCCTGCCTTGGATGTTGGATGTGCTCCCCTCTTTGATGAGCTGAAGAATGCCATCAACTCTCAGGCTTGTGGTAAAGTCCCAGGACAGGACGGAATCCCAGCAGAAGTTCTGAAAGCTGTCTTAAATTCCTCCCTCAGGACAACACCTCCACAGCCTCCTCTTGCAGTGTTGGGAACAAGGATCCATCCCACAAGACATGCACGGCTCCAACATTGTGACCCGCTCTGCAAGAACAAAGGTGACCTCCATGGAATCTCTCTGCTGAGTGCTGTGGGGAAAGCTTTGGCCTGGGTAGTTCTCAGCAGATTGCAGTCACTTGCAGACAGTCACAATGCAGCTTTAGAGCTCAGAGTCAACAGTCTGCATGATTTTCTCCCTGTGCCAGCTGCGGGAGAAATGCCGAGAGCAGAGACGCCCCTTGTACATCGCCTTCATCGGCCTGACGAAGATCTTTGACTCAACAAGATAGGACGGCCTCCTTAGCTTCCCAAGATGAGTGTGTCCTTCCACGTGAACAGCTCATCCTCGGATGCCTTCCCGATAAAGAGCAGTGTGAAACAGGGCCGTGTTCTTGCCCCAGCTCTCTTTGGCATTTTCTTCTGCCTGTTTGCTCTCACATGCCTTCTGCTCAACTGAAGAGGGTGTGTACTTTCATTCAGGGAATAACGTGTGTGTGTGTGTGTGTGTGTGTGTGTGTGTGTGTGTGTGTGTGTGTGTGTTCATCCTGGCACATCTCTGCACCAAGACAAAAGTGTTGGGGGTCCTTATCCGAGAGATGTTGTTTGCAGATGATGCAGCCTTGACAGCGCACTCCGAGGAAGCTCTGCAGAGACTCACCAACCATTTTGCCCAAGCCTGCAGGGAGTTCAGTCTTACCACCATCCTGACGAAGACCAACTTCTTGGGTCAGGACATTGCCATCGCCATTGGTGACCTTGAGGTGCCAGAAATGTCTTGCCTACCTGGGTTCCACCATACTCTGATGGGTCCGACTCAGTGAGCAATTACCCACAAGACAGACAATGTGGCAGAGTGGTTAGAGTGTCAGACTGGGACCTGGGAGACCAGGGTTCAAATCCCCATTCATAGAACCATGGAATTGGAAGGGGTCCTAAAGGGTCCTCTAGTCCAATGCCTTGCAATGCAGGAATGCCTTGCAATCACAGGGATCAACCTACTTCATAGGGTTGTTGTGAGGACAAAATGAGGAAAGGGAGAACCATGTGTGCCCCCTTTAGCTCCTTGGAGGAAAGGCAGAATATAAATGCCACAAATAAATAATAAATAAATTCCCACTATGTGAATATAAGGTGAGCCTGAGAGTTGCGTCCAACATGAGTCACTCTCAAAGCAAGCAGGACAATCTTCAGTCCTTGGATCTCAGAGGCCCTCCTCTGAATATGAGCACAGTGGTATCTTGGTTCTCCAACGCCTTGGTACTCATACAACTTGGAACCCAAACACTGCAAACCCAGAACCAAGTGTTCCGGTTTGCGAACTTTTTTCGGAAGCCGAACATGCTCCGTTTCGAGTGTTACGCTTCCGATTTGAGTGCCACACTTCTGATTTGAGTGTTACGCTGAGGTCTGTCTGTTTTTTATTTTGTGTTTTGTGGCTCTTTTTTCGTTTTTGTGACTGTGGAACCCAGTTCAGCTACTGAATGATTGATTGTGTGACTGCAGTATATTGTTTGTTCCTTTCATTTTATGGATCAATGGTCTCGTTAGATAGTAATATTCATGCTAAATTGCTGTTTTAGGGGTTGTTTTTAAAAGTCTGGAACAGGTTAATCCATTTTGCATTACTTTCTAAGTGTGCCTTGGTTTTGGAACACTTTGGGTTTGGAACGGACTTCTGGAACGGATTAAGTTTGAGAACCAAGGTACCACTTTAGCACTGGATCAGAAGCCGGAGTCGTGCTTTTTAAAAACAGAAGCTAAGTGTCTGAAGGAGGAAGCGAGGAATCTCCCCAAAGGGCCCCCAATGTGGTGACAGCCTTCCCTGGGAGAGAGGGAGGGGTGCTTCCCCAGCAGCACAACTGGCTCCAGGGCAGAAGGTGCGCAGCTTGAGTCTGAGACCACACTCCTGCTTGCTGATGGAGGCATTTCTCTCCTGAAATGTTTGGCTGGCTTCCCCTGCAGACCGGACACACAGGACAAACTTGACATGAGTCAACAGGGTGATGCAGCAGCTAAAAAAGCCAATGCAATTCTGGGCTGCATCAATAGGAGTATAGCGTCTAGATCAAGGGAAGTAATAGTACCACTGTATTCCGCTCTGGTCAGACCTCACCTGGAGTACTGTGTCCAGTTCTGGGCACCACAGTTCAAGAAGGATACTGACAAGCTGGAACGTGTCCAGAAGAGGGCAACCAAAATGGTCAAAGGCCTGGAAACGATGCCTTATGAGGAACGGCTTAGGGAGCTGGGTATGTTTAGCCTGGAGAAGAGAAGGTTAAGGGGTGATATGATAGCCATGTTCAAATATATGAAAGGATGTCATATGGAGGAGGGAGAAAGGTTGTTTTCTGCTGCTCCAGAGAAGCGGACACGGAGCAATGGATTCAAACTTCAAGAAAGAAGATTCCACCTAAGCATTAGGAAGAACTTCCTGACAGTAAGAGCTGTTCGGCAGTGGAATTTGCTGCCAAGGAGTGTGGTGGAGTCTCCTACTTTGGAGGTCTTTAAGCGGAGGCTTGACAGGCATATGTCAAGAATGCTTTGATTGTGTTTCCTGCTTGGCAGGGGGTTGGACTGGATGGCCCTTGTGGTCTCTTCCAACTCTACGATTCTATGATTCTAGGACTTTGCAGGCCTTGGGGATGGGAGGGTCAAACAAGGGCAAGGTCAGATCAGTGGTGCTATGCTCTGGGGAAGGGAGGCTCCTTCTCCACAGAGAAAGAGGGTGCTCAGAACCAGCGCAATATATTAGGGTGCCCAGATAACGATACCCCTTCCTGCCGTTCACCAGCCTGGGGCCCAAACCACTGCTGCCCTGAACAAGCCTCTCTTGGCGGAGCAGCGAGACCAGAGTTGTTTGCAGCAGTGATATTTTGAGCAGCGCTCAGAATTGTAGCTTGGGAAGGGACCCCGAGGGTCATCTAGCCCAACCCTCTGCAATGCGGGAACCACTGCAGGATTCCAAGTTGCACAGGACCTTTCAGACAACAGGTCTCTTGAGCGTTTACTCTGGATCGTTTGCAGGGAGGTTAGACAATGCCAGCTGCTTCACGAGTATTCACTCCTGATTTATTTAAGCAAGTGCAATCCTACATTTCCCAGGGCATTTCGTTTTCACTTTCCTCATAGCAAAAAGTCCTATCTTTTTAGGGGAAGTGGTCTTGTTGTGCAAGACCTCCCAATCAGCTACAGTTGCACAATCTGGGTTTGCGGGCGTGTGATTGAATCCCACCTGCAGATAGGGACAGTCAGGAAGTGTTTTGTGATTCTGGTATTCAGGAGCCGAGTCTCTTAGATTGAGACAGAAGTCTTGCCTAGGCAGAAATGGGACTCTCTCACACACAAACAATTAAACCTGGTGGTGTGCAGTTTCACTTGCTGATTACACAACAGGGCTATGCATATTTGATGCAATCTCCAGTAATTCTCCAGGCATCCGGAGAACCTCAGTTTTCATTCTATTTCCCGCCTTTCTTTTTTCTTTTAAAAAAGCAAGTTTCTAATCTTAAATGCCACTGTAGAAAGCATGAAACTCTGTAAGTCAAAGCTCGGCAAATCTGCATTAATTCTGCTGAGCAGTGCTGAGGCTTGCAGACCTCTGCATCATAGAATCATAGAGTTGGAAGAGACCACAAGGGCCATCCAGTCCAACCCCCTGCCAAGCAGGAAACACCATCAAAGCATTCTTGACATATGCCTGTCAAGCCTCTGCTTAAAGGCCTCCAAAGAAGGAGACTCCACCACACTCCTTGGCAGCAAATTCCACTGCCGAACAGCTCTTACTGTCAGGAAGTTCTTCCTAATGTTTAGGTGGAATCTTCTTTCTTGAAGTTTGAATCCATTGCTCCGTGTCCGCTTCTCTGGAGCAGCAGAAAACAATCTTTCTCCCTCCTCCATATGACATCCTTTCATATATTTGAACATGGCTATCATATCACCCCTTAACCTTTTCTTCTCCAGGCTAAATATACCCAGCTCCCTAAGTCGTTCCTCATAAGGCATCGTTTCCAGGCCTTTGACCATCAACTCCCTTGCCTTTGTTCTTCGCTTAACACCAGTGAGTTTCCGCCTGATGTGCAACAATTTTTTTCTTTAAAAAAATGCAAATATTGCTTTGCAAAGTGTTTAAAACAACAAATAATAATCGCAGTGCAATGAAAAGCAAACCTCTCAGAAGAAAGCTATGTTAATATTGGAAGCCACTCAAAAAAGGCAACCCCAATGTACATGCGGTTGCACGCAGCTCATTGTATTTCATCAAACACTGGGAGAAGAGGGATGGATTTAACCTGGAGCTGAAAGTGGTGCTGCCAGGAAGGCCTCACCGGAGAAAACATCCCATGTCAGGGGCCACCACTAAAAGGCCCCTCTCCCAAGCTGACACACTCCAACTTCTTTTGGAGGAGCCACTCAGAAAAATGGCCTCTGGCTTGCTATCTTAGGATCTGAGTAGGGTCATAGCTGGTCAGGACAGGGATTGTACGAGGCACTGAGCCATATAATACTTTATAGGTTAAATCCAAAACACTTCCAGCTTAATAATAATACCGTAATAATAATAATAATAATAATTTATTTATACCCCACCCATCTGGGTGGGTTTCCCCAGCCACTCTTGGCGGCTTCCAACAAAATATTAAAATACAATAGTCCTTCAGATATTAAAAGCTTCCCTAAACAGGGCTGCCTTCAGATGTTTCCTAAAAGCCTGGTAGTTGTTTTTTCTCTTTGACCTCTGGTGGGAGGGCATTCCACAGGGTGGGCGCCACTACCGAGAAGGCCCTCTGCCTGGTTCCCTGCAACTTGGCTTCTCGTAGCGAGGGAACCGCCAGAAGGCCCTCGGTACTGGACCTCAGTGTCCGGGCAGAGTGATGGGGGTGGAGGCGCTCCTTCGGGTATACTGGACCAAGGCCGTTTAGGGCTTTAAAGGTCAGCACCAACACTTTGAATTGTGCTTGGAAACGTACTGGGAGCCAATGTAGATCTTTCAAGACCGGTGTTATGTGGTCTCAGCAGCCGCTCCCAGACACCAGTCTAGCTGCTGCATTATAACCATCTGATTAGAGGTAGTGCAATGTAGTGGTTAGAGTATTGTACCAGGACCTGGTCATTTCCTAGATTTGTGAAATGCAATTACTGTACAACACTGGCAGTTGTAAGTTTTGCAGGATGTTTTGCAGTTGTAAGTTTTGCAGGCTGCAAGTTTTGCAGGCTGGGTCAGCATCCTCACTGAGCTATACTAATCCCATCTCCAAAGTTATCTACATTGTTGCTTATTTTAAAAAATTGTATACCACCACTGTGTCATTAAAAAAAGCTGATTATAGCAACAAAAACATAAAAAACGCACAATAAAAACAATTTTAAAAGTTAAAAATGGACATCCATTAACCATTGTGGAAGGGTGTATTCTTAATTGCCAGCACAGGTCTGGCGGAATAGAGAATTTTTCGGCAGTTGTTTAAAGGGTTGGAAAGAAGGCACCTGGTGAATCTCCAGTATCAGAGAGTTCCACAGGGCTGGGCCAATGACACCAAAGGCTTAGTTTAGAGAGCCTCACCAACTTAGAGAATGAAACAATTATCCTGCAGATAAAATCAGTGACTGAGCTGGAATATTAGGGTTGAAATGATCCCTGAGCTATCCTGGACCTAAGTTGTTCAGGGGTTTGCAAATGAATGCACGGACCTTACAACTGGCTTGGCAGCGACTGGGCAGCCAGGGCGGCTGTTTGAACAATGGTGTCACATGTTCTTGGTCTGAAGCTCTCATCAGCAGTCTGGTTGCCACATCTGCACCAACTGGAGCTCCCAAATCAGATCCAAGGGCAGCCCCACGCAGAGCGCATTGCAGTAACCCAGCCCTGAGGTTACCAGTGCATGGACCACAGTGGTCAGGCTGTCCAGGAATGGCCGTAGCTGGTGAACCAGACAAAGCTGGTAAAATATACCATAATTTCCCGTGTATAAGACACACTTTTTTTGCTTTAAAAAAATTAGTAGAAAATTGGGGGTCGTCTTGTACACGGAACATGGGCATATGGGGGAATTTCAAAAATATTTAAGCATATGTCTGGGATTTTGGCTTGGGTGAGCTGAGGCGGTCCTTCTGGCTGCCACCCCCCCTTTCTCCCCCCCCACCCCCTGCTCCGGGCTGCATGCTGGCAACTGGCTCGCCTCCTGAAGCCCCCGCTGGCTCGACCACCGGATCGAGAGCAGCTGCCACCGCTGAGAGCTGCCTCAGCTACCTCTCCTTGCCCTTCTTTCCTTTCCCCCCTCTTCCCCTCTCAAACTCCCACCCTGCCCGCAGCCCGCTCACCACCTTCCTCAGCTCAGTTTGCTTGATGGCATGGCCCAGTGCAGAGCGGCCGCTGCCTCACCCCGGCTATTCCTTGGCATCCTGCTTGGGAGCCTGCTTCCTCGCAGGAGCAGCAGGAGCTGCCACCGAGGGAGAGCGTGGGGTCCCTCCCCCCCGTCGCTGCCTTTGCTTCTGCACCAGCTCATGCTGGAATACAGCTGCGTACAGCTCATGCTGGAAACTTTGAGGGCGGTTGCCCCAAAAAAGATCAACAACTTGCCGCTGCCAATCCAGATTTTCACTTCTAGTTCAGGGTTTCATTTTCTTAATTTTGGGTTCAAGAAAACAGGGGCCGTCTTATACATGGGGGCGTCTTATACACGGAAAAATACAGTATACTCCCCCCCCCCGGTTGCTCATCAGGAGTTCAGACCACGTCATTGCATATTTGAAGTTAGAATTAATATTATTTTGCCCGAAGGTTCATCTCGTAACACTTCCTTGTGCTGAACCTGACATGACGTTCATGTTGCCACAAACGTCGAATATATTGGGCAACCTTCATCTGTGTCAATACAAAAGACATTCGGGCTTTTGTCATCCCGCCGGAGTTCCCTCGATGATAAATAATGTGGTTGGATTTTCTCACGAGAGAGAGAGAACACCTCCGAGTACATTGCCCGGATAAACGATCATCACTTCCTTTCTTTCTCTCTGGTGGAGTGACTGGAGATGGGGAACTGTGGGGGCATTCCGTGGGGCCCGGATAGACGAATTACTGTCAGTCACTTGCAATATAGGGAAGTCTAGGAATGGCGGGGAATAATTATAAAGGCTCCAGGGGGGTTGATAAAACCATCGGATAGTGTCCAGTCCAGCTGTCCCTTTGGAGCTCAAGACGCTTGTAAGTAACACTCGTTCAAGATTTGCATTCTAGGGGTTCAGGAAGGCTGGTTGCCCTGCTGGCTGGGTAGCCCACTTGACTATTTGAGGTGGCAGGACTCCGTGTCCAGAGAAGCGGACACGGAGCAATGGATTCAAACTTCAAGAAAGAAGATTCCACCTAAACATTAGGAAGAACTTCCTGACAGTAAGAGCTGTTCGGCAGTGGAATTTGCTGCCAAGGAGTGTGGTGGAGTCTCCTTCTTTGGAGGTCTTTAAGCAGAGGCTTGACAGCCATATGTCAAGAATGCTTTGATGGTGTTTCCTGCTTGGCAGGGGGTTGGACTGGATGGCCCTTGTGGTCTCTTCCAACTCTATGATTCTATGATTCTACGACTATTTGAGGTGGCAGGACTTCTGCAGGTTTGGTCAAGGGAACGACTCCCCTATGAAGAATGGTTGCAGAGTTTGGGACCTTTTACAGAAAAGGCAAGGAAGAGGAGACACGATAAGAGTCTCTAAAAAGATGCATGGCAGGCAGAAAGTAGGCAGAGAAAAGTTATTGTCCCTCTTTCACAACACTAGAACAGTGGTTTTCAACCAGCGTGCCGTGACACCCTGGGGTGCTTTGAAGGATGTTTAGGGATGCCACGGGCAACACTGGCCTCTGTCCCTCTTTCCTTCCCTCCCTCCTCTGATGCCCTCTCGCATCTCTGCCTCCCAAAGGCTTGCATGGCTGTTTGTTGCAGCAGCCCTGGCTACAAGCTCCGCAGGCGAATGGTGCCTCTGGGGCTGGCCAGGAGCTGCTGGGTGCCAGGGGCTGAGATGGCATCGAGGTATGCAAGCAAGTGGGTGAGGGAGCCCAGCCAGCCAGCCCACCAGCCCTTGCTGTTGGGAATGGCTAGACAAGACCCAGGCCCTTGTGGGGCAGTGTGAGGAGGCACCTCTCAGCTCAGAGACCAGGGGGAGGATTCCCAAGGAGAGGGGAGAGGAGAAGAGAGGAGGCTGGGGGAACCTTCCACAAGGGAGGGTGTTTGAGAAAGGGTGAGAGACTGCCGGCTCTGCAGGCAAGGGGTGACATAACTGGGCTCCTGAGCCCCACAGGGGTGCCGCAGAAAGAATGTCAAGGGAGCCGTGGACTCAAAAAGGTTGAAAACCTCTGCACTGGAATTTTTGGGTACCCAGTGAAGAAGCTGAATGTTGGAAGATTCAGGGCAGATAAATGAAAGTCTTTTTTCAAGGAGACCTTAGTTGAACTGTGGAACTCCCTCCCACAGGAGGCCATGATTGCCACCAACCTAGATGGTTTTAAAAGAGGATTAGTCAGATGAATTCATGACTATTGGTGGCTGCTAGCCAGGAGGGCTCTGCTATTGTCTCCACGGCTGGAGGGAGCAACGCTTTTGGATGCCAGTTGTTGGAAACCACAGGAGGAGAGAGGGCTCTTGTGCTTGAATCCAGATTTCTACGGGCATCTGGTCAGCTACTTTTGGAACAAGATGCTGGACTAGATAGGCCAAAGACCTGATCCAGCAAGCTCTTACGGTATGTTCTTACGTCCAGAGCAGTCAGAGAGGAACTCCATGGTCTCTTGTAAGGCGGCAGTAAATGGCAGGTTGCAACTCTAGAATCATACAAAGGCCAGATCTCAAATCTTTGGGGGGTTGACAATCAAGCACAGTTACTTTATTGCACTAGGTAGGAAATTGCCTGTCTTAGTTTCAGGACCGTTGCTACAAAGAAAGTGGCTTGCTAGAGCCAATCTTCCTCAAGCTGTGTTCCAAGCTCTTGCCTGATTTCCCCTTTTAGCTTTCCTTTGGAAATATGAAGTTACATTGAACTATAAAGTTGGAAGGGACCCTCAAGGATAATCCAGTCCAACCCCCTTGCAATGCAGGAATCTCAGCTAAAGCTAAAGGTCCCTCTCTGGTTTCTGTAGCTGAGAAGCAAACAGCAGCAGGCCAAATGACCAGTTAGAAATACAGTACAGTAATGCTGTTCTTAGTGACAACAGAATTGCAGTTTCTTCCCTGGGGTCACTTGGGTGGTTCAGTCATCCTTAGGTAGGGAGGAAGCAGAAGTTCAGATGGGGTCCACTGCCAGAAAAGTGGCTAATCTGCAGTCTGTTGCCTGCTTGGGGTCCAACATCAGAGCAATAAACTAGATCAGGGGTCAGCAAACTTTTTCAGCAGGGGGCTGGTCCACTGTCCTTCAGAGCTTGTGGGGGGCCAGACTATATTTCGAAGAAAGAAAAATGAACGAATTCCTATGCCCCACAAATAACCCAGAGATGCATTTTAAATAAAAGGACACATTCTACTCATGTACCGTAAAAACACCAGGCAGGCCCCTGATTTTATGGACTACTTAAAATCAGGCTGCATTTTAAACTTAAATTTTAATACTGTATTTTAATCAATTGCTTTTTATGTTTTATTGTAATTTTATTGGTGTGAGCTGCCCTGAGTCCGGTTTTGACTGGGGAGGGCGGGGTATAAATAAAAATGTATTATTATTATTATTACAAATAACCCAGAGATGCATTTTAAATAAAAGGACACATTCTACTAATGTAAAAACATGCTGATTCCTGGACCGTCCGCGGGCTGGATTTAGAAGGCGATTGGGCCGCATCCGGCCCCCGGACCTTAGTTTGGGGACCCCTGAACTAGATGGACCTCATCCTTCTCCAATTTGATGCCCTCCAGATGTTTTTCACTGCAGCACCTGCGGTGGCTGGAAGCTGGTGAGAATTGTAGTCCTGCACATCTGGAGAGCACCAGGTTGGAGAACACTGGTCTGTTTAAAAGGAGCACACAACACTGAAACCAGCTGTTCCTGCTGCTCCAAATCAATCTTCATCTTCTCAGGTGGTCCATCGCCTCTGTAATTTCATGGAATTGGTTACCGTGTTTCTCATATTATAAGACATGTCTTATATTTATTTTTTCCTCAAAAAAACACACTATGGCTTATTTTCAAGGGATGTCTTATTTTTTTCCTCCTCCTCCTGCCACGGCTGGCATTGCTGCTGCACCTATCACTATGTCTTATTTTCGGGGTATGGCTTATATTCCTCGAATGCTTAAAAATCCTGCTATGGCTTATTTTATGGGTATGTCTTAAAATATGAGAAACAGGGTAGAATTAGCTGGCTACGTTGGTCAGGTGTGTCTGCTTGGCCTGCAGAGGGCATCCAGTTTTAATTTTTTGCATGCGCAATGAGACGGGTCGTTATAAAATTATAGAAAAGAAAAAGCTGTTTCCATATGAGCTCGGTGGTTGCACAATCCATATGCAGAGCCACACACACTCAGATAGGAAGCCTTGGAGGGGGGGCATGGTTCAGTGGTAACTTTTATTGGGGTGGGGGTGGCTTTTTGTGTGAGTTTAGCAAGCATTTTTATGGACGGTTCTTAATTTTTCTGCTATTTCAGTGTTTACTCCATTCTTTTGGGATCGCTACAGGATTGTTTTTTAATATTTTGTTGGAAGCCGCCCAGAGTGGCTGGGGTATAAATAAATTATTATTATTATTATTATTATTATTATTATTATTATTATTATTATTATTTTTCTCTGCTAGTGTTATAAATGGATCCTCACCTGAGACTCAGGTGAGACTCTGAAGAAGTGTGCATGCACACGAAAGCTCATACCAAAATATAAACTTAGTTGGTCTTTAAGGTGCTACTGAAGGAATTTTTTTATTTTGCTGAGACTCAGTGTTAGAGAGCAGTGAGAGCAGTGTTACAATGTACCCCTAAATCATGCTTTTGCTATCAGGGTGGTAGACTGCACCTAGGAAAGAAGCTCTCTTTTGGCCTCGAGAAGCAAGGCGAGAGATTCCATTGCAGTAACTCAGGCGGGGGCAGCTCAAGCAAACTGAGTTGCAGCAGCTCTTGCTAAATCCTTTGATTTAGCTGCAAATCTTTCCCATCCTCCCTTATCATTTGTAACGATAACTTCTTCCTTTTCTCTACACCCCGCCCCCCTAAAAACCAGTCAAGATCTTTCAGTGGCCCGAGGCTCCGCTCTAGATGTTACCCAGACATATTGCCTCAGCTGAATTATTGCCTCCTTCCTTTAAGAGGCATGATAACAAGGCGTTTTAGGGCACGACAGGCACCAGCTATCTGCACTTTCCGGAAACAATTCTGCCAGGAGGAATAGGTCTCTGCCCCTGGGTGTCTGCTCAGTATTGCTTTTAAATTTGCCTGCTATTATTTACTGTGTTGCTTTAAACCATCTTAGCTGTTATTTGCTTATTTCATAAAATTTATATACAGTCGTACCTTGGAAGTCAAATGGAATCCGTTTCAGAAATCCGTTCAACTTCCAAAACATTTGGAAACCAAAGCACAGCTTCCGATGGGCTGCAGGAAGCTTCTGCAGCCCATCGGAAGCCAAGGAAGCCGTGCCGGACGTTTGGCTTCTGAAAATCGTTCGAAAACCGGAACACTTGCTTCTGGTTTTCGATCGTTCAGGAGCCGAAATGTATGAGTTCCAAGGCGTTTGGCAACCAATGTATGACTGTACTGCTTTATTGTAAAGAAAGTAAGCAAGCAAGCAAGCAAACAAACAAACCTCAAAAAGTAAACAAGCAAGCAAATAAATAAATATGGCTTCCAACAGGATATTAAAAACATAGTAAAAGATCAAACATGAAAAACGTCCCTAAACAGGGCTGCCTTCAGATGTTTTCTAAAAGTCAGATAGTTGTTTATTTCCTTGACATCTGATGGGAGCGTGTTCCACAGGGTGGGTGCCACTACTGAGAAGGCCCTGTGCCTGCTTCCCTGTAGCTTCACTTCTCTCAGGGAAGTAACCGCCAGAAGGCCTTCGGCATTGGACCTCAGTGTCTGGGCTGAACGATGGGGTTGGAGACGTTCCTTCAGGTATACTGGGCCGAGGCTGTTTAGGGTTTTAAAGGTTGGCACCAACACTTTGAATTGTGCCTGGAAACATTACCAAAAAAGATAAAACAATAAAATTATCACCCTCCAGTGTGCAAGCCTGGGCATAGAATCATAGAATCATAGAGTTGGAAGAGACCACAAGGGTCATCCAGTCCAACCCACTGCCAAGCATTATGTCTGGAGATCCTGCTGGGCTGCGTGGATGGCAAGACCCCACCTCTTGGCCTCACTGATGTGGTCCAAAGTAAAGTAAAGCAATATGTCTGGCACAAGCTTGGCTGCAGGAGTTGCCAGAAGGTGGCACACAAGGTGCCATCCAACCGCCTTAGGGACCCCTCTCTGGACCTGTGTAGGTCTCATTTCTCCTTGGTCGCTTTCCTCTGCCCTTCAGATAAACTGTTCCCTACTAAGTGCTTTCTTTTCATACTAATAGTGGCACCTTGAACTCTGCCTAGTAACAAATCAGCAGCTGGGGCAGACCTGTACCACCTGGCAGGGTCTCACCCCTGTCAGCAATTGTGCTGCAGCATTCTGCATCGTAACGGCAGCTTCCGGGTGAAGCGCCACGTGCAAGAAAACAACCTTCAATCTGATGACACTGGGATAGAGGTGGTCCCTTAAAAGGCTTGCTGGAAAAGGGCAGTCTTCGACAGTTGATAGAGGTGGCGCCTTGTCTGGTCGGTGTCTGCAGACCTCCTGATAAGACGGTATCTGCAGGGTGCCCTCTCCTGCAAAGCACAATGGCCAAGGGGCTATATAAGTAGCTGGTTATTTTTGCAGCGGCATAACAGGGTAGCAATAGGAAGCCGCAGTGAGTGGATGGACCATTGCCTTCTGCATCAAGCGCTGGAGCTCCTTCCATCTAAGGCACCCTGAACTCCAACACATCAGGCAGCTGCTTTGCAGAAACACGGACAGGTACTCATCCCTCCTCCTCTGGCTACAAGTCCACCAGCCGGCAGAATTCTCTCTCCCCTTGCCCACCCTGTCCTCTCCTGTCTTCTGATTTTGAGCCTGACCAGGCTGCTGTCATCTTGGGGTGACATGACCCCCTCGTTGCTGTGCAAACCCTTCTCCTCCTTCTCCTTTCCTTGGCTGAGGCCACATTCGCACCAAACTTTTAAACCACCCATGATGCCACTTTAAGGCGCCGTGGCTTCCCCCAGAGAATTCTGGGAGCTGTAGTTTGCTAAGGGTGCGGGGAATTGTCGGGCCTCCTCAGTTCCCTTCACAGAGAGACTGTTCCCAGAGTTCCCTGGGAAGAGAGATTGGCCGTTAAACCACTCTGCAAAATAAGTCTCTGTGAGGACAATAGGCATGTGCTATCTCTGTTTTCAGTGAAGGTTTTCTGCATCCTTGCTTTTTGTTGGTCTGTGTATTTTAGCCAGATTATATATTTATATAATTGAAATTGCACACCGCTTGGAGGATTCTCTCTCTCTCTCTCTCTCTCTCTCTCTCTCTCTCTCTCTCTCTGTGTGTGTGTGTGTGTGTGTGTGTGTTTGAGCAAGGGGTATATAATTTTTCTGATTAAAATAAATAAGCATGTTGGCACAGATTCACAGAGACTTTGGGGAGGCACTTTGCACATGATCAGAGGTTCTGATATCGCATTTCCAGGAAGGAACTGTAGCTCTGAAAACAAATCAAACAATTCTCTCTTTATGTCACCTTGCAGTGTAAATGCTCTGAAAGACAGAACCAATATATATATATATATATATATATATATATATATATATATATATATATATATATATATTGTGGTGTTGTAACTTAGAAGGGAAACTGGTTTGGGGTTTGAGAGGTTGAAGTGGTAGAGTTTGCCTTTAAAATAAATACCACACCATGCATCTGGGAGCAAGTGTTTTGCATGCCTTCTAAAGGAGTGATTTTCTCACTCCTCTTTGGAAAAAATAAAACACATGGGTTTTTAAACAACTCCAGGGGAGGTAAATGTGCCGATTCTACAATACCTCTGTGGTTGCAGCTTCTGGTGCTACTGGTTTATCACTAGATTACGCATTCAGATGTGTGTGGGAAGCTGCTGTCTGATTTCTATATCAGCTGGGTTTTTATAAAGGGCAAAACAAGCTTTGCACAGCTCATCGTTAAACTATGGAACTTGCTCCCCCAAGAGGCAAAAATGGCCACCCACCTAGATGGCTTTAGGAAGATTGGAGGAGAGGGCTATCGATGGCTATTTGCCATGAGGCTTTCCCTCACTTGGAGGCAGCACTTTCTATTGTTACAAAAGTTGGGTGCCTCCCCCTTTCTCTGCCAAATGGTAGCAAGATCCCAGGGGGTTCCTGGCACTCACATGGGGTCTGCGTTCCTTTGCATAGCTGTCAGGTTCTCCCCTTTTTAAGGGAAATTCCCTTATGCTGAATAGGCTTCCTCACGAGAAAAGGGAAAACTTGACAGCTATGGTTCCTTTGGAGAATCGAGACATGGCGGAGACTGCGTGGAGGGAGGTCAGATCTTACAGCATGGTCATTTCAAGAGGGGCTTGCCCCACATTGCAGTGCAACACTTGAATCAAAAACCTGTTTTCCAGCCTGCCTTCAGCCAGCCTGCCCAATATGGATCTCTCCTTTTTCTCTCCCCTCCTTCTTCCCAGAACACCTTGCTAAAGAAACTCTTTCCTGTAGCTTCAAACACACACCCCATGACCTTGGCAACATCTGTCTCCCCAGGCCAAAAGATTCCTCTCTGATGGCCCATCAACCCCCTTTATCAAACAAGATGAATTTTAACAAGGAGAAATGTAAAGTACTACACTTGGGCAAAAAAAATGAAAGGCACAAATACAGGATGGGAGACACCTGGCTTGGGAGCAGTACATGTGAAAAGGATCTAGGAGTCTTGGTAGACCACAAACTTGACATGAGTCAGCAGTGTGATGCAGCAGCTAAAAAAGCCAATGCAATTCTGGGCTGCATCAATAGGAGTATAGCATCTAGATCTAGGGAAGTAATAGTACCACTGTATTCTGCTCTGGTCAGACCTCACCTGGAGTACTGTGTCCAGTTCTGGGCACCACAGTTCAAGAAGGATACTGACAAGCTGGAACGTGTCCAGAAGAGGGCAACCAAAATGGGCGAAGGCCTGGAAACGATGCCGTATGAGGAACGGCTTAGGGAGCTGGGTATGTTTAGCCTGGAGAAGAGAAGGTTAAGGGGTGATATGATAGCCATGTTCAAATATATAAAAGGATGTCATATAGAGGAGGGAGAAATGTTGTTTTCTGCTGCTCCAGAGAAGCGGACACGGAGCAATAGATTCAAACAACAAGAAAGAAGATTCCACCTAAACATTAGGAAGAACTACCTGACAGTAAGAGCGGTTCGGCAGTGGAATTTGCTACCAAGGAGTGTGGTGGAGTCTCCTTCTTTGGGGGTCTTTAAGCAGAGGCTTGACAGGCATATGTCAAGAATGCTTTGATGGTGTTTCCTGCTTGGCAGGGGGTTGGACTGGATGGCCCTTGTGGTCTCTTCCAACTCTATGCTTCTATGATTCCTGCTGCTGGAAGACGCTTTCCAGCAGAGGGAGCCTACGCCTCTCCTACCGGTAGCTCCGCACCCCAGCCATTCCCCAGGCATATGTCAAGAATGCTTTGATGGTGTTTCCTGCTTGGCAGGGGGTTGGACTGGATGGCCCTTGTGGTCTCTTCCAACTCTACAATTCTATGATTCTATTCTATGATCATGTTAACAGATTTACTCTTCACCAGGCCAGCCAAGCTGGTTTGCATCAGCCAGCCCTGGGAATCCTTCTCTGGCAGGGCTCTTCAGCTTGTACTTTCATCCATATCCCAATTAATCATAGAATCTTAGAGTTGGAAGGGACCCCAAGGGTCATCCAGTCCAACCCCCTTCAATGCAGGAATCTCAGCTAAAGCATCCGTGACAGATGGCCATCCAACCTCTGTTTTAAAATCTCCAAGGAAGGAGAATCCACCACCTCTCGTGGGTGTCTGTTCCACTGTCAAAGAGCTCTTGCTGTCAGAAAGTTTTTTCCAAATGTTTAGTCGGAATCTCCCTTCTTGCAACTTGAAGCCATTGGTTTGAGTCCTACCCTTCAGAAAAAGAGAAAACAAGCATGCTCTTTCTTCCTGGTGACAGCCCATAAGATATTTGAAGACGGCTCTCCTATTTCCTTTTAGTCTCCTCTTTTCCAGGCTAAACATTCCCAACTCCCTCAACCATTCCTCATAAGGCTTGTTTTCCAGACCCTTGATCACCTTGGCCGCCCTCCTCTGCACACCTTCCAGCTTGTCAACATCCTTCTTAAATTGTGGCGCCCAGAACTGGACACAGGATTCCAGGTGTGGTCTGACTAAGGCAGAATAGAGTGGTACTATTACTTCCCTTGATCTGGACACTATACTTCTGTTGATACAAAAACCTACCATTTATTAATTTCTAGGGTTTAGGGGGAGTCCCCCCCCAAATCTGAAACACGATAATACTCGTGTTTCATATAACGCATATTGCACCTGTGCTGGTTGCTGATTTGCTATTGAGCCACATTCAAAGCGTTGCCATTAGTATATAAAGCCTTAACAATTTGGGACCAATATACCTGTGAGATCACCTTCCCATAACTCTCAACTGCTTCAATATGCGGAATTGGCCCGATTCTGCATTTGTAAGAACTTGATATTCTGGCAGCTGCACTTTGGAACTCCCTGCCTGTTGACGTCAATCCAATGCCTTCACTGTACTCTTTTGGTGCCTGTGAAAAACATACCGTATAAACTCGAGTATAAGCCGACCCGAATATAAGCCGAGGCACCTGATTTTACCTAAAAAAAACCCTGGGAAAACTTATTGACTCGAGTATAAACCGAGCGTGGGAAATGCAGCAGCTACTGGTAAATTTCAAAAATAAAAATAAACACCCAGGGCCGGCCCTACGGCAAGGCTGGGTGGCTCAGGGTGCCAGGGGGGTGCTGCGTTGCGGCGCCCGCCAGACAGCTGCGCTGGGGGGAAAACGGGGCGGGGGGGCGCTGGAGGGATCTTTGCACCACGGCACCAGGGCGCTAGATATGCTTAGGATGGCCCTGTAAATACCACCCTATGCCTTTCCCAGCTGTCGGCGGCCGGTGGGGGGAGAAGTGGCGAGGAAGGATCCCTTCCTTGCCACTTCTTGCTCCCCGCCGTCTCGCACAGAGCAGGCATAGAATCATAGAATCATAGAATCATAGAATCATAGAGTTGGAAGAGACCACAAGGGCCATCCAGTCCAACCCCCTGCCAAGCAGGAAACACCATCAAAGCATTCCGGACAGATGGCTGTCAAGCCTCTGCTTAAAGGCCTCCAAAGAAGGAGACTCCACCACACTCCTTGGCAGCAAATTCCACTGCCGAACAGCTCTTACTGTCAGGAAGTTCTTCCTAATGTTTAGGTGGAATTTTCTTTCTTGTAGTTTGAATCCGTTGCTCCGTGTCCGCTTCTCTGGAGCAGCAGAAAACAACCTTTCTCCCTCCTTTATATGACATCCTTTTATATATTTGAACATGGTTATCATATCACCCCTTAACCTTCTCTTCTCCAGATAGGACGGGGGTTCGGAGAGTCGCAGTGCAGCGCTTCTCCGAACCCCCGGTCCTGTGCCTTTCCCCACTCCTGCCTTATATTCGGCTTGAATATAAGCCGAGGGTGGCTTTTTCAGCACATTTTTGGTGCTGAAAAGGTAGGGTTATACTCGAGTGTATATGGTACTTGTTTAGGAAAGCCGGCCCAGACACAGAGAAAGACTCTGAACATAATACAGTGAGGATGCCTGCTTCAGATCAAGAGGCAGGGAGTTCCAGGTCCGCCACACTAAACGATCAAGTTCTTACAAGTGTGGACGGGTATTTTGCGGCATCTGCATTGGTGTCGTCAAAAATATTCAGTACTTTGAGATAGTTCTCGTGGAGCTGTGCTCCTTTGCATCTGTCTTGCCAAATGCAAGGTGGTTCTTTTAAAAGGAGACTCAGAAGCAATGCAAAACACAAGTGAGTGGGAAGAAGAAGATTTTATTTCTAAACAGCAAGCAATATATACATACCAAGCCTGCACTTCTATCTGCCACTTGGAAGCCCTCAAGAAGCGGCGAAGTGACTCCCCCAGGTAGCCTCAGTTTGCACAGTCCTTGTAGGAGCTTCTGAAAAACTGTGTCCAAACCATCTGGTTTTATAGATAGCCACCCTCTCCCAACGCCTCACTTTCCCACAACAATTTCCAACATCAAAGAAGGAACTACGGTATCCTCCACAGGTGATTAACGCAGTTGGGGGGGTCTTCACCTCCTCCCAACTGATTAAGACATCAAAGACTGTTCTCACACCATCAAAGAACTTAACAAGAGCGAGGGAGGGGGAAGGAACAAAGGCAGGAAGGGCTCAGTGTTAGATCACTAACTCCTAGATACACTGAATCATAGAATCATAGAGTTGGAAGAGACCACAAGGGCCATCCAGTCCAACCCCCTGCCAAGCAGGAAACACCATCAAAGCATTCTTGACATATGCCTGTCAAGCCTCTGCTTAAAGACCTCCAAAGAAGGAGACTGGACCACACTCCTTGGTAGCAAATTCCACTGCCAAACAGCTCCTACTGTCAGGAAGTTCTTCCTAATGTTTAGGTGGAATCTTCTTTCTTGTAGTTTGAATCCATTGCTCCGTGTCCGCTTCTCTGGAGCAGCAGAAAACAATCTTTCTCCCTCCTCCATATGAGATCCTTTCATATATTTGAACTTTTCTCCCTCCTCTATATGGCATTATTTAATATATTTTGAACATGGCTATCATATCACCCCTTAACCTTCTCTTCTCCAGGCTAAACATACCCAGCTCCCTAAGCCGTTCCTCATAAGGCATCGTTTCCAGGCCTTTCACCATTTTGGTTGCCCTCCTCTGGACACGTTCCAATATGTCAGTATCCTTCTTGAACTGTGGTGCCCAGAACTGGACACAGTACTCCAGGTGAGGTCTGACCAGAGCAGAATACAGTGGTACTATTACTTCCCTAGATCTAGATGCTATACTCCTATTGATGCAGCCCAGAATTGCATTGGCTTTTTTAGCTGCTGCATCACACTGCTGACTCATGTCAAGTTTGTGGTCTACCAAGACTCCTAGATCCTTTTCACATGTACTGCTCTCAAGCCAGGTGTCACCCATCCTGTATTTGTGCCTTTCATTTTTTTTGCCCAAGTGTAGTAGCTTACATTTCTCCTTGTTAAAATTCATCTTGTTTGCTTTGGCCCAGTTGTCTAATCTGTTAAGGTCATTTTGAAGTGTGATCCTGTCCTCTGGGGTATTAGCCACTGCTCCCAATTTGGTGTCGTCTGCAAACTTGCTCAGGATGCCCTCAAGCCCATCATCCAAGTCATTGATAAAGATGTTGAATAAGACTGGGCCCAAGACAGAACCCTGTGGCACCCCACTAGTCACTACTCCCCACACTGCAGTGCAACACTTGAATCAAAAGCCTGTTTCCCAGCCTGCCTTCAGCCAGCCTGCCCAAAATGGATCTCTCCTTTTTCTCTCCCCTCCTTCTTCCCAGAACACCTTGCTAAAGAAACTCTTTCCTGTAGCTTCAAACACACACCCCATGACCTTGGCAACATCTGTCTCCCCAGGCCAAAAGATTCCTCTCTGATGGCCCATCAACCCCCTTTATCATGTTAACAGATTTACTCTTCACCAGGCCAGCCAAGCTGGTTTGCATCAGCCAGCCCTGGGAATCCTTCTCTGGCAGGGCTCTGCAGCTTGTACTTTCATCCATATCCCAATTAATCATAGAATCTTAGAGTTGGAAGGGACCCCCAAGGGTCATCCAGTCCAACCCCCTTCAATGCAGGAATCTCAGCTAAAGCATCCATAACACTTGGCCATCCAACCTCTGTTTTAAAATCTCCAAGGAAGGAGAATCCACCACCTCTCGTGGGTGTCTGTTCCACTGTCAAAGAGCTCTTGCTGTCAGAAAGTTTTTTCCAAATGTTTAGTCGGAATCTCCCTTCTTGCAACTTGAAGCCATTGGTTTGAGTCCTACCCTCCAGAAAAAGAGAGAACAAGCATGCTCTTTCTTCCTGGTGATAGCCCATAAGATATTTGAAGATGGCTCTCCTATTTCCTTTTAGTCTCCTCTTTTCCAGGCTAAACATTCCCAACTCCCTCAACCATTCCTCATAAGGCTTGTTTTCCAGACCCTTGATCACCTTGGCCGCCCTCCTCTGCACACCTTCCAGCTTGTCAACATCCTTCTAGATGTTATACTCCTATTGATGCAGCCCAGAACTGCATTGGCTTTTTTAGCTGCTGCATCACACTGCGGACTCATGTCAAGTCTGTGGTCTACCAAGACTCCTAGATCCTTTTCATTTTTTGGTCTACATTTTTTGGTCTACATTTTTGGGTCTACCGGGTGCATGTCTCATACAGCATAGTTTTAAGTGCCCTTTCTTTCCTTTCTCCTCCAGGTAACGCAGATGACCTTCGCACACACCTTGGGCCCACAGAGAATGCTCTGGCCAATTTCTCTGGCTCTTTTGGCCTCTTGCGTGCAGACGGCCATGGGAGCGGATGGAGGCTTGAAGGTCCAAGTGACCCAGAAGGGGTTGAATTATGGTGCGTGACTTCACAGCAACCTCCATAATTGGCCCCAGAAATGCTCAAATTGAGAACTTGTTGGTGCAGAAAGTACTTTTAAAAATGTAGTGTTTTCATTAAGGCAGTGGTTCCCAGAGGAGGAGGTGGGGGGCAGGATTACCTAGGGAGACCCTCAGAGGCAAGGCGGTGGGGTGGGGCCGCCAGAGGTGCAAACGACGGCCAGACTTTTAAAAGCTGCTATCACTGGAATCAAGTTCATCCATTCTGTCGAATTAATTAAACTAAATAGTTTTAATTGAATAAATGTGCAATTAATTGTTACTGCTTTGAAGTTTATTGCGCTATTATCTTCCTTAGTGGGCCATGCAAATTGCTATTCTGGAAAAAAAGTTTTTTATAGGGTAGGGCAGTTTTCCCCCCTAAATAAATGTTTAGGGGTACTCTCATTTTGACTCAAGAAAATCACCATTTTATAGTTCAAATTGGGGAAAATAAATACAGGAAATAGACAAAAGTACAAAGATTCACAAAATGTTTAGGGGTATGCGTCCCCCCAGAAAAAAGCACTGGGGTAGGGGGGCATTGAAGATGAGGGGAGTGGCCAGAAAAAGTTTGGGAACCATTGGATTTTCCTGTGGGGCAAGGGGGGTGCTTGCTTATCTGTATGTATGAAATGTATTTTGGGCAGTTATTTCTCAAAGGTATTCTTCACCTACCCCCACCCCAGGGTTGTTGGCCCAGGAGCACCCCAGAACCTAAGATCTCAGGGCCCAAACCTGAGATCCAAGGGTGACCCCTAGTGATGTCATGAAGGGTGGGTCCTGGAGAGTCTTCCTCTGCCCTCCTTCCCAACACTGAGCACTGGAGACGGAGGTTAATTGGGAGAGAGGAAGAAGGCAGACCTCACTGATTCTGCCCCTTTCCCCCTCTTTACAGCAAAGGAACTTGGAATCGAGATATTGAAGTTAGAGCTGAAGAAGGAAACGTTCCACAACATAAATGGTTCTTACACTGTCCCGCTTGCTGGGAAAGTGCAGTATTCTGTATCTGGGTAAGCGAGAGAGTGTGGCTCCCCACATCCCCTCCTCTTGGCTCCGGACCACCAGAGTGCCCCTAAATGCAGCCTTCACCCCCAACTCCTCTTCATTGTCTTCCCTATCAGAGCTGGATTTGGTTGGCCACAGGCAGCTCACTAGAAGATAAAACAATAAATCCTGAGTTGGGGTGGCTGGAGGGGAACCCAAAAGACATCTAGACACCCCCTCTGATCCCAGTGCCTTGCCCCCATGGGGAAAGGCTGTCCCTCTGGGGTAAAAGATATGCTTTGCATGCAGAAGCTCCTGGGTTAAACCTCAGAGCGCCTGGGGCAACCCAGTCAGATGGGCGGCATATAAATAATTTATTATAATTATTACAGTATTATTATTATTATTATTATTTAGGCAGCATTACCAAGGAGGACTGAGTGAGACCCCTGCCTGAAACCCTGGAGAGCTGCTTTTGCTTTATTATCATAGAATCATAGAATTGTAGAGCTGGGTGGGAACCTGAGGATCATCTAGTCCAACCCCCTGCAATGCAGGAATATGCAGCTGTCCCATATGGGGAATCAAACCTGCAGCCTTGGCATTATCAGCACCATGCTGTAACCATCTGAGCTATCCTGTAGACCAGGCATCCCCAAACTTTGGCCCTCCAGATGTTTTGGACTACAATTCCCATCATCCCTGACCACAGGTCCTGTTAGCTAGGGCTCATGGGAGTTGTAGGCCAAAACATCTGGAGGGCCGCAGTTTGGGGATGCCTGCTGTAGACTATTATGTGTTTTCATTTTGTATTTTTATGTTGTGAACTACCCTGTGATCTTCAGGCAGAATACCAAGTCTGGCTTTGGTATAGAGCAGCTGTCTGTGTTCCTTTGCCCATACCCAGAAGCAGAGCTAGCTGTGCACCTGGAGGCGAGGCCATGGGGCCGGGGTGAGCTTCCCAGGGGGCGGGCTGAGTGTTCCAGGGGGCGAGACGCCCATGGGGGCAGAGCGAGACGCCCATGGCTGGCTGCTTTTGGGGTGTGTGGAGCTGCATCGTTTTGCCAGCAGCCTTCCTCCCTTCCCTCTTCTGTTGACAGTTCAGGGGAGGCTCCCCCCCCCAGGAAGCTGCCCAGGAGTGGGGGGCAATGGCGCACTGCCCGCCCATGACTCCCAAGCCTCCCCCAAGCTGTCAAAATGAAGGGGGAAGGGGGGAAGGCCACCGGCAAGGCAGCATAGCTCCATCCCTTCCCCTGAGGGCTCAGGGTAGGCTGGGGAGTCACGGGCAGGCAGCACACCGAATGTCACCCCCTTCAGTGATGACACACGGGGCAGACCGCCCCCACTGCCCCCTCCTCTGCCCCTGCCCATACCACCCCAAGGAAGTGTTCAGCAGGAGGGGAACCCTCCTTCAAGTGTCTCTCTGTTCCACTTTTTAGGATCCAGGTCACCGAATTCCAGGTGAACCAGGCAGGCGCCGAGTTTGCTCCTGGGACGGGTGTCAACCTCTCCGTCCAAGATGCCAAAGTCTTGATGAGCGGTAACTGGAAGTTGGCATCCTTTTTAGGGTAAGAACTGCCTGCTGTCATGGAGCTGCTTTCGACTTCCAAGCAGTGGAGATGGGAGGAGGGAGAGCTTTGGCTGCCTGCTGTCGCTGTTGGGGCTTCATCACAACTGTATGCTCAAAACACATGGCCCCTCCCTGCAAACAATCCTGGGAACTGTAGTTTAAGGATTCTGGGAACTGGTGTTTTTTTAAAAAAAATAATAAAGTATTTTATTATTTACAATGCACATACAACCACACAATTGTTGTTGTTGTTGTTGTTTAGTCGTTTAGTCATGTCCAACTCTTCGTGACCCCATGGACCAGAGCATGCCAGGCACTCTTGTCTTCCACTGGCAGGATTTTTTGGGGGAACTCCTTCGGGCTGGTGTGGGGGAGAAGGGGAGTTGGCAGCCCTGCTTTTCTCTGCTTGGCTAATGTGCAAAGTGTTGGCGAGCACATGGCACGGTGCATTATGCTGCAGGCTTGTGTCTGAAGACAGGGAACCCAGGCAGGTCTTTCTCTGTTAGACACCCTTCCCTTCTCAGTGCGCTTCCTGTCTTGGCCTGGAGCCAGACCTATGTGAATTGTGCAACCCCAATTGTCTTCTCCACATCAGGCTTCTTATAGATTTACTGTTGTTGTTTAGTCATTTAGTCGTGTCCGACTCTTCGTGACCCCATGGACCAGAGCACGCCAGGCACTCCTGTCTTGCACAGCCTCCCTCAGTTTGGTCAAACTCATGTTCGTAGCTTCGAGAACACGGTCCAACCATCTCGTCCTCTGTCGTCCGCTTCTCCTAGTGCCCTCAATCTTTCCCAACATCAGGGTCTTTTCCAAGGATTCTTCTCTTCTCATGAGGTGGCCAAAGTATTGGAGCCTCAGCTTCACGATCTGTCCTTCCAGTGAGCACTCAGGGCTGATTTCCTTCAGTAGGAATAGGTTTGATCTTCTTGCAGTCCATGGGACTCTCAAGAGTCTCCTCCAGCACCATAGTTCAAAAGCATCAATTCTTCGCCAATCAGCCTTCTTAATGGTCCAGCTCTCACTTCCATACATCAGCACCGAGAAAACCACACAATTACACCAACTCAAATACTGACAATACATAAATACGAACACAAAAAACCGAACATTATGTGACTTCCCTCCCCCAGTGATCGTCATTTTTTAATATTCTTATTTAGATTGCAATTTGTAACTCTCATCCTTAGTATTACAGTATTTCTTAGTTCTGGGAACTGTAACTCTGTGAGGTGCAAACTACATTTCCCAGGATTCTTTAGGGGGAAAGCTGTGTGCTTTTGTGTGTTTGCAACTGTCCTGGCTGAATAAAGATTCAGTTGCTGATCCAGTCAACGTCTCTACCTGGATATGGAAGAGGTGACCATCTTTTCCTTCACATCAGACACACATCACTTCCCTCTGATGGAAGAAGCCATGGCTCTCGCGGGCTTTCTGGCTGGGCATTGTGCTCCATCTACCTGCGGAACAGAGCCAGCTCAGACACCCTTTCAGTTTCTCCATCCCATCTTCAAGAGGCTGTCCTGGCTGTACACCATCACTGCTCTCCTTGCCTCGTTCTGATGCAATGACTGCATCTTTCCCCTACAGAGATGACAGTGGCACTATTGACATCAGCATCGACCGGCTCACCATCTCTATGGTCATGGGAGTGGACAGGGGCGATGAAGGACGGCTTCGGGTGTGGTATGAAAGCTGCCGTTCTGCCATGGGGGACTTCAGGTTGACATTCTACGGGGGAACCAGGTACCTCTAATTCCTTCTTTTCCTAGACACTGAGAGGCAAAGGACTATAGCTCAGTGAGAGAGCACCTGCTTTGCATGTAGAAGGTCCCAGGTTCAGTCCCCAGCATCTCCAGGTAGGGGTGGGAAACTAAGACATCTGCTTGAAACTTTAGAGAGCCAATGGACCATTTTTTTTTAAAAAAAAAGAGCTTGTAACTTGGGAAAGTTACACTGAAATGGTCACTTACAGTTTCTGGAGTTCAAAGGCTTTATTCATGCAGGAGCAGATTTATCTTAGTAGGAACTATTTACAGGATAGAGATGAAAAGAGAGAAAATGGATCAGCTTTTAGAGGTGGAGTTAGCTTAAAAAGAGAGGCTACAAACAATTGCTAGCTATATTGCTAAACAAACAGTGCCCTCATGTGGTTTAAAGTAGCACATTGTCACTGTTGGAGTAACTCAGACAGTAAAGCATGAGGATCATAAACCAAAATCTAATCTCTCTTCCCTACCCAAAGCTTGGGCGATGTCCCACAGAGAAGGGGCATCTCTCTTGCTTGAGGCCACTGCAAAACCCCTCCTCTAGGTTGGAAGAACAACAATGTTAGATTAGCCATCATATGGGATGGAGCGTGTGCCCCTAATCCCATGGACATTTGCTCCTTCTTTCTCCCACAGCTGGCTGTACAACATTGCAGCGTCTGCTCTTAAGGACATGCTGAAATCAGAAGTCAATCAACAAGTAAGATTTTTGAACTTCTAAGGTGAAGAACAAAAGCTGGAACTTATTACTGCTGCCCGTCTCCATTGCCCTGCCTGGCCCTGCCCTGCCATGCATGTGAAGTCCTGGTACTTTAAATCAGGGACAGGGAAACTGTGGCCCAGTGCAGACTACAACACCCATCATCCCTGAGCATTGGCCATGCTGGCTGCAGGGGCTGATGGGAGTTGCAGTCTCTCAACATCTGGGAGAGCCACAGAAGCCTTTGCCCCCAGCATTAAATGCATACGTTTGTGGTGGAGCAATTACCTAGTCCCAGAGCGGAATTAATAATAATAATAATAATAATAATAATAATAATAATAATAATAAATTTATTATACCCCACCCATCTGTCTAGGTTTCCCCAGCCACTCTGGGCGGCTCCCAATCAAATATTAAAAACACAATACAGCATCAAAAATTTAAAACTTCCCTAAACAGGGCCGCCCCTTCATGGATCAATGCCTTGTCGTGGTGAAGGGGCTTGAATAACTCAGAGAAGCTATGAGCTATGCCATGCAGGGCCACCCAAGATGGACAGGTCATAGTGGAGAGTTTTGACTAAACGTGATCCACCTGGAGAAGGAACTGGCAAGCCACTCCAGTATCCCTGCCAAGAAAACTCCATGGACAAAGACAACAGGCATATAAAAGTTATGACGCTGGAAGATGAGCCCCTCAGGTCGGAAGGCGTCCAACATGCTACTGAGGAAGAGCGGAGGACAAGTACAAGTAGATTCAGAGCTGATGAAGCGGCTGGGCCAAAGCCGAAAGGACGCTCAGTTGCGGATATGCCTGGAAGCGAAAGGAAAGTCCGATGCTGTAAAGAAAAATATTGCATAGGAACCTGGAATGTAAGAACCATGAGTGGAGGTAAGCTGGATGTGGTCAAAAATGAGATGACAAGAATAAATATCGACATCCTGGGCATCAGTGAACTAAAATGGAAGGGAATGGGCGAATTCAGTTCGGGTGACTATCATATCTACTACTGTGGGCAAGAATCCGGTAGAAGAAATGGAGTGGCCCTCATAGTCAACAAAAGAGTGGCAAAAGCTGTAATGGGATGCAATCTCAAAAATGACAGAATGATCTCGATACGAATCCAAGGCAGACCTTTTAACATCACAGTAATCCAAGTTTATGCACCAACTACCGGTGCTGAAGAAAGTGAAATTGACCAATTCTATGAAGACCTACAACAACTTCTAGAAATGACACCAAAGAAGGATGTTCTTCTCATTACAGGGGATTGGAATGCTAAAGTAGGGAATCAAGAGATAAAAGGAACAACTGGCAAGTTTGGCCTTGGAGTTCAAAATGAAGCAGGGCAAAGGCTAATAGAGTTCTGTCAAGAGAACAAGCTGGTCATCACAAACACTCTCTTCCAACAACACAAGAGACGACTCTACACATGGATATCACCAAATGGGCAGCATCGAAATCAGATTGATTATATTCTCTGCAGCCAAAGATGGAGAAGCTCTATACAGTCAGCAAAAACAAGACCTGGAGCTGACTGTAACTCAGATCATCAGCTTCTTATAGCAAAATTCCAGCTTAAACTGAAGAAAGTAGGAAAAACCACTGGGCCAGTAAGATACAATCTAAATCAAATCCCTTATGAATACACAGTGGAAGTGAGGAACAGGTTTAAGGATTTAGATTTGGTGGACAGAGTGCCTGAAGAACTATGGATGGAGGCTCGTAACATTATACAGGAGGCAGCAACGAAAACCATCCCAAGGAAAAGGAAATGCAAGAAAGCAAAATGGCTATCCAACGAGGCCTTACAAATAGCGGAGGAGAGGAGGCAAGCAAAATGCAAGGGAGATAGGGAAAGATACAGGAAACTGAATGCAGATTTCCAAAAAACAGCAAGGAGAGACAAGAGGGTCTTCTTAAATGAGCAATGCAAAGAAATAGAGGAAAACAATAGAATGGGGAAAACCAGAGATCTGTTCAAGAAAATTGGAGATATGAAAGGAACATTTCGTACAAAGATTACCATAATCAAGGACAAAAGTGGTAAGGACCTAACAGAAGCAGAAGACATCAAGAAGAGGTGGCAAGAATACACAGAGGAATTATACCAGAAAGATATGGAGGTCTCGTACACCCCAGGTAGTGTGGTTGCTGACCTTGAGCCAGACATCTTGGAGAGTGAAGTCAAATGGGCCTTAGAAAGCACTGCTAATAACAAGGCCAGTGGAAGTGATGATATTCCAGCTGAACTATTTAAAATTTTAAAAGATGATGCTGTTAAGGTGCTACATCCAATATGCCAGCAAGTTTGGAAAACTCAGCAATGGCCAGAGGATTGGAGAAGATCAGTCTACATCCCAATTCCAAAGAAGGGCAGTGCCAAAGAATGCTCCAACTACCGCACAATTGCGCTCATTTCACACGCTAGCAAGGTTATGCTTAAAATTCGACAAGGCAGGCTTAGGCAGTATGTGGATCGAGAACTCCCAGAAGTGCAAGCTGGATTTCGAAAGGGCAGAGGAACCAGAGACCAAATAGCAAACATGCGCTGGATTATGGAGAAAGCTAGAGAGTTCCAGAAAAACGTCTACTTCTGCTTCATTGACTATGCAAAAGCCTTTGACTATGTCGAGCACAGCAAACTATGGCAAGTTCTTAAAGAAATGGGAGTGCCTGATCACCTCATCTGTCTCCTGAGAAATCTCTATGTGGGACAAGAAGCTACAGTTAGAACTGGATATGGAACAACTGATTGGTTCAAAATTGGGAAAGGAGTACGACAAGGTTGTATATTGTCTCCCTGCTTATTTAACTTATATGCAGAATTCATCATGCGAAAGGCTGGACTAGATGAATCCCAAGCCGGAATTAAGATTGCCGGAAGAAATATCAACAACCTCAGATATGCAGATGACACAACCTTGATGGCAGAAAGCGAGGAGGAATTAAAGAACCTTTTAATGAGGGTGAAAGAGGAGAGCGCAAAATATGGTCTGAAGCTCAACATCAAAAAAACCAAGATCATGGCCACTGGTCCCATCACCTCCTGGCAAATAGAAGGGGAAGAAATGGAGGCACTGAGAGATTTTACTTTCTTGGGCTCCTTGATCACTGCAGATGGTGACAGCAGTCACGAAATTAAAAGACGCCTGCTTCTTGGGAGAAAAGCAATGACAAACCTAGACAGCATCTTAAAAAGCAGAGACATCACCTTGCCGACAAAGGTCCGTATAGTTAAAGCTATGGTTTTCCCAGTAGTGATGTATGGAAGTGAGAGCTGGACCATAAAGAAGGCTGATTGCCAAAGAATTGATGCTTTTGAATTATGGTGCTGGAGGAGACTCTTGAGAGTCCCATGGACTGCTAGAAGATCAAACCTATCCATTCTGAAGGAAATCAGCCCTGAGTGCTCACTGGAAGGACAGATCGTGAAGCTGAGGCTCCAATACTTTGGCCACCTCATGAGAAGAGAAGAATCCTTGGAAAAGACCCTGATGTTGGGAAAGATTGAGGGCACTAGGAGAAGGGGACGACAGAGGACGAGATGGTTGGACAGTGTTCTCGAAGCTACGAACATGAGTTTGACCAAACTGCGGGAGGCAGTGGAAGACAGGAGTGCCTGGCGTGCTATGGTCCATGGGGTCACGAAGAGTCGGACACGACTAAACGACTAAACAACAACAACAACAACAAACAGGGCCGCCTTCACTTGTCTTTTATAAGTATAATAGTTGCTTATTGCCTTGACATCTGCTGGGAGGGTGTTCCACAGGGCAGGCACCACTACCGAGAAGGCCCTCTGCCTGGTTCCCTGTAACCTCACTTCTCACACGGAGGGAACCGCCAGAAGGCCCTCAGCGGTGGACCTCAGTGTCCGGGCTGGACAATGGGGGTGGAGACGCTCCTTCAGGTATACAGGGCTGAGGCTGTTTAGGGCTTTAAAGGTCAGGACCAACACTTTGAATTGTGCTCAGAAACATACTGGGAGCCAATGTAGCTCTTTCAGGACCGGTGTTATATGGTCTCGGTGGCCACTCCCAGTCACCAGCCTAGTTGCCGCATTCTGGATTAATTGCAGTTTCCGGCCACCTCTAAAGGTAGCCCCACATAGAGTGCATTGCAGTAGTCCAGGCAGGAGATAACCAGAGCATTCACCACTCTGGCAAGATAGTCCACGGTAGAGCATCTGCTCTTCATGCAGAAGGTTAGCCTACTACAGGTTCAATCCCCGGTGTATCCCCGGGTAGGCATGGGGGAGATCCCCACCTGTTTGAAATTCTACAGTTAGTGTAGACAGTACTCAGCTGGATACAGCAATGGTCGGACTCACTTCCTACCTTCCTAAGTGCGCAATGCTGACCCACCTTCAGCTGGTGCCAATTTTCCCTCTCCATTTGTGATGAGAAAAGAACTCTAGGTGACATTCACTGAATGTTCTGGGCTTTTTCCCCTTCCAGCTGTGTTCGGAGGTCAAGAAAGGAATCGGCAAGATTGCGGAAATCCTGAAAACCATGAATGGTAAGCATCTTGTTTGCCTGGAGCTACCGTACCAGCTCATCACCCCTCTGGGAATAATTTTTGGCACACTGGTCTGCACCTTGCTAAACATTGGCTTTCTCCGTCTCCTTTTCCAGTCTCAGTCCAGTTGGACCCCATTGCAGGGATAGACTATTCCTTGGTGGAAAGGCCCGTGATTGATGTGGATCGATGCAATGTGGACCTGAAGGTAATGATAACCTTGGGGAGATGGAGGGAGTAAGGAACTGGCCGATAATTTCGGGTTGTCTGTGGATCTGTGAAGCCTTTTTTCAAACCTCTCCATCTCAGCCTTCTGGTGAAGCCTGATCCCAAAGTAGGTAGAGCTTTGTAGCACTATGAGATTGAATAGCTGCGGCAATCTCGCTGTGGAGCGCCCTCCACAAGTTGACCATCTTCCCTCCTCTTCTCTCCTAGGGTCAGTTCTTCACGGTGGGAAAGACCCTCCACGGCGGCCCCTTCCAGCCTGCCCCCTTCCTCTTACCCAACCAGTCAGACTCCATGGTCCTCCTGGGCATCTCTGAACTCGTCGCCAACTCAGCTGCCTTTGTGTACTACACGGCAGGGGCGCTCAGGGTGAACTACACAGATGCTATGGTAAGGATGTGTGGGTGTGCACACGGCCCATCAAGGCCATCATGCGCAGGTACATGGTCCCAGGTTTCAATCCTGGCATCACCAGTTGACAGGCTATGAGGCTGAAAAGACCCCAACACAAATCATTGGAGACAGAGGCGGAGCTAGCTGCTCCGGCACCCGGAGAGGCGCACATGCTGTGCACCCGGGGCAGGGCTAGCTGCCTGGGGGGGGGGGCGGAGCGAGCAGGGGCAGGGCGAGCATCCCAGGGAGGTGCTGCCCGCAGCGAGCGGCAAGCATCCTAGGGAGGCAATCGACTTCAGCAATCAGTGCCCATGGGGGGTGACTGGCACGATGATAGGCACCCAGGGGGTGATTGGTGCGTTAATTGGTGCCCAGGGGGCAACATGGCGATCTGCCCAGGAGGATTTTGTCACCCCCCCTCAGGAATGACACCTGGGGTGGACAGCCCCCCCCCCTACTCCCTTCCTACAGCCCTGCTTGGAGAGCTGCTATTATTGTAGACAATCAGACACACACACACACACGCAGAGAGAGAGAGAGAGATGCAGGGTAAAAGGTAAAAGTATACTCTCTCGCATTGTTTAATATATGGGGGTTTTTTGCATTGTGAAAGCTCTTTGAGATGCTTCATTTTTAGCGCTCCGTAAATTAAATTCTGATTATAATTATTAATGCTGAGCTAGATGGAGTGATGTCCTGACTTGGAAAGAGGCAACTTCTCAGGGTCTGATGGGTCTCGGCTTGCCATAGGGTTGCCATCTTTCAAAAAGTAAAATTATTGACTCCCACAAAAATTTGTGCACTTCTTTTAGGAAACCAGCTTTTTGGGGGAACAAGCTCAAATTCCCCCAAAATGGTGATTTTAAGCTTTAGGAGCTGTTTCCGGTGCTTTTTTTCGTCGCATTGCCATACACCTGGGTTTTTGCTGACATTTTGCCAATCCAGCTAAATTCCCCTCCTGACGCCATGCTTACACCTGAAAACCAGGACATGTCAGGATCCTTGCCTGAAGTCCTCTTAGGGATGATCCAAACCTCTGAAGGTGTGGCTCTACTATGGAACGAATGAAGCTTCTAACTCCCCCTACCATAACTCGAAACTAATAAGGCATAGAAAATTTTTATTCACACAAGTGACTATGACATGTGAGATAATTTTAATCAAATTTTAATCAAAATAAGAGGTGGTATGGTTAAATTTGTTTTTTTAAATGTGGTGATCTGTCATGGAACAACCCCACTGAAGATGGTAGCAGTGGTTGCCCGGACCTTGTTGCTGGTTCCAAAGGTCCCCCAAAATGTAGCTCTGCCATTGCACCTCCGGTTGCCCTGCCTCTTCTCCGGGAGAAATGGCAATTGGATTTTCCGTGGATGGCTGTTTGTTCCAATTTAGCACTAAAGAGCACCTCATCTAAGTGAGAACTGTGGGGCAAAGGCAAGACCGCTCATACTTGGACCTAGAAAACACAAGACAAGTGTAAAACCTTTCTAGGCCCAGGGCAAGAAGAGGTGTGGATGGTCCCTTATCTCCAAAGATTACGGAGAACAAATCCAATGAGTCAGCCTGGAAACTGGGGCTGCCCCAATCAAACATTCACACGTGTTGTCGTTTCAGGTCCCCAAAACGTTGCCTTTGCGTCTGAACACCAAGAATGTGGGGATATTTGTACCAGAGGTGAGTTTAGTCTTGTGAAGGTGGGGAAATTATTGCCGAGGGTGGGGAGGAACAGAGGGAAATGTGATTGCCCCCCCCCCCCCAGCCACAAGAGCCAAATGCAAAACTGAAAACCTCTTGTGAAATCTTTTCTCTTGTGGTGCATTCTTTCTTTTGGAGCGATGGGTCACAAAAAGGTCTTGTTTGTTGTGTAATTTGTTGTTGTTTAGTCGTTTAGTCGTGTCCGACTCTTCGTGACCCCATGGACCAGAGCATGCCAGGCACTCCTGTCTTCCACTGCCTCCCGCAGTTTGGTCAGACTCATGTTCGTAGCTTCAACAACACTGTCCAACCATCTCGTCCTCTGTCGTCCCCTTCTCCTAGTGCCCTCAATCTTTCCCAACATCAGGGTCTTTTCCAGGGAGTCTTCTCTTCTCATGAGGTGGCCAAAGTATTGGAGCCTCAGCTTCAGGATCTGTGCTTCCACTGAGCACTCGGGGCTGATTTCCTTCAGAATGGATAGGTTTGATCTTCTAGCAGTCCATGGGACTCTCAAGAGTCTCCTCCAGCACCACAATTCAAAAGCATCAATTCTTCAGCGATCAGCCTTCTTTATGGTCCAGCTCTCACTTCCATACATCACTACTGGGAAAACCATAGCTTTAACTATACGGACCTTTGTCGGCAAGGTGATGTCTCTGCTTTTTAAGATGCTGTCTAGGTTTGTCATTGCTTTTCTCCCAAGAAGCAGGCGTCTTTTAATTTCGTGACTGCTGTCACCATCTGCAGTGATCAAGGAGCCCAAGGAAGTAAATGTAATTCTATGTAATAGAATCATAGAATTGCAGAGTTGGAGGGGATCCCAAGGGTCTCTTAGTCCAACCCTCTGCAGCACAGGAATCACAGCCAAAGTTGATGCTGCAGAAAATTTGCATGTGCTAGGTGCACCTTGTAGGGCGGGGGTCAGCAACCTGCGGCCCATGGGCCACAAGCAGCCCACGGGCATCGTTTAAATGGCCCATCACCCTGCCCCTGGACCGAGCCACCCACTTGGCAAGTCCCCGTGTGCTGCGCTGAACTGGCACACCGCAGAGCGGGGACTCGCTTCCGCTGTGGTGGAAATCGCGTCTGCGCAGATGCAGGTGCCGGAAATCGTGTCTGCGCAGACGCGATCCGACCCACAGTGCACAGAGTGAACCAGCCAAGTCTGTTCCCCCCCCTGCTGTTGGGGAAAACTTTTCCGGAAGATATTTGTATTTCGAGGAGTTTGGTGATCTGACATGGTCATTTCTTCCTGCCTCTGTTTACTTCCCCTCCCTATCTCTTTTTCTGCTCTTTGATGGTTGAGAACAGCCTTTAATTTGTTGGAAGGAAGTGATGATGCAGGGGACCTTCTGACCTTCTTTGATGTTAGACATTGTTTGGAGGAACGTGCGGTATTGGAAGAGGGGGCTAGCTAATCTGCACTAGCTAGTTGGGCAAGGCACATAGGCTAACAAGTTAGCTACCGGTATCTATAAATCGGATGGTTTGGGGGCAGAGTTCTGAGAACCTCATGCATGGACTGATGGCCGCAGGGCCGTGCCACCTGAGGTTACCGGAGGGGTGTGTGTGTGTCACTTCGCCAAATCTTGGGGGCTTCCCAGTGGCAGATCAAACTGCTTGCTTGGTAACGTATATAATGCTTGCTGTTTAGAATAAAATATTTCATCTTCTCACTCGCTTGTGTTTGTATTGCTTCTGAATCTCATTAAAAGAACCAGCTTGCATTTAGCAAGACACACCCACCCCGTAGTAATTCTCATGTGGAAGCACCCCCAGACCCAGAAATATTGATCTCTCCCCGTGCCCCCCCAATCGTAATGAAACATCCGTTCCATCGCATCGCCTCTCTTTTCTCCCCTCCGCAGCTGAACGAGCGCTTTCCAAATATGCCCATGGAGTTCCACCTGGCTGCCCAAAAGGAACCTGAGCTACGCTTCCAGCCCACTGGGGTGGAGGTCACACTCTTTGGATCTGCAGAGGCCTTTGTCATCCTCCCGAATGCCAGCCTGGCCTCCGTGTTCCTGCTGAATATTGTAAGCATCGTTAACGGGTGGGGGGGGTGGAGGAACGGCGATCCCTCCCCTTCTCTGAGGTGGTGGGGAGAGGCTTCAATATGAACTGTCTTAAAGGACGAGAGTGTCGGGAAGTGTGCATCAACAGGTCTGCTGCTGCTCCTAGCACAGCAAAACAGTGCCTGCATCGCACGGGGTTGGACTAGATGACCCTTGGGATCCCTTCCAACTCTACGATTTTATAAGTGTGCTTCTGGGAGCTGTAAGGCAGGCATCCCCAAACTTCTGCCCTCCAGATGTTTTGGACTACAATTCCCATCTTCCCCAACCACTGGTCCTGTTAGCTAGGGATCATGGGAGTTGTAGACCAAAACATCTGGAGGGCCGCAGTTTGGGGATGCCCACTGCTCCTGCTTTCTTACTTAAAGCTAGCCCAGAGAGTGGCCTTCTTGCCTGTCAGCTTCTTCCCTCCCCGGGTCATTGTGGATGGGTCGCTGCCGTTGACTCTGGCTTCCTCCAGCGTTGGTTTAGCGCACCCTGCTGTTGGGCTCCCAGCCTCCTGCGCTACCATTCCCCAATGCGCACAGGAAGCATGAACGGCTTTAGATGCATCACCCAACCGAGACTTTGCTCATCTTTGTCTCGTTATTCTCTCACTTTGGCTTACAGGACGCCAACCTCACCGTGCAACCCCTTCTTCAGCCAGGGAAGTCTGGGAAGACCCTTGGCTATGCTGGGGCTTTTGTGGCCCTGAAAAAGTGAGTGTCGCTTCTCTTCTCTGGCTCCAGAGTCTTCCTCTTATTCTGCAACCCCAATCCCCAGGATTAGCACAGGATTCCTGTGTGCTGTTCTCTCACCTTTAATGCGGGCCTCCGTGCAATTATTATTATTATTATTATTATTATTATTATTATTATTATTATTATTATTAATTTCCCCTGCCCATCACCACCTGCATGGCATGCAGAAAGCTCCAAGTTGGGTCCCTGGCATTGCTGAGTGAAGATGGAAGGAGCTGGGAGACCAGGGTTTAAATCCCAACTCGGCCATGAAGCTCATTGGGTGAGCTGAGGGGCCAGTCACTGCCTGTCAGCCTAATAACCTACCTCGCAGGGTTGTTGCAAGGATTAAATGAGAACAATGCATTTACCCCCTTCAGCTTAACTGGAGGGAGAAGGTGGGATATAAGAAATGGAATGAAGAAGCCACTGTTCCCGAGAGCATAAAAGAACCCAGACTCGGCGCTTTCTCATCCTTTTGTGTATCCAGCAGGTTGCGCCTGTCTAAGGAATGGTCCAAGGTTGGCGAGATCAGGGTGAGTATAGAGGAGGAGGAGGAGGAGGAGGAGGAGGAGGAGGAGGAGGAGGAGGAGGAGGAGGAGGAGGAGGAGGAGGAACTCAGGGGGATGAAGGAATGGGTGGGGCTTGGAATCTGGAAACGGGGGTTGTGAGATGCACCTAGTTGTGCCCACACTTCCCTCCTTAAAACCAGTGCTTTTTTCGGGGAGTGGGGTGGGATTATGAGGGTGGAGGTGGTACTCAGGGGTACGCATACCCCTAAACCTTTTGTGAATTTAAGTTTGGCCTCATTGAGGGGCAGTATTTCAATATGAGTAGGAAAATGAGAGTCCCCTAAACATTTTTAAAAGAAAAAAAACACTGCTTAAAACTATACGTCTGGGTTATCAAAAGAGATAGATAGATAGATAGATAGATGATAGATAGATAGATAGATAGATAGATAGATAGATAGATAGATAGATAGATAGATGATAGATAGATAGATAGATAGGTTAGATAGATAGATAGATAGATAGATAGATAGATAGATAGATAGATAGATAGATAGATAGATAGATAGACAGACAGACAGACAGACAGACAGACAGACAGACAGACAGACAGACAGACAGACAGACAGACAGACAGACAGACAGACAGACAGACAGACAGGAAGGGGGCAGGTGTCTGAGGAAAATGATTCCCCTCCCCAATTATTTTTAAATTATTTTTCCACATTATTGCAAATCAAACCAATTTAATTTAATTTAATACAATTCATTACAGTCCAAACATATGATCACCATCATTCCCTCGTTTCTTATTGGAGTCCAGGTGACATCCTTCACTTGCCGTCAAACCATTCTTCCAGATGGCTACTTTTTTTTAACCTTACAAACAGCACCTCAGTTACAGCTTATAAATAAATATTCCATTTCACATGTGTAGTCCTTCGTGTACATTGTTATTCCAGGTGCATGCATTTTATGAAATAAAAGAATAAATGATTTTTGCATTAGTTTCTCAGCCTGCTTGGCCTCTGGCCATGCCCAACACTGCCATGTGGCCCCCAGACAAAGTGAATGTGGCCCTTAGGCTGAGAAGCTCCCCGCTTCCTGCATGGTGACCCTCCATTTTTACAGTGCCCCCCCCTATTTTTGACTCCTCCATTTTTCAAGCCCACTGTCTTTGTGCTACGCAGGTGACCGTTTTGGAGACGCTGCTGAAGGCGGCCAGCAACTTGGGGATGTCAAGGCTCAACAGTGAGTTCAGAACAGTTTTCCTCTTCTGCTTCTGCTAGGGGGGGGTCCCCCTTCCTCTGCCTCCTCCCCCCTTATTTGGGATAGAGCATCTGCTTTACATGCAAAATATCTCATTTTCAGCCCCTGGAATCTCCTGCCTGACGTCATGGAGAAATGCTGCCGGCCCATGTCAACAGTACAGAGCTCGATGGGCCAGTGGCTCCTAACTCGGAATAAGGCCGCTTCTATGGGCTTTAAAATAGGATCCCGTGAACCTTTTAGATTCATGGGGTCCTATTTTTAGATTCACAGCTATATAATCCCTGGCAGGTGGCCGTCCAACCTCTGCTTAAAAACCTCCAGGGAAGGTTCCAAGCCATCGATAGCCCTCTTCTGTTCCATGAATTTGTCCAATCCCCTTTTAAAGCCATCTAGGTTAGTGGCTAGGGATGCGGGTGGTGCTGTGGGTTAAACCACAGACCTAGGGCTTGCCGATCAGAAGGTCGGTGGTTCGAATCCCCGCGATGGGGTGAGCTCCCATTGCTCGGTCCCAGCTCCTGCCAACTTAGCAGTTCGAAAGCACATCAAAGTGCAAGTAGATAAATAGGTTCCGCTCCAGCGGGAAGGTAAACAGCATTTCCGTGCGCTGCTCTGGTTCACCAGAGGCGGCTTGGTCATGCTGGCAACATGACCCGGAAGCTGTACGCCGGCTCCCTCGGCCAATAAAGCGAGATGAGTGCCACAACCCCAGAGTTGTTTGCGACTGGACTTAACTGCCAGGGGTCCTTTACCTTTAGGTTGGTGGCCACCACTGCCTCCTGCTATTAACCTGGTGTTGGGCATCTTGGGAAAGCTGTGTCCTGAAAGGCGACGTTAAACTTTCATTAAAAAAATTCCTTCCAGTAGCACCTTAGTTGGTCTCTAAGGTGCTACTGGAAGGATTTTTTTTTTATTTTGTTTCAACTACGTCAGACCAACATGGCTACCTACCTGTAAGTTAAACTTTCAGTTAAACAAATCATTTGCATTTCTGTAGAACGGCTGAAGGAAGCGATTGCTCTTCCAAACATGTACGGCTCCAGTTTACTGAACCCCACCGTCATGATGAACAAGGTGAGTTCCTAGGGAGCGGCTTCACTTTGCTTGTGGCCCAGACTTTGTCAACCCAGAAGACAGGAGCAGTCGATGGCATGGCCTGGTTACTGCTTGGCTTAATGCCAGGCAAGCAAGCGCTGTTCAGTAGGAGCAGCTGGTGAGAATGGAAGCTGGCGAGGAATAGAACTCTCTGCAGGTTGGACGCTGTCTACCCAGGAACAGGAGAACCTGGAACCAGCATGAGTTTGGATCAGGACCCTCTTCCCAGGTAGGTGAGGCAGGGTGCCAAGCAGCGATCTTAGCTCAAGACTGGCTTTATCATCTGGGCAAAACAGGGTGTTCTGACCAGGGGAGTGTTCAGTCCAAAGAGGGTCTCTGATTTTCCCCAGAGCCAAGAAGGCACAGCTTAAAGGCTGTTTGGCACAATGGATCTTGATATTGTCGCTCACAATGGGGTGCAGAGAACAAAGGTTTGGTCTTTTCAGCTCACGGCTTGATCTGATTAATTTGAAGCAGGTCCGTCGCGTTCGGGCAAAGTCTAAGAAGGCTGTGAATGTCACCGGGCAAAAAAAATGTCAAAAGGCGCCGCCGTTATTCTGCTCCAGGAGTTGAGAGAGCTTTGATGGTTCCCTTTGGTCATGCTGAGACCAGGTCATGTTTCTGGGTGATTAAGGTCAAGGAGGAAGCAGGGTTTTTAATGGCACCATTCAGGAGCTAAGATGGCACCCGGGGTCCAAAATGGAACCCAAGAGAGTTTGGACAGGACAAGGCTCAGTCACGGGCCAAGGTCAGATGCCAACACAGGGTGATGCCTTCTGTGAGGAGAAAGCAAGGGATGACCAGGCAGAGGGCCTTCTCGGTGGTGGCGCCCGCCCTGTGGGACGCCCTCCCATCAGATGTCAAGAAAATAAACAACCTCTATACAGTGGTACCTCTACTTACAAATAACTCTACTTACAAATTTTTCTACTTACAAATGGAGCTCCGTCCGCCATCTTGGATGCGGTTTAGATAGGATTTTTTTCTACTTACGAATTTTTAGATAGGGTTGCTTCGACTTACGAATTTTTTCTCCCAATGCATTCCTATGGGGTTCGACTTACAAATTTTTTCGACTTACAAATGTGTGTTCGGAACGCATTAAATTCGTAAGTAGAGGTACCACTGTACCTGACTTTTAGAAAACATCTGAAGGCAGCCCTGTTTAGGGAAGTTTTTAAATATTTGATGTATTTATCGTGTTTTTAATATTCTATTGGGTGCCACTCAATTATTATTATTACTTGAGATGCACTTTGAGGACGCCTGAGGGCCTTTTAGGAAGAGTCGGCAGCGAAAGTGATAAAAGAATAGAGCAGCTTTCTCCAACTACAACTCCCACTAGCACCAGCTGTGCTAACTGGGGCTGATGGGAGTTTCAGCCCAAACATCTGGATGGCTGCACTGGTTGAGGAAGGCTGGGACAGAGAATTTTGCAAATGTCTTTCTTCCCTGAAGAGGTGAATCCACACAGCCCTCACAAACAATGGGTAAGGATACAGCCCTTGCTGGAGTATTGCGCTCTTTGGAATAAACTGAGGCAGTGTGGTGTAGTGGTTAGAGTGTTGGACTAAGACCTGAGAGACCAGGGTTCAAATCTCCACTCGGCTATCAAGCTCTCACTTCATAGGATGACCTTGGGCCAGTCCCTGCCTCTCAGCCTAACCTACCTCACAGGGTTGTTGGGGCGTTAATAATAATAATAATAATAATAATAATAATAATAATAATAATTTATTATTTATACCCCGCCCATCTGGCTGGGTTTCCCCAGCCACTCTGGGCGGCTTCCAACAGAAAAATAAAACACAATAATCTATTAAACATTAAAAGCCTCCCTGAACAGGGCTGCCTTCAGATGTCTTCTAAAAGTCTGGTAGTTGTTTTCCTCTTTGACATCTGTTGGGAGGGCGTTCTACAGGGCAGGTGCCACCACCGAGAAGGCCCTCTGCCTAGTTCCCTGCAACTTGGCTTCTCGCAACGAGGGAACTGCAACGAGGGTTAAATGGGGGACGGACGGACGGACCCTGAATGGCACCTTGATCTCCTTGCGGAAAAAAGTGGAATATAAAGGCCCAAAGGTGGCGTATATATATAATGCTTTACTTATGGAAGTGCGCAGAAAGACTTGGAGTCATAGCTTCAAGATGGTTGCAATTTCTGCTTTTTCAACGGCATAGCTGCAAAATCAGGTGTGACAGTCATTGCTGATTGGGAGGTCTTGTGTGACAAACCTGATTCCTTCAGATCAGCCTTTTTGTGATAAAGAAAATGACGAGAAACACACTGGACACTGTGGCTTTGACCCAATGTCATCTGGCCTCTCCTAAGACAAATCAGCTAGAATGCTTAATACTGTAAACAGGTTTCTTGGGAGCCAGTGTGGTGTAGTGGTTAAGAGCGGTAGACTCTTAATCTGGGGAACCGGGTTCGCATCTCCGCTCCTCCACATGCAGCTGCTGGGTGACCTTGGGCTAGTCACACTTCTCTGAAGTCTCTCAGCCCCACCCACCTCACAGAGTGTTTGTTGTGGTGGAGGAAGGGAAAGGAGAATGTTAGCTGCTTTGAGACTCCTTCGGGTAGTGATAAAACGGGATATCAAATCCAAACTCCTCTTCTTCTTCTGTTTTGTTTGTCTACAAGGAGGTTAGACAACATTGACTAGCTACTGATTTGTAATGGGCGATTTGTTTGTGGGGAGGTTATACTGTATGGTGTTTCACCAAGCAAGAGATACCCCTGTTTCCTTATGCATTCCCCTCCATCACTTTCCTTATGTCTAAAAGTCCTTTTTGGGATGGAGGAAATTGGTTTGCAGTGCAAGACCTCCCAATGCATTATAATTGCGGAGTCTGAATCTGCTGGTATTGGGACTGGATCCCACCCACAAAACTGGCTGTCCGGAAGCACATTGGGGGGGGGGGCTTTAGCTTTCTATGGAATTTCATTGCATAAAGTGCCTTTAAAAATGATGCAAAAGGGAAAAGAAAGAACAACTTCTTTTTGCAAGGTGTTAAGAAGAAATTGTTCAGGAATTAAATGTAAAAAAAACCTTAATAATAATAATAATTAATAATAATATTAATAATAATTTTATTATTTGTACCCTCCCCATTTGACAGGGTTGCCCCAGCCACTCTGGGCAGCTTCCAACAAATATAAAAGCATACTTAAACATCCAGAATCTTAACATTGTTGGTTTTTCCGCCCTCTGCAGGGACACATGTTCATCGCCACTGACCTGGTCCACCAGCCCCAGGCTGCTGCATAGCCGCGAGGGGCATCCAGAAGGAAGAGGGAAGGCAGCTGCCCCCTGCTCCTGCCTCTGGGTTTTTCCCAAGATACTCACCTTGCATGCTCGGGAGTCATTTGAGGCAGTGATCAAGGACAATGGGGGGACCTTGGGCCTTTCCTGGGGAAGTCAGGTTTGGGCAGAGATGGGACAGTTCAGAGCCAGCCCAAAACATTTTGCTGCCTGAAGCCCAAGGACAAGATGTCATCGCCCTCCAGCTCCACGCCTAAAAGCCAACAGGACCGAAAGTTGCACCTTCCTTCAATTCAGAGACTGAGATGCTGCCTTCTGCCCCACCTGAGGAGAGCAGGCTAGCTTAAGGAAATGCAGAACAGAGCCCGCTTCATGCACAGCTGCCACCCACCGCTTGGTGCAAAGGAAAAATAGTGTTACAGAAGCTGGGTACCAACCCCACCTTCTGCAGAGCGATAGCAAGATTCCAGGGCGTTCCAGGCATTCGCCCTGGGTCTGTGCTCCTTTGGAAAATTGAAGACGCAATGGAGACTGCCATAGCTTTAAGAAATATGGTTTATTCACATATTGACACATTCAGTCTGCCCGGAGGGAGTCCAGATCTTACAGCATGGACATTTCAAGAGGGGCTTGTCCCCCCCCCCCACTGCATTGCAACACTTGAGTCAAAAGCATCTTTCCCAGCCAGCCTTCAGCCAGCCTGCCCAAGATGGATTTCTCCCTTTTCTCTCTCCCCTCTTCTTCCCAGCACACCTTGCTCTAAAGACTCTCTTTTCCTGACACTTCACACCCAGTTATCAAGGCAACCTTCTGTCTCTCCAGGCCCAAGATTTCCTAGATGGGCCATCAACACCCTTTGTCCAGTTAATGCCTCTATCCCAGGTGAGTCCCTGGGTTGGAAAGGAAGCCTGTCTTTTTCCACTGGCCTGTAATCTTCCCTTCAATACTCCAAATAATCAAAATCCTACACTTTCTTAATTTCCAGGGTTTAGGAGGGCCCTCTATCTATCTATCTATCTATCTATCTATCTATCTATCATCTATCTATCTATCTATTTATCTATCTATCCACTGGTACCGGTACCTTGGTTTAAGAACAGCTTAGTTTATGAACAACTTGGATTAAGAGCGCTGCAAACGCGGAAGTAGGCGCTTTGGTTTGTGAACTTTGCCTTGGAATAAGAACATGTTTTGCTTCCTGTTGAATGTGCTCCATTTGCAAATTGAGTCCCCCACTGCTATGGGAAAGCATGCCTCGGTTTAAGAACGCTTTGGTTTCAGAACGGACTTCCAGAACGGATTAAGTTCGTAAACCAAGGTACCACTGTACACACACACACACACACACACACACACACACACACACACATTTGGGACAAGAATCTGAGCAGAGTTTAAAACCACAAAACCAAGGATGTTAGACGTTTCAAGTGAGTTCCAAAAAAATTCCCTTTTAACAGTTTAAAAGTTTCCTTCTTCCCCTAGCATAGGTAAAAGAGCACATGTTTGGTAAGTTAAACATTGGTTGACTTACAGACTTTTCAAAGGTTAGGTTCATGGGCTTCATTTTGCACAGGCAGTAAAACTTAGTTTAGTTGGAAAGTGGTAAAAGTTCCTAGATTACTGGTATTATAGGAACTCAAGAGAGGCTTGTTAAAGCCATGTGGCTGCAAGGAGCAGCTCAGAGCTCCTCACACTCCAAAGTTCACATGCAGACTGGGGGCGAACAAAGACTTGATTTCCTAGTTACTCCCAAGGTGAGGGAAAGCGGACTTAGCTAACCCTGGCCGGACAGCTTACTCTATGGTATTAACCCCTTCATGTTGGATGTCTGAGACTGGCTATCCCACAATTGTCATCCTTCAGGAGCTGCTGCCTAACAGTAGGACTGGATTTGGTACAGAAATTGATCTTACCAAGGAAGGAGAGGTTCCTCTTGGCTCATCTGTTGCTAGGAAATGGCAGCCGCTCACCTCCACCTGCCCCCCTGGTGCCCCCTTGCCTCTTAGCACCCGCCTCCAGTAATCCCACAACGGCTTTTGGAAACCACTGGGGAAATTCTACTCGTGGCACCATGCCCTACAGAATATCACAGTGTGGGGTAGCCTGAAAAATTGGCATTTCCCACCACTTCTCCTGTGCCGTGAATGCCCTTAACCTTTGCCGTGCATGAAGCACAACCATCCACCAGCTGTTTCAAGCCTACAGCTTTTGCCCAGGCTTTCCCCGACCTATAAGATCATTGCCCTGTTAATACCGAGTTCCTTTTTAAAGTTTGTTTTTATAAGACTGCTTTTACTGGTTTCCATGTTGTGTACCTGCTTTTATGATGCTGGTTTTTTTTGTTTTTGCATGTTGCTTTTGTATCTGGCTTAGATATTTTTAATAACAAGTGGTTTCGAAATGCCAATGAAGAAATAAATAAGATTTCTCTGACCCCTTCCTCAAGCCACCAGAAATAAAACAACATTAGAACTAGTTGCTGGCATCTGTCTGTCTTGGGAGGCAATGGGAGAGTGCTTCTTTTTGGGGCAATGTCAAACTGCTGGAGGGTCACAGCGCCTGCTGTGGCTGTAGAAACTGAAATGGGAGAGATGTGCTTTACTGCAGGTGGCGCATGCGCAATACATGCACTTTGGTGTTTCTTCTCTCTGCAACTAATTTTGAGGTGACCGATAGAGTCTACTTGCTACAGCATTCTACCTCCCCACCCAGCGCTGAATGCTATCCATGTGCTTATTTAAAACATTTTATCCCACTCTCAAATGGTTCCCATATACAGGTTTACATGTTGTTGTTGTTGTTTAGTCATTTAGTCGTGTCCGACTCTTCGCGACCCCATGGACCATAGCACGCCAGGCACTCCTGTCTTGCACTGCCTCCCGCAGTTTGGTCAAATTCATGTTCGTAGAGAAAACCGTTAATAAAAATATTTATAAAAAAAAAAAAATCATGTTCGTAGCTTCGAGAACACTGTCCAACCATCTCATCCTCTGTCGTCCCCTTCTCCTTGTGCCCTACATCTTTCCCAACATCAGGGCCTTTTCCAGGGAGTCTTCTCTTCTCATGAGGTGGCCAAAGTATTGGAGCCTCAGCTTCACGATCTGTCCTTCCAGTGAGCACTCAGGGCTGATTTCCTTCAGAATGGATAGGTTTGATCTTCTTGCAGTCCATGGGACTCTCAAGAGTCTCCTCCAGCACCATAATTCAAAAGCATCAATTCAAAAGCTTTAAATTCAAATTCATAATTCAAAAGCATCAAACAGGTTTACATACAATTGGTAAAGAACAGGCATAGGCAAACTCGGCCCTCCAGATGTTTTGAGACTACAATTCCCATCATCCGTGACCACTGGTCCTGTTAGCTAGGGAAGATAGGAGTTGCAGTGTCAAAACATCTGGAGGGCCGAGTTTGCCTATGCCTGGTAAAGGGGGCGGGAACCACCAAAGATTGTCCTTTCTCACAGGCTGAGACATGGCACGAAAGGAAAAGGGCCTGGGAGGAAGGAGGAAAAATGCAAACTCAGGCACTAGTTCCTAGTGACAGAGTTCTTGTAAAACATCAGCTGGGATGGAAAACAGGAGGGATGAAAATGTCTTGGTCTCTGAGCTAAGCAGATGGAGTGACCCTGCTGTCTTTCCCTTTTGCCACTGCAGGTGATGGAAAGAGAGACTTGGCGGAGTTGGTCTCTCAGCAGAGCCAGGGGAGAAGCCATGCTGCCCCATCTTGTCCCTCCGATAGAGCCTTACCACATCCCTGCCTAGGATGCACCATATTGTTACAGATTTGGGGTAGCAGAGTTTGGGGTGCAAAAGTGCCCATAATTCTAAGAAGCTAGTGAATGATAGAAATCACTGCTCAATAACTTTCTGCCCCCCAAAGGGATGTTGCTAACTGACTGGTAGTTGGTTAGGTTTTCAGAATTTAGGGGTGGTTTCTTAAGAAGCGGCCTTATCACTCTGCCAAACAGGCAAAAAAAACTCATAAAGAGGCCTTGACTACCTCCCTGGCCCAGACAGCTGTCTCCTCCCTGCTGGATTTTATCAGCCATGAGGGACAAGGGTCCAGAGCACAGGTAGTCTCCCAAACCGATCCAAGCACCTTTTCCATACTGTATATTCAAGAAATTCATCCAATGAAACAAGACTTGAAAGTGCTCTGAACAGACTTCCGGTCTGTCGCGGCGGAGAGAAGGACGCAGGGACCTCGCGCGCCGATGTCCCTGGCTTCGCGGAGGGGGGGGGAGTCCGCAGAGCGAGCGGATTCCCCGTAAAAACACCGGGTAGAGAGTCCCGGTGACTCACGCGCCCAGCGGTTGCTCCATTTTTTTGCGGATCCCCCGCTGCCCGAGAGCTCAATAGAGCGATCGAGAGCCGGCGGGGTGGAACCGCGGGAGCCATTTTGGGCTATATCTTACCTCCGAGAAGTGAAGCTCCGAGTCCTGACCCGGCAAGCGGCAGATTCTTCCGACAAATTTTAACTTCCAAAAAGTAAGTGGAATTGTGATCACGGACTTTAAATTCGTTAATTGGAAAAATAGGAGAGGCTTCAAAGAAACGGAAGTCGGTCTCTTCCTAATGGAAAACTGGGAGGCGCTTTAAATAATCTTAAGCTGAATGACAAAAGGCATCTGGGACTGTGGACCCGAGAGAAAGAAAGACTTTTTTGAACCCTCTCAACTCCCGAGTCCGGCACCCCTTGAGGTACAGCATTATTAAGGGGGAGAGTGCTTTGACAGCTGTTAAAAGCTGTCAAGCTGTCAAAAGACCGGGTGGACTTATTGTACTGTTGCAATTAGCAAAAATTGTCTGAAAATGTGGTAGAACTATTTAAAATTGGAACTAAGAATGGAGTTGTGATTGAGTTAAAAGACAAAGGAAAAGAACTGCCAAAATGGAGTCGACCGTCTGAGGAAGGAATTTTCCAGTACCTCTTTGTTCTCCACTTCCTGCTTGTTTGCGGTCAGGAGAAGTATGAAAACAAAGTACTCTCGAGCCTTCCAGGAGGCTGTGCTAAACTATCTACAATTATGGGAGGATATCTACAAGGAACGGCAACATCCCAATTTACCAGCAGCCGAGGATGAAGTCCAAGTCCAGGATTTAGAAGAAAATTTGATTTTGGATACTGTGGAGATGGAATCTGGATGCCAGGAGAAACAATTAGTTGAAAACCTTAAAGAGGACTTGGACTATAAAAAATATGTTGGGGATGAAGCAAAGTATGGACTTCAAAAGGAAGAAAATCAAGTAGAACAAGAAAATGAGAAGCAAAGGAATTTGAGGATTAATGGATTTGAAGATCCTGGAGGGGTTGAAATGTGGGGTGATGTTAGGGAGGAATGGGAAAGACAGGGGCAGGGGGGGACAAGGGTCTGGAGACGGATATGGGAAAGAATGGGTGTGGGGTGAATATCTTAGTTAAAAGATTTTATTTTAGTTTCTGAAAGACGGTTTTTGAAATTTTGGCCTGTTAACGGAAATGCTGATCCAATTGGGGGGAAAAGACTTAGGGAGAGGAGATGGAGTGTAAAAATGAATGGAAAAAGTTGTGCTTTCTGGAGGGAATTCCAAGAATGGCTTAGGAAAGAATTTAAGTTAATGTAAATTTTTGTAAGTTAAGTTAGGTCTAGGCAGAAAGCTGCCTATTCTCCTTTCCTTACTCTGAGATATTCAGTGGCAGGGAGTGCTCAGAGGGGTGAGGAGGGGACATAATGGAACCTTGGAAATGCTGTGCCCCACAGGTTCCTCTTGTGGCAGGAGGGGGCCTGTGGGAGGGCAGCATGGAAAAGGAGGAGGGTCGAGTTAATATTATAAGAAAAGGATTCTAAACTGAAATAGAAACCCGCCATAAACTTTAGATTTTGTTTAAGGGAAACCAAGAGGAAGACCACCGAGGAAGTAACAAGTATAAGGTCAAGGCAATAAGAATTGGGGAGTTAAAATTCTCCCCTACTGTTGTTATGTTTGTATTTGTTTAAGTATACTTATGAATGAGTTGGGGGAAACCAATCCTCAGAGCTCCTCCATTCCTGTCCTCTCAGTGGCAGGGGGGGGGGAAGAGGGGGGAGGAGGGAGGGGGGAGGCCAAACCCAACTTACAATGGACCCCTTTGATTCTCAAAGCACACGGGTTTCACTGGTGGCAGAGGTGAACCAGTGGGTGGAGGGAAGACGAAGGGACAGTGTTATATCGTATGTTATATTGTATGTTTGTGTAGTTTGTTTAGTTTTGTTGGTAAAATTAATAAAAATTATTTTTTTAAAAAATGAAAGTGCTCTGAACATCTTACTGGCTAAAGGGGGAGCATCACTCTCTTCTCCTCCCATCCATGATTCCAGATCCTGCTGGGTTATTTCTCATTGACACGTGGAGAAAATGGACAGGAAAAAAGTGTCCCTTTCCCCTCTTTTCCAGGGACAGTCTCAGATTTACAGAAGCCATCCCTGTTTCTGATTTGATCCCGGAATCTCCTGCTTTTCCTTAAAGGTAAAGGTAAAGGGGCCCCTGACCATCAGGTCCAGTCGTGTCCGACTCTGGGGTTGCGGCGCTCATCTCGCTCTATAGGCCGAGGGAGCCGGCGTTTGTCCGCAGACAGCTTCCGGGTCATGTGGCCAGCATGACAAAGCTGAACCAGAGCAGCGCACGGAAACGCCGTTTACCTTCCCGCCAGAGCGGTCCCTATTTATCTACTTGCACTTTTTTGATGTGCTTTCGAACTGCTAGGTGGGCAGGAGCTGGGACCAAGCAACGGAAGCTCACCCCGTTGCAGGGATTCGAACCGCCGACCTTCTGATCAGCAAGCCCTTTTTGGACCTCCCTATTTCCATTGGAGAAATGTTGGAGGGTATGCAGCAGAACTCGCAGACATCCAATGAAGTTGAGTATTGGCAGACTCAGGACAGAGAAAAGGAAGTCCTTCTTCATGCAGTGCGTAGCTAAACTATGGAACTCACTTCCACAGGAGGCTGTGGTGACTATCAACCTATAAACCTACATGGCTTTAAAAAAGAATTGGACAAATTCGTGGAGAAGTCTCTTGAGACATCAGAGGCAGCGATGCTTCTGAATCTCGTTGTTCCCGCAGGGGGGCAATGACAATAAAGATTATCTATCTATCTAATCCCAGTTACTGGAAATTGCAGGAGGGGAGAGGGCTCTTGTGTTCAAATCCTGATTGTGGGTTTCCCATAATAGGCATCTGGTTGGCCACTGTGAAAATAGGATTCTGGACTAAATTTTTCCAGCAGGTTCTCCTTATGTTCTTAACTTTCTTCTCTTGGGGTGAGCAGAACAGGTCAGGATCGTTTTTGCAACAGGTGACAGGGAAATTAACTGGAAAATGTGCGATAACGCTGGTTTTGTCTAGCCTCCCCACAAACAAATCAAAGCGGCTGGTCATTAGACCACCGCTACGTCATCTCCCTGAAGAAAAATCCAAGCGGAGGCATATTAAATCGCCAATCCTGTGTAATCCCCTTGAAAAACAAATCCAGATGATTGCTCAATAAACAACCCGTCTGGAAGTTCCTTTAAAGCACATAGGCTGCAGAATTCAAAGAATTATGGGCACTGAAGTTTGTTAAGGGCTGCTAGGAATTGTGAGGGGTAAACTACATTTGCTCTCTTTTGGCAAATGGGGCAGTGACTCACCAGGCTCAAATCTGTCCTTTCCCAGCCATCGCCAGCCTGCCTTCTCACTTACAACCACCAGCCTCCGTGTTGCCCTTGTAAGACTCAGCAGGGAGAAGGACCAGAATTAGTTGGACCTGCCTTTCATTGCCTCTGGCGCCACCTGCTGTTGACCTCCTTGCTTTCCATCCTACCAGTCCCAATGGGCTAAATGCATGACTTGAACACTTGCCATTTCCTCCTTCCCATTTCCTGAATCCCCCCTTTTTTTTGTTCACATTCCAGTCCAGCCGTTTTCAATCTTTGGTCACCAGATGCTGCTAGACTACCAACTCCCATCACCCCAAGCTAGCAGGACCAGTAGTCAGGGATAATGGGATTTGTAGTCCAACAATGTCTGGGGACGCAAGGTTGAGAAAGGCTGACTAGCCTGATGAAAAGAGTTCTTCTTTTCCAGCCCTACCTGGACTTGCCCAGAATTGAACCTACCAGGTACTGGGAACAAGGTTTTATTGGTGGTGGCCCCCCACACCTTTGGGATTTCCTCATCTGGCTCCATCACTTCACTGCTGGGTTGTTGTTCTTGTTGATACTCCCTCTCCTACAATACTAAAAATTCAGTGGGGTCACCCAACGAATTGTTCATTTATCTGTTTATTTCATTGAATTTTTATACTGCCCTTCATCCGAGGATCCCAGGGCGGCTTACGACACAAAAACACAAAGCATCATGCCAAATGAAAGCAGGCACGATCCAGCAGCCTGCCTCGCCTGATAGTCTCAAACAAATAAAGCCCTTGAAACAATTATTGATTTGATGCAGTTAAAAACACACACGGTGATGATGCCTCGTCCCAAGGCAGCAGCAGGGGGAGTGCAGCTCTTGGAAATGGAGCCTGCAAAAAAAAAAACAACCACCTCTCCAGCTCTCCCTCCCCCCCTTCTCCAAATGCTGCAAGGACTTTTAGCTTGGAGTGTGTAGCAGCGTTTGTGTACAGGAAGGGGTGGGGGTGTCTGGCTGGCCTCTGGCCTCTGTCCAAGTCCTGCTTTCTGCTCTCCTTGCTCCTCCTAACCGGCCGCCCTTGCAAATGCTCTATACTGGGGGCAGGGAGGGGGGGTGTCTGCAGATGAAGAGCCCCCCCCTGTTGTCCTCCTCCTCTCCTGGAGCCAGGGGGCTGCAGAAGGGAAGGGGCCAGCCAGCCAGCCAGCCAGGCAGTGGCCTGGTACATCCCTCCATCTGCCTGCCTGCGCCGGGGTCTGTTCTATAATAAGAGTCTTTGGCAGCTGTTTTGTGCCTTGGCTGCTTGCCAGCCTCCCGGCAGTTGCACTCGGAGAAAGCCTGTTGCCTCCATTTCCCACGTCGTCCGCTCCAGCTCCTTGCTTGTCCCACGGTGAGTACCCTCCCTCTCACCCTCCTCCAAGCTCTGCCAGGGGCACAACGGCCTGGCTAGGTAGGTGCTGGCATCTCTGAACCGCCAGGCAGGGAGAACTGCCCTCCTGCTCGGGCTCAGGGCCCCGGCACATAACGGGAAAGTCCGGTTGCCACCTGGCTCTGGGGAGGCAGATTTGCCCCCTTGATGCCTCCTCTGCCCCAAATTTCTGCCCAGTGGACCCAGGTTTGGGCACTGCGCTCCCATGACGCATTTTTTTCCTGCTGTGTCTCTTGTTTCCTTTCGCCTTGGAAACTTTCTTTGCTCTCCTCCAGGCCTTGAATGGAGGAGTCCAGAATTTCTTCGGGAACAAAGTAACTTTGTAAGAGTTTGGCATCATAAGCCAAAGCTTGGCTTCCATTCTCCTCCCCCGGCAATGCCAGGGCAACTCCCCTTCCTGTGCCCCCCACAAGCTTCCGCTTGGATCCCCAAAATGTCAAACAGATGGATCCTATCTCTGCTTTAAAAACTGTCTGGAATCCTCCAGGGCAGAGGAAAGCCTCCTCCACAGTGCCCAGCAAGAGATTTGGGGGTATCTGTTCCCCAGGTCCAGGGCCACCCTGAACCCTCTCTCTGCCTCGGGTGCCTTTCTCCGCGCCTAGAGGTCAGACAGGACAGGTCCTCGACAGCGGCCACCTTCTCTGGTGGCTGCCGGCCAGGTCCAGGGGCTGCTGGGACGCTGGAGGGGGGGGCAGGCCACTTTCACTCCTGCTGGCCGAGGTACAGCAGGTTTGGCTGAAGAAAGGCGGTTTCAGGTGTTTAGGGTAGCCAGATCTCTAGGCCTCTGGCACCGAGGAAGCTGCCATCGGGTGGACCATTTATTCTGCCACCTTCTCTCCCTTCCACCCACCCAGGGCAGGGCTTGTATCTCAGGCATCTGACACCCTCCAGGCGTCGACAGAAGCTGGGTGGAAAGAGGGCTGTGGTGTGACTTGCAGGATTAGGGATGCTTGACCTATCCAGGGCTGCACACACACCATGCATTTAAAGCATGTGACTTCCCCCCAAGGATCCTGGGAACTGTAGTTTGTTAAAGAGGCTGGGAACTGGAGCTCTGTAAGGGGTGAACTATAGTTCCAAGGATTCTTAGGAGGTCCACAAGTTGGGTGACACGAGAACGGAGCCTTTTCAGTGGTGGCTCCCCGCTTGTGTAAAGTTCTCTCCAGAAAGGCTCACCTGCCACTGTCATTACATATCTTTAGGCACCAGGCAAAAGGAACCCTTTTTTGTCTTTGCATTGGCTTGGGATGTTTTAATGTTGTCAGGGCCGTCTACACCCGGGGTGCAGGGCACCTGGGCGCTGAATTCTGGGGGCAGGCTCCCACCACTGAAGCCGCCTAAGCTCTTAACTATCTACCTGTTATGAAATAATAAATAATTTTGATCAAGCTAGAAAAACAAAATACATACCGTGTTTCCCCGAAAACAAGACATGCATGCAGTGCCTCCCGGCAAAAGCTTGCTGCCCTCAGCCATGCTGTGCTGCGCCCGGAGCCCTTCCCACTGGAATAAGACACCCCCTGAACATAAGCCATAGTGTGTCTTCTTGAGGAAAATACCGGTAAATATAAGACAGTGTCTTATTTTGGGGGAAACACGGTATATACCTAGGTATTACTGAAATGTATACCTACTGTTTCACTAAAGGACTTTCAACTTTGTGCGCTCATTTACCAAATATGCGCCGCGCCGGTGCTTGTCATTCACAACGGCGGCGCTTGTCATTCTCAACGGTGCCATGCACGTGGAAATAACTAAATTTGGGGGCGCTGGGTGGATCTTTGCACCCTGGCGGCACATGTGCTAAAGACGGCCCTGAATGTTGTTCATAAAAACAAAAAAAGATTTTGCCTTTTAGATTTTTTTAAGGCTGGTTTTAATGTACGCATGAAAAATTGTAAGTTGCTTGGAGCTGCCGTGGCAAAAAAAGCGATGAAGAAATGTAATAAATATTGATAACAATTTATTGTGATGATGGAGTGGCAATGTGCTTTAAATGTGATTTGAAGGCTTGGTGTGCACATAGCCCTGGATAGGTTAAGCTCCCCTGATCGAATGAGGCCCGTCATGGAGGAGGAGAGGGCTATCGAAGGGTACCAGCCATAACCAGGCTACCAGCTACCAGCTCTGTTCCACAGTTGGAGGAAGCAATACTTATGAATACCAGTTGCTGGAAACATGCATATAAGTGCTGGAGATGCAAAGAGGTTGAGGGAATGCTCTTTCATATGGGGTGGACTTGTAAAAGGGTAAGAGAGTATTGGGAAATGATCCATAATGAATTGGAAAAGAAGTTTAAAAGTATTTTCCAAAAACAACAACAACACCTAGAGTCCTTTCTGTTGGGGATAATTCAGACAGAAATTCCCAGGCGTCAAAAAAGGTTATTTATGTATGCCACTCATATGGGTGGGGTATAAATAATAAATTATAAATATTATTACAAATATTAGCAGCAGCAGCATCACTACTACTGCAGCCCATGGTTTGTTAGCCCCAAAGTGGAAAACGAGTGAGGTCCCAAGTGAAGAAAAATGGCAACTGACAGAATATGCGCAGCTTGCAGATTTAACATATAGAATAAGAGAACGAGAAGAACATACGTTTAGAGAAGGTTTGAAAACATTTATTGAATAGATGGGAAATAACTGTGTAACCAGTTGGCGCTGTGGGTTAAACCACATAGTCTAGGGCTTGCTGATCAGAAGGTCGGCGGTTCGAATCCCTGTGACGGGGTGAGCTCCCATTGCTCGGTCCCAGCTCCTGCCCACCTAGCAGTTCGAAAGCACATCAAAGTGCAAGTACCCAGTTTCTCATATTTTAAGACATACCCATGAAATAAGCCATAGCAGGATTTTTAAGCATTCAAGGAATATAAGCCATACCCCGAAAATAAGACATAGTGATAGGCGCAGCAGCAATGCCGGCCGCAGCAGCAGGAGGAGGAAAAAAATAAGACATTCCTTGAAAATAAGCCATAGTGGTTTTTTTTTGAGGAAAACATAAATATAAGACGTGTCTTATAATATGAGAAACATGGTAGATGAATAGGTACCGCTCTGGCGGGAAGGTAAACGGCGTTTCCGTGCGCTGCTCTGTTTTGCCAGAAGCAGCTTTGTCATGCTGGCCACATGACCTGGAAGCTGTCTGCAGACAAACGCCGGTTCCCTCGGCTTATAGAGCGAGATGCGTGCCGCAACCCCAGAGTCGGACAGGACTGGACCTGATGGTCAGGGGCCCCTTTACCTTTACCTTTAACTGTGTATAGCTGAAAATGCTGACAGCATTAAGATAAATTCAACAGTATAAATCAGTTTTGATGGATGTACCGGTAATAATGGAATACTGAATGGTATAGTTTCTGTAAAATATGCAGGGACTTATGATATGTAAAATGAACCGTGGAAAGAGAGGAAGGGAAGTCATTGATATATTAAGGATGTAAAAATGAGTACTTTAAATTGTGAAACAGGAAATTTAATAAATGAAATATATACAAAAAGAAAAAAGAAACGGCAACAGGGGAGAAATGCTCTTGTGCTTGGGTCTTGCTTGCAGGCTTCCCATAACAGGCACTTGGCTAGCCCCTGTGAGAACAAGATGCTAGCCAAGATGGGCTATTGGGCTAACCCAGCAAACCCTCTTTCTTAGGTCCTTTCTTATGTTCACAACAACCCTCTTTCTACTCGGCCACTAAGAAAGCAGCTTCTTCTGCCACGTGGCAGATCTTGGAGAGTGTCGGAAGGGTGTCCCTCTGTCCAGGGCACGATGCGCACCCCACACGAGTGCTCCGCTTGGCGGATTTCCCACACACGTCCCTGGGCCCCCGGGTCCTGTGTCACAAAGAGCTGGACTTTGGAGCGTAAAAAGTGCAATTCCCGGAAAGTCCACCTTGCCCCGCATTCCGAGCCCAGCCGCGGCCAGAAAGCTCACAAGCGGAGCAAAAGGCTTCTTCTCTCTTGCTATTTATTCCCAGCATCTGGTCACCAGCGGTAGAGAACCCCTGAACATGGAGGTTCAGCTTTGCTCTCATGTCCTTGCTTTGAACAGTTTTAGATTGTGAACCATATCCAGACGACATGGTTACCAGTCCTTTCCAGATATTTCTTCTGAACATAGATTTAATGTGCATGGCCGTGTGTGTGTGTGTGTCTCTCTCTCTCTCTCAGTTTAAACTACCTCACAGGGTTGTCGTGAGGATAAAATGGGAAAGGGAGCAGCACATGCACCATCTTCAGCTCCTTGGAGGAAAAGGTGGGATAAGAATGTAAAAAAAATCATAGAATTATAGAATCATAGAGTTGGAAGGAACTCAAGGGTCACCTAGTCCATCTAGGAATCTCAGCTGGATGCATTGCTGGGGGTTGGACTAGATGATCCTTGGTGTTCCCTTCCAAACCTAAAATCGTTTGATTCTATGATTATTGCTCTGGTCACTGACTTATGTACACCACCTTGAGCAAGAAAAGGGTGGGATAAAAATATGATAAATCAATAAGTAATAAATTCCCTTTTTTTAAAAAAAGGGGGTGATATGATAGCCATGTTCAAATATATAAAAGGATGTCATATAGAGGAGGGAGAAAGGTTGTTTTCTGCTGCTCCAGAGAAGTGGACACGGAGCAATGGATTCAAACTTCAAGAAAGAAGATTCCACCTAAACATTAGGAAGAACTTCCTGACAGTAAGAGCTGTTCGGCAGTGGAATTTGCTACCAAGGAGTGTGGTGGAGTCTCCTTCTTTGGAGGTCTTTAAGCAGAGGCTTGACAGGCATATGTCAAGAATGCTTTGATGGTGTTTCCTGCTTGGCAGGGGGTTGGACTGGATGGCCCTTGTGGTCTCTTCCAACTCTATGATTCTATGAGTCTATGCTTCTATGATTCTATTTATACTTTTCATATTGCAACATAAATTTGAATCCTTCCACATCATATTTCAACTCCCCTCCCCCCTTTCTTCGGTTTCTTACACTTGCACTGTTTTTTACTGTAACAAATCCCTTGGCCCTGCAGATGCTGTCGCTGCCGTCCTTGCGGGTGGGCATCCTGACCGGAAGAAGGGTCCTGGCTGCTGCTGGTGTCCGAGCAGCCCATGGGCACGGTGGGCATGGTAAGTGAAGCTCCTGCCGGCATCTCTTGCTCCTGTTGTCCTTCGAGGCAAGTGGTCCCCTTCTAACCGGAGGGGGAGGGTGTAGCATGGCTAGAGCAGGGGTAGGCAACCTAAGGCCCGTGGGCCGGATGCGGCCCAATCACCTTCTCAATCCGGCCTGCGGACAATTCAGGAATCAGCGTGTTTTTACATGAGTAGAATGTGTCCTTTTATTTAAAATGCATCTCTGGGTTATTTGTGGGGCATAGGAATTCGTTCATTTCCCCCCCACAAAAAAATATAGTCCGGCCCACCACATGGTCTGAGAGACGGTGGACTGGCCCACGGCTGGAAAAGGTTGCTGACCCGTCTTAGAGCAATAGGGGCATCCTAACGGCTCTCAGCTCCCAGAACAAACTTCAGTTCCCACGATTCCCTGGGGGAAGCCAGGACTGTTGAAAGTGGTGTCGTGTTGCTATAGATGTATGGGGAAGATGTGTCTAACCGTCCAGGGGTCCTTTACCTTTTACCTTTTTTTCAGATGCAGGGAAGTGTGTTGCCCAGCCCTGGGTGTTAGTAGGGACTTGGGTGGCGCTGTGGTCTAAACCACTGAGCCTCTTGGGCTTGCCAATCAGAAGGTTGGTGGTTTGAATCCCTGCGATGGAGTGAGCGCCCGTCACTCTGTCCCACCTTCTGCCAACCACAAGCAGTTTTAAAGCATGCCAGTGCAAGTAGACAGGGGTCCTTTACCTTTTCCTTTACCTTTCCAAGCCTGTATAGCAGGGGTGGCCAACTCCCAAGAGACTCTGATCTACTCACAGAGTTAAAAACTGGGAGTGATCTACCCCCTTTTGGGGGGTTCAGGTCAAAGCTGTTGAGTTTTTTTTAAGGAAGGGAAGCCCTGTTTTGGGGGGTTTAGGTCAAACTTGTTGAGCTTCTTTTAGGAGGGAGGCCCATTTTTGTTTAGGGCTTCAGGTCATAGTTCAGCTTTTTTTAGGGAGGAGGAAAATTTTGGGTGAGCTTTTTTTAGGGGTGCCAGTGATCTAGCAGTGATCTACCACAGACATCCCGTGATCTACTGGTAGATCACAATCTACCTGTTGGACGTGCCTGCTGTATAGAATGCAGATCCTACCCAGGGCCGACCTGGGACATTTTGGCACCTGAGCCAAACCACAAAACGACGTCCCTTTCGATCCCCAAAGGAGACAGCTGCATATTCCTGCATTGCAGGGGGCTGGATGAGGGGGCTGGATCCGCAGGGACCTGTCCAAATCTTACGTTTCCGAGCACAATTCAAAGTGTTGGTGTTGACCTTTAAAGCCCTAAACGGCCTCGGTCCAGTATAACTGAAGGAGCGTCTCCACCCCCATCGTTCTGCCCGGACACTGAGGTCCAGCTCCGAGGGCCTTCTGGCGGTTCCCTCATTACGAGAAGCCAAGTTACAGGGAACCAGGCAGAGGGCCTTCTCGGTAGTGGCACCCACCCTGTGGAATGCCCTCCCACTAGAGGTCAAAGAGAACAATTACCAGACCTTTAGAAGGCATCTCAAGGCAGCCCTGTTTAGGGAAGCTTTTAATGTTTGATGGATTTCTGTATTTTAGAATTTCTGTTTTTTTGGAAGCCGCCCAGAGTGGCTGGGGGAACCCGGCCAGATGGGCGGGGTATAAATAATAAATTATTATTATTATTATTATTATTATTATTATTATTATTATTACGATTCTATTCTTCTAAGTTTTGAACCTACCCAGACCCGGAGATCATCACCTGAGGCCCTTCTTCGTGTGCCTCCTCCATGAGAGGTCCAGAGGGTGGCAACATGAGAATGGGCCTTTTCGTTGGAGGCTTCTAAGCAGAAATTGGATGATCGTCTTCCATTGATGCTTCAGCTGAGATTCCTGCATGGGGTTGGACTAGATGATCCTTGGGGGTCTCTTCCAACTCTACAATTCTATGAAGACTGCATTAAGCAGTCCAATGTGACCCAGTTACAAAACCTTTGCAGCTTGTTGAACCCAAAAAGGAGGCGGAAAAGAGGGAGCCAGCCACAAGAGATCTTCCCTCCTTACAACTTGCACTTGAGAGCTAATCGCCGTAATGGCGAAAACAGTAACATTGCATTGACACAGTATAATTAAGGAAGCAAACTACACTAGTAATAATATATTTGGAAGAATTGCAAAGACAACAGATAAAACACTGAAAATGCAGCAGCAGCGAACCCCCCCCCCATATAACTCACCAGCATTTTGCAAACAAAATTAGGGACCTGCTTTTGACACCCCGGTTTCCATAAAAAGGATCTCTGCTGAGCCCCATCCCCAATCATTACATATTGCGGAAGGCTGAACATGTAGCTTCTGGTTCTCGTTATATTTATTTACTCAGCTGATTTAAATGCTGATTTCAAAGCCGAGGTGGTATGTTTGTTGAGTTAAAAATACACTAGAATACTAGTCACCCGACAATGACTTATCAGCAGTTTGAATTGCAAGGTTCTGCAGGAATAATCAGATGCACAAATATAGGCTGGGGGACGTCTGGTTTAGCGGGACAGGTGAAAAGGATCTAGAGATCTTAGTAGACCAAAAGCTTAACATGAGTCTACAGCGTGATGCAACAGCAAATAAAATGAACGATATTCTAGGCTGCATCTACAGAAGTCTAGTGTCCAGATCAAGGGAAGTCATAGGCCTACTCTATTCTGCCTTGGTCAGACCACACTTGGAATACTGTGTCCAATTCTGGGCATCACAATCTAAGGAGGAGGTTGACAAACTGGAAGGTGGGCAGAGGAGGACGACTAAGAGGATAAAGGTTTTGGCAACCAAGCCTTATGAGGAGCAGTTGAGCACAGAGCTATTCCCCTATAGAATGATCTCCACCACAAACAGGCTAAGCTTCCCCATCAGATGGCCTGTGATATGGGCAGAATTCTCCTATAGGGAATGCAGAATCCTCTCTGAGCAGTTTAACTCCAGGCTCAAAAGAATGCAAGACTTAAAAAGCAATCCTGTTTTGAGCCCGCTGTCGCCAGAAGGATTGTGTTTTGATGACGTCTATGATGCTGTTTTTACTGCCGTTTATTTCCACAGTAATATTCGGCTTGCTTGGGTTTATACAAGCCTCCCTGTGTTTCATTTTATCAGAGAAAATGGTTACCTTGTCCATCGGATGTGCTCCTTGGAGATGATGGTGCAAAACATCTGGAGGGATGCTTTGGCACAAGGGAAAAGGGCAAAACACATCTCTCTCTCTCTCTCTCTCTCTCTCCACACACACACACACATGGCTCAAAGTTGTATAAAACCCTAGCTAGACCATGTAGCCTGTTTTACAAGCCTCTAATTTGAAGGGGTGTCAAGAGCAGGGGCATACAAAGTGGGGGGCGGAGGGGGCGGTCCGCCCCAGGTGCCACTCTGGGGGGGTGACAAGATGGCCCCTGCCTCCCCCCAGCTGTAGAGCGGCCGAGGGCGCACGCAGTCCGTATGGGCTCCTTTGCCGCTCTCTCGCGCCATTCATACAGACTGCCTCTCACACAGCGATCATATGGGCTGCCGCGCATGCGCACTCCGTACAGGATGCCGCACATGTGCAGTCCATATGGGATGCCGCACATGCACGTACAGGATGCTGCTCGTGCAAGCGGTTGTATGCCATTTTAATGCAAAAATTACAACTTTTTAGCTTGGAGGGGGGAATGCATAAGTGGCCACCCTCATGGCTGGTGTGGGGATGTGTCCAAGCCATGCTGAGGCTCCTCTCTGCTGTTCCTCTTTCTCCCTAGTCGCAGCCCAAGAAGATCTCTCGGTGCCTATGTATTATGACAAGCGCAGTTTCCCGCTTCCCGACATCCCCTTCTGCAAGGAGCTGGACACTTCGCAGAATGCTCTCAAGGAGAAAGAGAAAGGATCCTGGAAGCAGCTGAGCAACGAGGAGAAAGTGGCTCGTACGTAGCAACAGACGGGCCCATCCAGGAGGGTGGGTGGGTGGGCGATGTTTTGTGGGCAGCCTCTGTAGGGTCAAGCCACACTAGACCGACAAGATAGAGGCTGCACCCTAAGTGGCCAGCCTTTTGGGATGTGGGAGAAATTTAACTCAGTTCACGTTTAAAGCTGAATCACAGTTTCTGCAATAAAGGGAGATATGGCCACCCTCAGAAATTCACACTTAGCTGAATTTTGCAATGCAATTCTCCAAAGGTATTGCTCTGCTTTCCTTTGGACCACCTCAGCAAGGCCAAGAGGGGGTGGTCTTGTAGTCTGGGCAGCCCAGGACCTCCAGACCCCAGGGAGGTTACTTCAGTGCTGCTTATGCAGCGGTTCGACTTCACCCTCGGAGGCACACTCCATTGTCTCTCAAGACAGATGGGTGCCCACTATAGTTCTTCAGCTATGCCACGTGTATAAAAATGCATCCATTAGGGGGAAAGTGAGCGTATAAATGAAAGTTAACATACAAAATGCATCATATCTGGAGCAATTGCTCACAAAAATGTGCGAGCGAGCAAAGATTGCAAACAAAAATTTGGAGAGCATGTGCTCCAAAGTGCTGAAGAATTTTCATCAGTATGGAAGGAGAGCTTTTAAGCCAGTGAGAATAGGCTTTCTCACCCTCAGAGCCAATCAGAGGGAAAGGAGGTGAGTCTGAGGATGGGCTCCTGGGGTCACTCTGGAGAAGGTTTGCAGGAAGGACAGAGAGCTGTTCTTCTCTCTGCTCCAAAGCTAAGCATTTAGGAACAATGAAAAGACAAAGCACTTCGTTTTCAAGAGAATGGAGGGCAAGTTCCGCTATGTATAAATGTAACGTCAGGGAAAACACACCTTAAGGTGCTCCAAAATAAAATATCAGAGCACTCCAAATCATTTGCAGAAAACAGCGGATCTAGCTGGAAGGCATCACTTAGAGATCTGATTTGATTGTTGCCATGCATCTCTTAATTCTTATTATTGTATAATGATAGGATGGTTGGATAATCTTAGTAGGGGGCATGGCTGTGGTGTTCACAAAGGGGACCTTGCACTTCTGAATTTTCTGCTCCGCTCTTGCCTGGAGCTGCCTTCTTTGGCTGCCCAGCACACCTGCATGGGAGACAGACAACAGCCAGGGCACCCCCTGCCAATCATTTGGAGGGGCAGGCAAGTGAAGGCACAGAGAGCCTGAGCAGGGGAGGTGGGTGCCGTGGATCCTGACCCTGCTGCGCTTGCCTTGCAGTGTACCGGCTCAAGTTTCACCAGAGCTATGCAGAGATGACCAGGCCCTCTAAGGAGTGGAAGACAATCCTTGGAGGAATTTTCTTTTTCATCGGCTTCACGGGATTGATTGTCTGGTGGCAACGAGTCCATGGTACGGAAGTGGGAGGGGGGGCGGCGTCTGAGAACCCCAGTGGTGTTTATAGAGCTCCCACCCTCTCCTGGGCATCTGTGAGTCTTCCAAGGCGGGCAGAAATACAACCGGTGCTGCCTCCTCCAACAGCCGCATTGCTGGGCCAGATGGTGGCTTCACCTGTGGAATTTTGCTCCTGCTGAAAGCACAGAGCCTCACCTGTGCTGGGGAAAGTACTTTGAATTCAGGGGTGGTTTTGTTTCCAAAGCCACCATATGCTGAGCCAAATCATGGGCTCATCTACCCAAGAGGGCTGGAAGCCTCTCTCACAGGGAAGGGCCATAGTTTGAGCATCTGCCTTGCATGACAAAGGTCCCCGGTTCAATCCCCAACATCTCTGGGTAGGGCTGGGAACGCCCCTGTCTGAAATGCTGCAGAGCTGCTGCCAGCCAGTGTTGTCAGCACTGAGCTAGGTGGAACAATGGCGGACTCTGTATAAGCTAGCTGGCTGTGTTCCTGTGTAAAAATAGCCTAACTCGGAAGGTGCTGGACTCTAAATAAGAGTTTGGATGGGTGCCTGCCAATAATTCTTTAGCTGCGATTCCAGCATTGCAGGGGGTTGGACTAGATGACACTTGGGGGTCCCTTCCAACTCCACCATCTTTGATTCTGTGATTCTACTCTGCCTGGCAGCAATTCTCCACCCCAGAGGGCTTTCCCCATGGGAGATGCTAGGGCATAGCTGCCAAGTTTTCCCTTTTCTCGCGAGGAAGCCTATTCAGCATAAGGGAAAATCCCTTTAAAAAAGGGATAACTTGGCAGCTATGTGCTAGGGATTGAACCAGGGACCTTTGGCATGCGATGCATCATCTTTACCACTGAGCTACGCGGCCCCTCCCCAAATTGATGCCCAAGGTAGACATCTCACTCGGAGCAGCACCTACCCAGATTCCCCTCCCAGGCAAAGATTCCTTGTACAGGACCTCTTTCTTCCTTTGTGTCTGAACCAGGCTGGATTTATCTGTCTCGGTAGGTGAGACATCGGTGGAAATCCAGCCAATTTGGCTGCTTGAATCCTTCCTTCCTTCCTTCCCTCCCTTTCTTCTTTTTACCATTCTTGATGGATGATTTCTCCAGGCTGCCTCAGTGCTAAGACATAATAGCTTGGGAAAAGAGGTCTTGAGGCAAGCAACCTTCGCTCCTGGTTCTCGCTGCTCGTGATTCGGTAAATGCCATTTCCCCACTTAGGCCAAATCTATACATGAAGCAGAATGAGGTCAGAATTAGGTGGGTCAATTAGACTGGGCTGCTTCAGAGCGGATAATACATCTGAATACTCATGGGTGTTGAACCAAGCAGAAATGTAGCACACCAGGGAAAGAAAACCAGTAGAAAACCAGCGGATCAGAGGAACATGTCTTGATGTGCTGGATTTCCAAGTGCAGGCAGATTACTATTATTTTACATTGATAACAAGAGCGTTCAAAAACAGGGTTCCAACCTCTGCAGCTTGAAGTGGAGCAGTGCATCTGGCCAAGGCAAGACTCCACGGCTACATTCTGCTCTACTGAACATTCAGCCTCCACCGCCTTAAATATATGTGTGTCAAAGTGTGGGTGGATGCGTGAATTAAAAAGCCTCAAGCCTTCCTTTCTACGGATAATCCAGGCTGCCCTCTTCTGAACCATTCCCAGCTCTGCACAATCCTTTACGAGACGGGACAACCAGAGCTCTCCTGGGGTTTCTAGAAGCGAATGTACCATAAATGTAGCCAGGATGTGGGGAGTTGTGATCTCTTAAGAACGTAAGAAGAGGGTCTGCTGGATCAGGCCGATTGGCCCATCGAGTCCAGCATCCTCTTCTCACAGTGGCCCACCAGACGACTGCGGAAAACCTGCAAGCAGGATCCAAGCACAGGAACGACTCTCCCCTCCTGCGTTTTCCAGCAACTGGTAATCAGAAGCATTGCTGCCTCCAGCTGTAGAGGCAGAGCAGCCATCCTGGCTAGTAGCCATCAATAGCACTCTCCTCCATGAACTTGTCTCAGCCTCTTTTAAAGCCATCCAGGTTGGCGGCCATCACTGCCTCCTGGGGGGAGCGGGTCCCCTAGATTAACTCTGCGCTGCATTAAGCAGCACATCCTTTTACCTATCCTGAATCTTCTTCCAATGCTCAGCTTCACTACCGCCTCCGACAGGTCTGAGCACTTAGATCGCTTTGCCCCCATGTCAGGCATAAAATCAAACAACTTGGAAGGTGCCTGCTTCAAGCCTTGCATCCACAGCTGGGAAATTACCTAACTTTTAGGTTTCTGCAGCGTTCCAACGGCTTAGGGAGCTGGGTAACGGCTTAGGGAGCTGGGTATGTTTAGCCTGGAGAAGAGAAGGTTAAGGGGTGATATGATAGCCATGTTCAAATATATGAAAGGATGTCATATGGAGGAGGGAGAAAGATTGTTTTCTGCTGCTCCAGAGAAGCGGACACAGAGCAATGGATTCAAACTACAAGAAAGAAGATTCCACCTAAACATTAGGAAGAACTTCCTGACAGTAAGAGCTGTTCGGCAGTGGAACTTGCTGCCACGGAGTGTGGTGGAGTCTCCTTCTTTGGAGGTCTTTAAGCAGAGGCTTGACAGCCATATGTCAAGAATGCTTTGATGGTGTTTCCTGCTTGGCAGGGGGTTGGACTGGATGGCCCTTGTGGTCTCTTCCAACTCTAGGATTCTATGATTCCTGCTGCTGGAAGACGCTTTCCAGCAGAGGGAGCCTACGCCTCTCCTACCGGTAGCTCCGCACCCCAGCCATTCCCCAGGCCAGGCCTCTCTGCCCACAGCTGATGTTCCTGGACCATTGGGGAGTAAACAACCCACAGCCAGCCATGTCAGCCCTGCGCTCCTGGAAATCAGGGTGGGGAGGAACAAAGGGGCCGCTGTTTTCCTCGCACTGGTCTGATGCCCATGGAGCTGTTTTCCTGGATTTGCAATAACAGCCCATCTGCCAAGTGAGGGGTGTGGAATGGCCGGGGGGGGGGGTGGCGGGCTCGGAAAGGAGGAGAAAGGCCAGTTCTGTTGCCTGCCTTTGCAGCAACAACAGCTCTGGGCTGTTCCCCTTCACGGGGCTTGCCTGGTGCGTAGAAAACCCACAGGGCCGCCGGGGCCCAGTTTGTGCGCACAGCCCAGTGGCAAAGGGCACAGAGGGGCACAGAGAAATGAGCACACCCACTTTCTCACTCTGCATGCTGTGCTGGAGATTGCAGAAGAAAACTTCATCCCAGGCACAGTTCAGTTTGCTTGGATGCAGAATTGCATTTTTTTTCCAAGTGCACCTAGAAAGCTAAGGGTGGGCCCAGTCACTTGCCATGGATTCTCATAGGGCAGGCAAAAAAGGAAAAAGGAAAAAAAAGATGTTGCAGAGCTGGAGAAGGGCAAGGAGTGGAGCAGTTCCCCTGTAGGAACATAAAGAGGACCCTGCTGGACCAGGCCAGTGGCCCACCTAGTCCAGTATCCTGTTCTCAGAGCGGCCAACCAGATTCTTGTAGGCACAAGAGCATCTCTCCCCTCCTGTGGCAACTGGCATTCAGAAGCATTCCCATAAGGAAAGGCTACAGCATTTGGTGCTTTTTCGTTCAGAGAAAAGGCAAGTGAAAGGGGTCATGGGTGTGCCTGGTGTGGATAAATGGGAGAGAGAAAGCTTTCCCCCTCCCTCTTTCATAACGCTAGAACTTGGGGACATTCCATAGAGCTGAATGCTGGAGCTGATAGCGCCAAGGTCGCAGGTTCAATCCCTGTATGTGACAGCTGCATATTCCTGCATTGCAGGGGGGTCAGACTAGATGATACATAAGGGTCTGACTCTTCTGTTTCAAGTGTATCTGAAGAAGTGTGCATGCACACGAAAGCTCATACCAAAATAAAAACTTAGTTGGTCTTTAAGGTGCTACTGAAGGAATTTTTTTATTTTAAATAAAAAAAATCCTTCCAGTGGCACCTTAGAGACCAACTAAGTTTGTCATAGGTATGAGCTTTCGTGTGCATGCACACTTCTTCAGATACCACACTTCTTTCGTGCATGCACACGAAAGCTCATACCTTAGAGTTGGAAGGGACTCCACAAGCCATCTAGCCCTGCAAAAATCCCTGACAGATGGCCATCCAACCTCTTGTTCAAAAACTTCAGATGAAATTGCTTTGCTTTTTATTAAGGTGTGGCTGGGTCGTAAGAGGATTTGTCTTTAAACAGGCTAAGATGGCACCCACGAGCTGCAGGTTTGATAGGTACTTACAGGATACTTATCAATTAAATCTTCCATCCTACACATCCCTATCCCTTGAACTCTCTGGGACTGACATCTGAGCAGGGATGTGGTCAAGGTTGTAGCCCAACTAGGAACTTTGCTGTGCTCTATTCTGCGCTCCCAAGGCAGGGTGTGTGTTTGGGCCCCCGTCCACTTTTTTGGTGTTACATATGGAGTAACAACCATACACCAGGGGTGGGAACCTAGACCCTCCAGATGTTCCTGGACTACACATCCCATCATCCCTCACTGTGGGCCATGCTGGCTGGGTCTGATGGGAGTTGGAGTCCAGCCATATATAGAAGGCCACAGCTTCCAGTCACCACCACACCCCTCCCCCCCCCAAAGCAAACAAACTACTTTCTACCCCTTGATCACCCTGGAACAACAGGGTTTGGGAGCCATCTATGGGCTCCTTACCAGCGCGGGAGAACCTTCCCTGTGACCTGCTCATTACCTTTCTGTTGCCCTCCTCACTCGGCCTTCCCCCGTTGCCTTGACAGTGTACCCCCCGAAGCCGCACACCTTGAGCGATGAGTGGAAGGCCAAGCAAATCAAGCGCATGCTGGACATGCGCATCAACCCTGTGGACGGCTTCTCCTCCAAGTGGGACTACGACAAGAACGAGTGGAAGAAGTAGAGCGCGGAGGCGGACGTCGGGGAGAGGCAGCCGTGGATCCTGCACGTTCAAGGCAGAATTGGCCGCCCCGAAGGTGGCAGCTGGTGTGACGCCTCCCACACTGCCCATGCCCCTACCAGTCCCCTTTGGATCACCTCCCCTTGGCCCGAGCCTTCCCAAATCCACCCAATGTGCCTTTGCCTTCCTGGAGCTGCAGGAGGAGGTCGAGCATGTGCACCAGGCATCTCCGTTCCACTGCAGAGAGACTGGCCCAGCCCCTGCCAACCTGGTGCCCTCTGGCTGTTCTGGACTACAGACCCCGGCAGCCCTTGCCAGCGCAGCCGAGGTCACCAGGTCAGCCGAGACTGGATTGGACCCAAGCCTCTTTGCGTGGCCTTTCCAGCAGCTCCTCTTAAGCAGTCTTGTTCTTTCCCTCCATGCAATAAAACACTATGTTGCACATCAGGCTGCGGTTTGCATCTCTCTTGGGTAGCTGTAGGGAAGAGGAAGGGGGGGACCCTTGGGGTTCTGGCAGGACTGTCACCGTGCGACTCCTTCGGTCAATGCATGCAAAGCTGCCTTCTCCCGACTCGGTCCTTACAGCACCTTTGGATCCAAAAAGAATCTCCGCTCCTTTTAGGAGCTCAAGTCGCTGGGAGCACCAGGGATCACGTATCAACAGTCTGCTGGATCAGGCCAATAGCCCATCTAGTCCAGCATACTGGGTCTCACAGTAGCCTACCAGAGGTGTGTGGGGAACCCAAAAGCAGGATTTGAGCACAAGAACACCTTCCCTTCCTGTGGTTTCCAGCAACTGGCATCCTGAAGCACTGCTATCTCCAACTGAGAATAACCACCATGGCCAGTAGCCTTCAATAGGCCTCTCCTCCTTGTCTAATCCTCTTTTAAAGCCACCCATGTTGGTTGGTGGCAGTGGCCATGGCTGCCTCTTGTGGGAGAGTGTTCCAAAGTCTGCACAGTCCTAAGCATGCGATTGTGCATTACTGCTGGTCAGGATGGGCCTATTTCCTGATCCAGGTTACTCCTGACCATGAAAGGCAAGACAGTCGTGCCAGGTTCACACAGCTTGCTCACGCTCCGTCTTAAAGAGCACACAGATAGAGAGGACAATGCTTTTCGACTACTGGCCTGCCCTGCAGTGCCCGGTGGCCCGAGAGTGGCGAGCCGGAAATCCCAGCCACCTTTCTCCAGCAGGCTGAGATGCAGACATCTGCCTCCCGCTCAGCCTGATACTCCAATGTCCTCCAAGCATGGAGGCTGCAGTAATCACTTCTCCTGCAAGCCAGCCCTTGACAACCCTGTGCCTGCCATGTTTCAGAATACAACTCCCACCGGCCCCAGCCAGAATGGTTGCACTGACATCAATTCCAGCATCCCACAGCCATGCTGGCTGTAGCTGATGGGAGTTGTAGTCCCAAATATCTGGAGAGGGCAGTAGGTTGGCAAAGGTGGCCGTTTGTGTTCACTGAATTCTTTGCTAAAGCCTCTCCCTCCCCTCCCCCCTTCAACCATCATCTACAAAAGTGTCCCCCAAATTTGGGTCTCCAGCTGTTTTTGGACTACAACTGCCATCATCCCCAGCTAGCAAGACCAGTGGTCTCAGATGATGTGAATTGTAGTCTGAAAACAGCTGGAGACCTCAGTTTGGGAAGCATTGATATAGAGAATATCCTAAGGTTCTTGGCTTTTGCAGTTCATCTGCCTGCAAATACATGTGAAGCCATCAAAGGCAGCAGAATGGGACTTTATGACCTAGCGCAGCCTTCCTAAGCCGAGAGGCCCTCTCCAGCCATTTTGGACCACAGCTCCCATCAGCCCCAGCCAGGAGAAAGATGATATAAGAGGCACCAGGAGAATCCCAAAAAGCAAACCGAGACAGGTAATTCAAACACCAGAGTTTTATTGGTGGAACTGAACTTTCATCTTCAAATCAAACTCTTTCTCCTAATAGGGGGTGCAGGTGGGGCCTGAACACAAGAGGGGTGGGCGGGAAAGCTCCAGGTTCAACATTCACGCTTTAATTCAAAGGGGCCAGAGAGGGCGAGGTGGGGGGGAGGCTCCCGTTGCCACGTGGGGGGGGGCCCTGTGCTCCCTTGCCCAGCCCCCGCCATGTCCCGTCCTCGTTGGCCGGTTTGTGAAAAATGAGGTTAACTGGGAGGAGGGGAAGAGCACAGTCAACACACATAAATACAGACATACAGTTAACAAAAATAGTATTATTGTATTCACAACTGAATAAAAACTACTCTCCGATATATACAGCCGAGCATGTACAGGGGGGCGGGGAAGGGGGGCAGGCAAGCCGCACAAGGGATTTTGGATAGGACAGGCGGGCATTGTGAGGTTATGTCATAAGCGGACTTGACGTTAAGAGCAACCCGAGAGGTTCAAAATGGTGCAACCCACAGAGGGAGGGACTGAGCACTTTGCGAGGGGCTGCCACCCCACTCCCCCCCATCAGAACCAGGAATGGGAGCATGGGAAGGGTGGGCCTACCATCCTGCTGCTGATGCTTTGGGAGGGCAATGGAAAGGGGTGGCTAACCTGGCCCTCCGCAATTGCGCTTCCCCCCACCAAGCCCACCCCTCCCCAATTCCCTTGGCTGCTGCAGAGACCAAGAGAGATGCAGACTCCCCCCCCAAAGGAAACATCACTTTCTTTCCTCTCCCTGTGGCCATTTCTGAGTGGCCTGCAGGAGCAGCACCTGAACATGGCTGGCTTTGAACACCCAAGCCCCACCCCGTGCCCCGCCCGCCCCCTTCGACCCTGTGGACCAAGGCCCTATGGCCGCGGCTAGGAGAGGGGTGGGAGATGAACGTAAAGCACTGAGGTGGCGCCATCAGGCAAGGCCCAGCCTTGTGCCTGGGACTGCCCTGCATCTAGAACATCCACTCCCCCCCCCCTCTAAGAAAGCCCGCTGTGCTAGACCGGCCACTGCCCCCCCACCCATACAACTCTCCCACTTGCAGGAGGGAGAAGAGAAAGTGCTGGCGGGCGCGCACACACCAGCTAAATCTGGGGTGGCAGGCAGTGGGTGGGAGAAGCAATTTCTGCCGCTCTCTGCAGAGCCTTGGGAAAGCAGACGCACGCCCAGGCAGGCAGGCAGGCAGGCAGGCAAACACAAACACACACAGACAGACACAAACCACCTCTCCCCATCAAAAACATTCTCTGCACAGCCTGGTCCGGCACACGCTGTTGATTTTTGCTTTTACTGGAAGTTCTCTGGGCTGCCGCCAGGGAGAGTCCCCGGAGAGCCAGCCTAGCAATTAGCAGCTGATCATAAACACCTTCCAGAGGCTGCTCCAGCTAACGGACTCCTGGCAGCCAGTCTCTCTCTCTCTCTCCCCGCCATCTTGCGCCTGCTCTTTCCTTGTAACCGGCAGAGAGGACGGGCTTCTTCTCATTGCAGAGGAAGGGAGGGGAGGCGTCTCTTTCGAGAGAGGGGGCCGGGGAAATGGAGACGTGGCCCAGGACCATGCCCAAGAGGCCAGGGCCGCCACACACACCCAGCCACATTGGGGACTATCAGCCGCCCCTTGCACCCCAGAAGGTCAAGCAAGACGACAGGGATGGGGGTCATGAGCTGAGGGCATGGGAGTCTAAAGGGAGCGCTCTGGACTGCAGCCCTCACTGCCGAAAGCTCCTTCCAAAGAAAGAGGATTGTCCGCCCCCCGCACATCACTGGCCTCCATTTCCTTCAGGTGTGCAAACACTGGCCTGCATCCTGGGGGTGCTGAGGATTAGCACAGGGCTGGGGAGACTCCCTTAGAAATAAGCTTGAAAGGGATGGATATGTGACCCGCGGCAACATTGAGACCCCTCTTGACCATCCACTGGGAATAAGGGGAATAAGCGGTTTATATAGTGGATCCTGTCTTTGACGGTTCCCATTCCAGGGCTCCCATGCACCTGGCCTCATCCTTCCTCTTGCCCAGCCAAGCACTGCCCCACAGAACAAAGGGGTCCCTCAGAAGGGGCAACCCCTTCTCCTATGCTCCCTGCAGGACCCCCTCTTTGGTCATGGGAGGGGAACCCTCAACTCACTCCTACATGCAGGAGGTCCCCACGCAGGTCAGCACAAAAGGAGTCTCTCTCCATCGGACTTCCTGACCTCGGAAGGCATTTGCAGCACTTAGAGCTCACTAACCCAAAACGACCCACGTGGCAGCGCGCGCGCGCAGACACACACACACTCTTCCTGGAAGTAAACCAAACAAGAGCCAGGCCTGCCTTGGGGGGGGGGGGGCTTTTATATATATATATATATATAAATATAAAATCAACCACCAAACGAAATACCGGGAATGTGAGTAAAAGTGATTAAAAGGAGCAAGGGAAGCCTGCTCTTGGGGGAGGGGTGGGGGATTGGAGGCACAGCACCCAAAGGTGAGGTGGGGAGGGACCCTGGTCCCTACGCATTGGAACAGTAACCTGGGGTTAGAGGTGTCTGTGGGGCAGGAGGCACCAGAAAGAGGTCTGTGAGTTGTTGGGGGGAAGGAGAGGATGACACCTGGGGTCAGAGTGGGGGGTTTGCTACACGGAGGCCCACCACCCGTCTCCACCCCCCCTGGAATGATCGCAAGGCTGAGGGACAGGGCGCAGCGTGTCCCTTGGTGACGGAGCGCAGGCCGAGGTGGGCGGCGGCGGCGGCGAGTCTGTCTCTGGCTATTTGCGGCTCAGGAGGGAGCCGAGGAGGACGACCCCGGCCACGGTGGCCCCCGTCCACAGCCACTTGTTGAAGCGTTCCTGGCCTTTCCTGCTCTTGGCTGCGGCGTCGTTCCCGTAGAGGTCCACAAACCTCTCCTGGTAAAGAGAGAGAGAGAGAGGGAAAAAAGAAAACGAGGGTGAGATGTGAAGCAAGGCAAAAAGTTTCACAGATAGCTGAGATCATGGGTGGCAGAATGAGAATGGGAAGGGCAGTAGCTCAGGGGCTTCACCTGCAGAATGCCCCAGGTTCGATTAACAGCAGCATCTCCAGGTAGGGCAGAGAGAGACCCCTGCCTGAACCTCAGGAGAGCAGCTGCCAGTCAGTGTAGGCAGTACAGATCTGGAGAGATCAATGGTCTCACTCAGCGCAAGGCAGCTTCCTGTGCCCTGTGTTCCAACATGCATGAAAAAAAGGTTCTTCCTACATGGTCAGGAGGCGAGGAGGGCTGCTCTGGCAGCTCAGCAGGGAAGAGAGCCTTGAGCAGGACTGAGCTGAAGCACCACCTCAGGGCCCCAAATGGAGGAGGCAGAAGGATCTGGTGCAATTTAGCATGTGCTCTCAAGTGGGACATGGTGAACAGGAAGCCCAGGTAAGGCTCTGTCACAGCACATCCTCAGGGAATGGAGAAGTGATGCGCAAAGTTTTATAAACCACTATTCATTTTAAATAAGTATCAGAGAGGTTAACGACAATCGTACATGAAAGTATACGGAAAGTTGGAATCAGAAATCAGCAAACTGCTGTGGAAAGATGTATTCTTAATTGCCTGCTTAAGCCTGAGATTCATAGAGAGATGAGACAAACCTTCCCACCCACCCACTTCACATTTCTTCATCAAAAGGTTAAAGGAAGCCACAGTCAAGAGTCTTATTTTCTGGAGTGTGGCTTTAACTTGGGCGCAGCTGACAGCATAAACTGTGTCGTTAGAACTGCACAAAACTCGCAGCAAACAAGTACCGAAGAGCAGCCTGAGAGAAGCAGACAAGAGGCTGCAGTGAAGACAGCTGAGATCCCGTCTAAGGTGCCCTGGAAATCTCCTGCACTGACCAAGTAAGAGGCATTGCTGGCCTGCAGCGGTGCAGCATCTTGGTCCTGCATTCCCTGATTTGCAAACTGGCCTCTAACACAGACAAGCAAATTGTGTAGGAATGTCGAGAGGACTCTTGAAGGATCCTTCCTCAGTATCTGTAACAATATCAACAGCACTTCTAGCCCCTGGTCCTATACAGTAATTGCAAATTATCTGAAACCAGGATTCACTCTACTTACCACATTTTTCCATGTCTAAGACGCCCCCAATTTTTAGGGAAACAACCCTCAGCACTACCCGTGTATAAGACGAGCCCCAATTTTAAACCTAATTTTTTGGTTGAAAAAACCCCCTAGTCTTATACACGTAAAAATACGGTAAGTTTTATTTTTATGTCTCACATTTGTCACACTGTGTGCGGTGATGGGAGCATCAGACAAGGGCAGGAGAGAGGAGAGACCTCTCCAGACATTTGGAATACGGTCCACCAAGCCAGGGCCAATTGCATTCCACACATCAATGACTGCATGGCCTAATAAGCACATAATTTCCTCTGACTGCACAACTGAATATCCTGGAGCATCTCCGTTTTCTTTCCTCTGCTTTTTTTTAAAGCTTCTAGTCCTTAAGCCCGCAGTCATTTGAAAACTTGGGCAGTGCTTGGTGAAAATGCCAGAAGCTAGAGAGAGTTTGAGCAAGGCTTCCAGATCCTTAAAGGTTCAGGGCTGAAACAGATGCAATGCGAGATACAACAAGCCCATTTCCCTTCCCAAAGCCAAGCAGAAATCATACAACAGAATAAGCAAATATGGGAACATGCAATCTGTACAATATATTTGGGACTGCAGGATTTGGATTTTGCCCCCCCCCCAGTCTTTTGGGTGGGCACAATCCTTTCCCTTAAAGTCCTGCACAATAAGAATTGAAAATGGAAATCGGGATAGGGGGGAGGTTGGGGAAGTCATTTTTCTTTCATTTTTCCTTTTTCTTCTTCTTTCTTTTGTTTGTCTTTTTTCTGTTTGGAAATTGGCTGGACGGATGCCCTCCTCTTCGTTCCCTCTCTTGGAGTCTCTCGGTGGCAGGGGGGGATTCTGGGGGGGGAGGGAGGGGTGGGGGAGAAACCCAGCCATAAAAGGAAACACTGCCGGCTGCCTGCCTTTCGGGGGTCCCTCTGGTGGGAGAAGAGGGCCCAGGGAGGGTGGGTGGAAGCCAGTGGCAAATATGTAATGTTGTATCTTTCGTTTTTTGTTTTGTATAAAATCAATAAAATATAATTAAAAAAAAAAAAAAAAATAAAGTCCTGCACACTAATCCCTTTTGCAAAAGCCATCCCAGGGGAAGCAGTTTGCTGCAGAAAACGCTCACTGATTCTTTTGGATCGGCACTGCAGAAGGGTGCTGGGTGGGGAAGAGACAGGGAAGTGACATTAGGCAGTTTCTTAGCAACGGCTCAGAATAGATGCTTTTGGTGCTGACATAGTCTATCTCTTCAGGCCCCTTCTGCCCCGTCATTGGGGAAGGAAATGACTGGGAGTTTGCCCTGCGTTTCTCAAGGGTCTGCTAGGCAGACTTGGAGCCTGAAGGGAACCAAAAACTACCAAGCCCAACCCACTGCACAAAAACACAGGACCCCCAAGCCCCGGGAAATCCAGGCTCTTAACATATGACCAGGAGAAGCATGGGGCATGTTTTTGTCCCCCTGGTGGGAGTGGGAGTGGGCGGGTGCACTAACACAAGCGGCGCCATGCCCCCCCACCTAACAGAAGGATGTATGTAAGTGTCTTTTGGGGTGAAGGGTGAATTTCTGCTGTTTCCCCTAATGGATATGAATTTGATGACTCTGCATTTATACAGAAAGTTTCAAGTGTTCAGAATACTTTGCATCCCGGTGATCCTTGCAAGGTTAGCCAGTATGATGAGCCATGTGTTGTGCTAGAGGAGATAGCAGGGTGCTGGGTGGGGAGAGAGGAAAAAGGCTGAGCTTGACCAAAGACTGTCTGATCACTGTGCAATACGTAGTGGGGTTAGCAAAAAGGGCGTATAATAATAATAATGATAATGATAATGATAATGATAATAATAATAATAATAATAATATTATTATTATTTATACCCCGCCCATCTGGCCGGGTTCCCCCAGCCACTCTGGGCAGCTTCCAACAAAACATTAAAATACAGAAATCCATCAAACATTAAAAGCTTCCCTAAACAGGGCTGCCTTGAGATGCCTTCTAAAGGTCTGGTAATTGTTGTTCTCTTTGACCTCTGATGGGAGGGCATTCCACAGGGTGGGTGCCACTACCGAGAAGGCCCTCTGCCTGGTTCCCTGTAACTTGGCTTCTCGTAGCAAGGGAACCGCCAGGAGGCCCTCGGTGCTGGACCTCAGTGTCCGGGCAGAACGATGGGGGTGGACAAGCTCCTTCAGGTATACTGGACCGAGGCCGTTTAGGGCTTTAAAGGTCAACACCAACACTTTGAACTGTGCTCGGAAACGTACTGGGAGGCAATGTAGGTCTTTCAGGACCGGTGTTATGTGGTCTCGGCGGCCGCTCCCAGTCACCAGTCTAGCTGCCGCATTCTGGATTAGTTGTAGTTTCCGGGTCACCTTCAAAGGTAGCCCCACGTAGAGCGCATTGCAGTAGTCCAAGCGGGAGAAAACTAGAGCATGCACCACTCTGGCGAGACAGTCCGTGGGCAGGTAGGGACTCAGCCTGCGTACCAGATGGAGCTGATAAACAGCTGCCCTGGACACAGAATTGACCTGTGCCTCCATGGACAGCTGTGAGTCCAAAATGACTCCCAGACTGTGCACCTGGTCCTTCAGGGGCACAGTTACCCCTGCACAGTATTTTGCTTCCTCCACTGAAACCTGAAGCAATTGTCCAGAGGAACTTTGCGGAGGGATCAAGGGGCTGTTATCATCTGTGGGCAGAGCAATAGGGCTCTCTGGAGCCTGCTGTGAATTGTTTGCAAGACTCTTGAAGGACAAAGTCTTCCGCTTTTGTGGTGACCTTCATGCCGCAGGGACTGCAGAATCGGCTGAGATGCCGTGAGTGAGTGCCGTGGCATCAGTTTCAGTTTCTGTGGCACGATGATGATGTAACAGCAATGCATCCGCCAACGTGCCCTCCTGACCTTTGCCCCTCTTGGCTGATTAAAACTAGGTGGGTGCATGTGTGCTTGACAAGATGGGCCCAGGATGTGCTTAAGGTGACATTATGTGATCCGTCTTCGAAATTCCCGAGGCGCCAGGCACATTTTGCGAGTGGAGCCGGTCCAACTGCAACCATGTGGAGATCTCTGCGTGCCAAGTTGGCAACTGACATCTCCATCTAGCCGGCCCTTCCAGCTTTTGTAAGCAGGCAAGCAGGAGCTTATTTATTGCGTTTATACCCCACCTACTAGGAGTGCTCCTCATGGTTCGCTTCCCTCAGTTATTCCTTACAATGACCCTGTGAGGTAGGTTAGGAGGGTGTAACTGGCCCAAGGTCACCCAGTGAGCTTCATGGCTGTGAGGATTTGAACCCTGACCTCCCAGGTCCTAGTCCGACACTCTAACCACTGCGCCACCCTGGCTTCCTAGAGTACTTCTGCTATGGGACAGATATATAAGTAGGGAAATAAATATGGGGAAATCAAAATATCACTTAGAGAAGGATCTGAAATATTTTCCTTGAACAGGTAGGTAGCCGTGTTGGTCTGAGTCGAAGCAAAATAAAAAAATTCCTTCAGTAGCACCTTAAAGACCAACTAAGTTTAAATTTCAATTTTCCTTGAAGCTTGACTTTGTTTTATTCTGGATTGTTTTATTTGATGTTTTAATGGTGTTGTAAACCACTTTCAGATTTTTTCCCCCTTTAAATTCCACTAGCGGGGGGGAAACGGCACCTAGACATTCCATTGTGGCGACTGCAAACTAGGTTTAAGGTGCCATTTTGGCAATTGGCTTGTATATCTGAGTTTCTAACACTGTCATCTGATGAGCTGTGATTTAATTCTGCTGCCTTGGCTGTGCTATCCTGTTTCCTGTGCAGAAAAAGCAGAATTAAACCCTGTCCTCCTGCCCTTCAGCTGGTAAAACCAGTGGTGTCAGCTGACAGGTGGGTGGCCGTGGTTTGGAGAAAATGGCCTCATGAGCCAAACTGGACTCACTGGCAGGCCAAGGTTGGACCACAGGGCAGCGATTCCTCACCACCGATGCAAATGGATAATTGCCAAGAAAATCCAACATGGTCACATCTGACTTCAAAAGAAGAAGCTTCCCAAAAGTGAGGGGATTGGTAAGAAGGAAGTTGAAAGGAAAAGTGTGTGTGTGTGTGTGTGTGTGTGTACGTACACACACACACACACACACACACGCACACACACACACACACACTGTATGAGGGACCTGCGAAGCACCCTAGCGAGTGACTTCATACAGCATACTATGTACCAGCCTTCCCCAACCTGGTGCCCTTGAGATGTTTCAGACCACAACTCCAATCGACACAAGCCAGCATGTCCCCTGCAAATGTACCTAAACACTCCCCAGTTCATTGTCTGCAAATGGGGCAGCAAATTGGTGAGAGGAACATTTTGTTCCGCACTATCAAGCTGTCTTCGTTTTATGTACGTGTTGCTGTCATTTTAAATTGTTTTTATGTAGGAAGGATGAAGGTTGAATATCCAAAGAATGTTTTCTCCCTGAACATTTGGAATATTTGTGAACATTCCAAGTTGTCTAATCAGCTCAATTGCTCAATATCTCTAAGTGGTATACAGAAAACTGAAGCAACAACAGAGAACAAACAAAAAATATTACAAAAAAATCACAGGTACATATAAAAATGTCTACATTAATATAAAGTTACTAATACAGTGATACCCTGGTACTTGAATGGCTTGGCTCCTGAACAAATCGGCTCCCGAACACTGCAAACCCAGAAGTGATTGCTCCAGTTGTTGAACTTTTTTCGGAAGCAGAACATCCAACGCGGCTTCCGATTGAAAAATAAAAAAATTCCTTCAGTAGCACCTTAAAGACCAACTAAGTTTATATTTTGGTATGAGCTTTCGTGTGCATGCACACTTCTTCAGAAGCTCCTGCAGCCAATCGAAAGCCACGCCTTAGTTTTGGAACCGTTTCAGGAACTGAATGGACTTCCAGAACGAATTAAGTTCGAGAACCAAGGTACCACTGTATATATCAGGCTTCCTCAACCTCAGCCCTCCAGATGTTTTCAGACTACAATTCCCATCATCCCTGACCACTGGTCCTGCTAGCTAGGGATCATGGGAGTTGTAGGCCAAAAATATCTGGAGGGCCGAGGCTGAGGAAGCCTGGTATGTATAAATCAATATCAATTCATTTTCCTTCTGGCACACCCTCCTTCCAAGCCGCCACGTTCTTACCCAAGGTGCTAACAAACTCCCAGCTTACCCACAAAACTCTCACAAAGGGAAGATTTCCTGGAAATAGCAGACATCACCCTAGTCTCTCACTCTAGACTTGTTTTTTACAGGCACCTCAAGGTGGAGGATACTTCCTCAGGCTGCCCACAGCTGTGTCCCATTCAGCTGCCGTTCCAGTAGGTTTGTTGAATTTCCTGAGGGGTCCAATACGTGAATTAATGCATGCAAATGATTTATTCCACGAACGAGGCACAAAATTGATGTTTTCTTCGGTACAAACTTTGAGGCGCTTATAGACACAGGGCGGGGACGCACAGTACAGCCTGGATTTCAGGGAGGACGATGCAGCTACCGAGAAAAGGCAGAAAGGCTACAGGCACATGGAACACAAGACCCATCACGAGTGGGGCAGTGGGTGGAAAAGGCGCAAGCTGGAGGCAGGAGACACACCACGAGGCCTGGCCATGCCGAAAGCAGACAAGCTGTGCTCAGTATGAGGTCGCAGGGAAGAGAAAGCGGCACTTTGTTCTGGCCGAGAGAAACACCCGCAAGGCATTTGACCCACTTGCCAAGCTTGGGGGGGGGGATACCCTGAGGACAAATGCCACATGAATCCAGCGCTTGGACAAGTCACCCCTTGAGGTCCAATCATTGAAAGACCTGCCAGGATAGCACACCAGAAACTGTACTGCACACCCCTGGCCCCACTGAGACATTCACCACAGCCCTGGCTGCCCTACAGGCTCGTCTTTTCACAAAAAGCATAGAGGAATGAGAGAAAGAAGTGCACTATTATGCAGCCTGCTGATTTCGTACATCTCTTGAGCGTTTGATGAAGCCTTCCCTTGGCCTCTGCTACCAAGCGCCTTTAAGCCTTTCTGCTGAGGTTCTGCAACCCTCTCCAATTTGGCAAAATGATTTCTTGAGTCCAGTGCCCATATACGAAGGGCTGGTGCAGCCCCAAGAAGCACAGGCCCATGACTTCATCCCACAGAGGATATGGTACTTCTGCTAACGCAGCCCAAAATAGCCAGGCCTGCCGCTTGTCCCATCCCTGCTTGCCACAAGATCTGTCATAGGTCTGGCTCATTCTTAGTTGATCTTTTATAACCCCCAGATCCTGCTCAGCAGCTAAGTTCTCCACTCTCAATCCCCGGTCCCCACCGCTGTTGGCCAGCTGGACATTTGAATATTGCTTCCAAGTTCAGCAAACAGTTAAACGACAACAGAGCATTATCCCTTTGGCAGCCCAGCGTTGTTATCAGTTCTTCCATGAACCCGGCGGGGAGAACAAAGGAGCCACAGTGCCGTCTCTGGGGCTTTGCCCAGCCTTGGGAAAGTTTCCCAGGATGGCACTACAGAGAGCAGTGGGGTCGGTTTCCTTGGCTTTCGCCAGCTCTCCTGCCAAGGGACGGAACGCAGAAGAAGGTGCAAACCCGGGTGGTTTTGCAAAGCCACAACAGGCAGAACAACAAGCTGACTTACAATGCATTTTCTGGGAACCAACCTTGGAACAGGGAAAGCAATACCTTAAGGGAGCCATGCTTTGTGGAGTATGTGCAATAGTGACATCCTCACAGTCAACTAACACAGAGCCTACACTCAAATGTCTGGCTCTGGGGTGTGGGTGTGTCAAAAGATGTTGCTTCTAGTCAGGTCTCATTCGTGACCTGCCACTGGAGAGCTTCACCACCACCCCAGCCTCATATTGCAAGTGAGAGATGGTCAGCAGCCCTGGGCCTTCTTCTCTTCTGAAGCCCTGACCACTTGAGGCCAGCTATGGAGCCCCCTCTTTTATGCCCCACCTCCTCATTCAGGAGGCAAGCTTGCTTAAGGCTAGCAGCAATGGCTGTTACCTGAGATGGCCCCACTTCTAAATAAATAAATAAATTTTTATTTATACCCTGCCCTTCCCAGTTTAAAAACCGGACTCAGGGTGGCTAACAGCAAATATAAAACATTGATTAAAATGAGACTTAAAAACAGCATAAAATACAACATAAATGCAGTATGAATATCAATAAAATTCAAAAATTCAGGGGTCATTTTGGGGGGGGGGACGGGGACCCCCAGTCAGTAGACATCAAATGATCACCAGGGCTAACTGGCCAAGTTGGTCCTACTAGGGCCAGTAAGGCGACCAGGGAAGAATTTAAATGTGGGGTCCCAGAAAGGGTTTCTTCATAGAAAAGGAAAGGGAAAAGGGAGTAGAGGATCAGGCTAATTCAAATTGAAGGCCAGGCGGAATAGCTCTGTCTTACAGGCCCTGCGGAAGGAGATCAAGTCCTGCAGGGCCCTAGTCTCACTTGACAGAGCATTTCACCGGGTTGGAGCAGTCACTGAAAAAGCCCTGGCCCTGGTCTGGCTTCCATAGGGCCCGGGACCTTTGAGCTATTATTATTCAAGGACCTTAGGGTCCTCTGCGGGACATACCAGGAGAGGTGGTCCCGTAAGTACGAGGGTCGTAGGCATCATAGGGCTTTAAAGGTCAGAACCAGCACCTTAAACCTGACCCTATACTCTACCGAGAGCCAGTGCAGGAGCCTCGCTGCAGCATTCTGCACCCGCTGGAGATTCTGGGACAGTTTCAAGGGCAGCCCTGCGTAGAGCGAGTTACAGTAGTCCAGCCTGGAGGTGATCGTCACATGGATCACTGTGGCCAGGTTGGGGAGGAAAAGGTAAGGGACCAACTGCTTGATATGGTGAAGATGGAAAAATGTCACCTTGGCTGTTGCTGCAACCCGTGCCTCCATGGAAAGGGAGGCGTCAAGGATTACACACAAACTCTTAACAGAAGGCACTGGCACTAATTGAGCCCCTGCAAGAGAAGGCAGTTGGTCCCCCAACCCCATGCCATCCTGACCCAGCCTATAGATTTAATTTCAGTCGGCTCCCACGAAGCCATCCAGCCACAGCTTCCAAGCATCTGGTCAGTGAGTCCAGGGCAGAGTAGGGGTGGCCGTCCACCAGCAGGTAGAGCTGAGTGTCATCCCAGCCCAAAGCTCCAGACAATTTGGGCGAAGGGGAGCATAAAGATGTTAAAAAGCATCGGGGGAAGGATTGCGCCCTGCAGGCACTCCACACACCAAGGAGTGGCGCGACGACATCTCCCTCCCTAGCCTCTGTCCCCAATCAGAGATAAAGGAGCACAGCCATTCTAGGAATTTCCGTGCCTACAGAAAGAGACCTGCCTGACTCCTGCTCTGCAGTCCCTCTACTGACCCCTGGCTTAGAGCAGGGGTCAGCAAACTTTTTCAGCAGGGGGCCGGTCCACTGTCCCTTTTTGGGGGGAAAAAATATGAACGAATTCCTATGCCCCACAAATAACCCAGAGATGCATTTTAAATAAAAGGACACATTCTACTCATGTAAAAACATGCTGATTAGAAGGCGATTGGGCCGCATCCGGCCCCCGGGCCTTAGTTTGGGAAGCCCTGGCTTAGAACTTCTTGCCAGGCACTTGGTGAGAGGTTCTTGATTCAACAACTGCTCAATGAAACTGTGATTTGGGGCTATTAAGCTTTTCCAACTATATCCTATGCTATTTGCATTTTGGTTTTAAATGGCTTTTATGCCTCCTCTAAGCTGCCTGAAGTGAGTATCTGAAAGACAAAGTGTGACTCATCAGATAGACAGACAGACACAGACAGACAGACGGACGGACGGACGGATAGCACCCAGGAACATCACTCACACGGACCTCTCACCTGCCCTCAAAGTAATTAAAGTTAAGAACATAAGAACATGAAAAGAGCCTCACTGGATCAGGCCAATGACCCATCTAGTTCAGCATCCTGTTCTCACGGAGGCCAACCACATGCCCATTATGGGAAACCTGCAACCAGGATTTGAGCACCCATGGATTGCAGCAACAGGTATTCAGAAGCATTGTTGCCTCCGACTGTGGAGGCAGAGCATAGCCATCCTGGCTAGTAGTGATTGACAGTCCTCTCTTCCATGAATTTGTTTAAATCTCTTTTAAAGCCATCCAAGTTGGCAGCCATCCCTGCCTCCTGCAGGAGCGAGTTCCACAGTTTAACTCTGCACTGCATGAAGAAGTCCTTTCTTTTATCTGTCCTGAATCTTCCAGTTTAGGTGCAGAAGCACTTCTGGCTGGGTCCCTCTCCAGCTTCTGATCTAGGCAGGCATTATTTAACAGACCTGGAGAAGCAGGGATGTGCACTCCACATCCCCCCCTCCTCTCTCCACCCGCTTTCAGAAACCCGCTCCCCCTTTGCAAGACCAAAACCTCAGCAGGGTTCCCTGGGCTTCCTGCAGAACTGCCAAAGAACTGTGCCACGCACAGCAAGGCCACCGATGACATCAAGAGCTGCAACCGTTGCTAAGGGTGCTGGGAGGTGTTCCCAGCCTCGAGGTCACAGGGGCGACCGACAGCAAGCTCGCCCAATGGCTTGTGTCCAGAATCCCCACTCCGGCTTCAGAACGCGCAGAACTCCCTCCCGCTTGTTGTCATAGCATCCCTGAAGCATCCCAGCAGGGTCTTCCGCCATCATTTGGTCACAGCCCACTCTGGCAACCAATGTGAACAACAGCCTGGAGCCCCTTCCCTAGAAGGAAACACTTAAAGCATTTGGGTTTTTCAAAAAATATGGCTTTAAAGAGCGTGGGCATGGTAGATTTTTTAAAATTAGGCCTGGTGTAGAGTAAGCAGGCACAATTTTTCTCCCAATCTAAAATACTGTATATCATCAGCATCAGCAATAATTTAGTTACAGGTAGGTAACTGTGTTGGTCTGCCGTAGTCGAGACAAAATTTAAAAAAATCCTTCCAGTAGCACCTTAGAGACCAACTAAGTTTTTATTTTGGTATGAGCTTTTGTGTGCATGCACACTTCTTCAGATACACTGAAACAGAAGTCACCAGACCTTTATACTGGTATATAGTGAGAGGGTAAAGGTAAAGGGACCCCTGACCATTAGGTCCAGTCGTGACCGACTCTGGGGTTGCGCGCTCATTTCGCATTATTGGCCGAGGTAGCCGGCATTTAGCTTCCAGGTCATGTGGCCAGCATGACAAAGCCGCTTCTGGCAAACCAGAGCAGCACATGGAAACGCCGTTTACCTTCCCGCTGTAGCGGCACCTATTTATCTACTTGCATTTTGACGTGCTTTCGAACTGCTAGGTTGGCAGGAGCTGGGACCAAGCAATGGGAGCTCACCGCGTCACAGGGATTCGAACCGCCGACCTTCTGATCAGCAAGCCCTAGGCTCAGTGGTTTAACCACAGCGCCACCTGGGTCCGGTAAAGGGACCCCTGACCATTAGGTCCAGTCGTGACCGACTCTGGGGTTGCGCGCTCATTTCGCATTATTGGCCGAGGTAGCCGGCATTTAGCTTCCAGGTCATGTGGCCAGCATGACAAAGCCGCTTCTGGCAAACCAGAGCAGCACATGGAAACGCCGTTTACCTTCCCGCTGTAGCGGCACCTATTTATCTACTTGCATTTTGACGTGCTTTCGAACTGCTAGGTTGGCAGGAGCTGGGACCAAGCAATGGGAGCTCACCGCGTCACAGGGATTCGAACCGCCGACCTTCTGATCAGCAAGCCCTAGGCTCAGTGGTTTAACCACAGCGCCACCTGGGTCCCGGTAAAGGGACCCCTGACCATTAGGTCCAGTCGTGACCGACTCTGGGGTTGCGCGCTCATCTCGCATTATTGGCCGAGGGAGCCGGCATATAGCTTCAAGGTCAGAAGGGTGGTGGGAATGGGTGACTGGCTGATAGGTGTGGTAGTCAGAAAGAAGATGTCTTTCTACACTGTCATGCCAAGGTCATGCACAATAAAAACAGCAAAAAGAAAAAAGAAAAGTTTGAAACTCAAATGGTACTAGAACTGGGAGTTATCCAATGAAGCTGGCTGACAGGAGGTTCAGGATAGTCCAAAGAAATAATTAACTCATGCATAAGAGGTCATGATGACCACTAACTAGGTGAGGTGGTTTGAGGGGAAAGGCTAGGCCTAAATTCTCCAACCTGGTGTGCTCCAGAGGTTTTGGACGACCACTGGTCCCAACGACCTACACCTGTGCTTGCTGGGATGGACAGGAGCTGTGCTTCAAAACATCTGGAGGGGACTAGCTCTCAGCTGGGAAGGTTTGTGGAAGCCAGGTCTTTCAACAGCTGGTAGCCGTGGCAGCGAAATGGAGCCTCCACACTCAGAAACAGGTTACCAGGTGCTGGGCACAAACCACAGCAGAGACCTAACGGTATAGGCTGCTTGCAATGTTTGTGAGCCTGCTAGGGGCACCTGGTTAGCTACTATGAAATGCAGGATACTGGGGTAGGTAGATACCTGATGCAACAGGGCTCTTTTGCAGGACTTCCCACCTCCAGTCCAGCTTGCTGTAATCCCCCAGATCTAATGTGGGCCCTCTTCCACCTCATCACCGGTCACAGCACCAGTTCCTCAAGCATTGCCAGGCCAAGTCATGGGGGTCTGCGCTTTCAGCAATCTGGCTCAAGCAAGCCCTGCCTGTGCCCATGTGCTGCTCCGCCATCTGCCTCAGGTTGCCAGATCTCCATTTGGTACAAGGAGGTCTGAAAAGAGCGTTGCATGACACTCGAAAGCCCCCTAAGCCCAGAGTGACCCTGGAAATGAAAGGACTCTGCGCTTCTCTTTTATCATGTGCAGGATGATTTCAACCTGCTGTTTTCATAAGGCTCCCATTGACATCAGTTTAGTAAAATAAAGCACTGGCATTGCAGTTTTGCTGGTGAGCAGCAGAGGAATAGAACAGGCATAGGCAAACTCGTCCCCCCAGCTGTTTTGGGACTACAGTTCCCATCATCCTTGACCACTGGTCCTGTTAGCTAGGGACCATGGGAGTTGTCAGCCAAAAACATCTGGAGGGCCGAGTTTGCCTATGCCTGGAATGGAAGCTAAGAACTGCTTTGCAGGATGAGAACAAGGGCTTGAATAGTGCAGGCAGATCATAGCCATTCTGGCTAGTAGCTATCAATAGCCCTGCGCCCCTGCCTTACTCCATAAATGTATTTGATCCTCTTTTAAAGCCATCCAGGTTGGTGGTCGTCACTGTCTCCTAGGGGAGGGAGTGCCATAGTTTGACTATGCCCTACTTGAAGAAATATTCCTCTGTCCTGAATCTTCCAACACCTTTGCACTAACAGGATATCTTAGGTGGATACTTAGGTAAAAGGTAAGGAGACCCCTGACCGTTAGGTCTAGTCGCGGACAACTCTGGGGTTGTGGCGCTCATCTCGCTTTACTGGCCGAGGGAGCCGGTGGTACAGCGTCCGGGTCATGTGGCCAGCATGACTAAGCTGCTTCTGGCAAACCAGAGCAGCGCACGGAAATGCTGTTTACAGTCCCGCCAGAGCGGTAGCTATTTATTTACTTGCACTTCGTGCTTTCGAACTGCTAGGTTGGCAGGAGCAGGGACCGAGCAACGGGAGCTCCCCCCGTCGCAGAGATTTGAATCGCCGACCTTCTGATTGGCAAGCCCTAGGCTTTGTGGTTCAACCCACAGCGCCACCTGTGTCCCGGATACTTAGGTAGTCTAGGGCAAATCATTATCTCTCAGCCTCAGACCTCTAAGGAGAGAGCAGCAAACTACTACCCGTTAGGGCTGTTGTGAGGACCAATTCACCAGGAATCATATAACACTCCTGGGTTCCGATTTAAGAGACACAATCTGTACCTCCATCTTCTTCTGTAGCTCCAGTGAGTGCTTACAACACAGCTGAGCTGGTATAGGTGCTGCACAGCTGTTTGTGCATCCTGTGATTTTTCAGATCATAAAAGGGGACAAGCAGGTGATCTTTTATGAGTATTCCCACCTTGGCCAGTTTTGCAGGCGCTCCTGTGAGAAGCAAGCTGCAGTAACATCTGAGCATTTGCATCCCACTCTTCAGCCAAAAAGGCTCCCAGAGCAGCTTACATACGATCAAACTGACCACTGAGCAAACTGGGACGGCACTTTTGAAGCAGATATCCTGACTCCTCTCTTCCGATCTTTCTCTGCCCACACTCACACACTTGTACACAGAGTCGAGATACCATTCCCACCCATATAAAGCAGCCTCCCCCCCAAAAAAAAGCCTGGTGCCATCCAGATGTTCTGGACTACAACTCCCATCAGTTCTGGTCAGCGCAGCCTGCAAAGGCTAAGAGATGCCTTTTCGCACAAGGCATGCTTGCAACCTGGGGACTCAACCCTGAACCCGTTTACAGTGAGAGCAGAAGCCTCCCCAGCCCCTTAACACCCAAGATGCTGAGGGGTGCAGGTACGGCTCTTGTATTTCCAGCCCGGGACCAATAGCGCAGCACGATGTCTGCAAAGCAGCGAGACATGCAGGGCTGCACGTCTGCAGAGTACAGGCTGGGGGGAGGAGAAAGCGGGATGTCAGCAATGCTTAGGTTTCAGGCAGGCAAGGAGATGCTTTCCCTGCAGAAGACAGATGCTGGGGCCGGAGAGCCCTCCGGATAGAATCGCGCTGTGTTGAAGAGGGAAACGGAGCATGGAAAGCAAGGCAGCCTGTCTTGTGCTGCGCATCAGACTGTGGGGCTGCCCTCATGACAAGCGCCCCACCATCTTGCTCTTGCTCTCCCACTTTCATCATTCTAGAAATACACAAAACCTGTGTGATGTCACTGCATCACACTCGCGGTTTCCCTCTCCGCAGCAGGGGCACAGAAACGCTGGGGAAGATGGCTAAGGAGAGCCTAGCTGCTGGATCAGGCCAAAGGGGACTCACCCGGCACAGCCTCCTGCTCTCACAATGGCCAACCAGATGCTCCAAAGATAAGCCTGCATGCAGGACCTGAGCACGACAGCACTCTCCCCACTAGTGATTCCCATCAACCGGTATTTAGGGAGCCACCACTGAAAGGTCACCACCCTCCACACATCCCTACAACGAAGAAGCTCAGATGATGATCGTGGGGCCCAAGTTGCTTCATATGAGTAGAGGCGGTCCTTGTGGTATCGGGGGTCCTGAGCTGCATAAGGTTTAATAGGTCAAAAGCAGCACTTTGAATTGGGACTGGAAACTAAGGAGGCTTTTTCTAACAAATGAAGAACCAATCTGATCATTTCTCAAATATGAGTATTTAAACTTCACCTACCAGATGTAGGCAATCCATCACCTGATGAAAACCAACTGCTCTTGTCCACCTGGCAGCCCTACTTTTGAGTTATCAGTCATGGTCACTTCATTTATATTTATTTTTTTGCAACTTTCTGGTTGAGTGTGTGGTGTGAGAGAGAAGGTGGGCCGAGAAGCAGTACAGTCCTATACCTGCTTAACATGGGAGAAAGCCCCATTGAACTCAATGGGATTTACTTCTGAGTAAACATGTATGGGATCCTGCTGTCAACTTTGCAAACTGTCATGGGTGCTGCTTGTTGTTAGCATCCATTTGTCCTGAGAGACAATGGAATGTGCCTCCTCTGCTGATAAAATAGAATTTAAACATATTCCCTCTACAGTAAAATAAAGAAGGCCTGGCTATAAGAATAAAACAAGTATAACTATCTTAACACGGTTTAGGGGTCAGATTTGCACTATTATTTCAAGAACAAAGAAGTATCAAAGGAGAACTTGTTTTAAATAAATGATTTAAATTGCCTCTTTTTTCTTGCTGATTTAAACCAATCCACCCTGTCTCTAATTAAGCAACGTGGAGAGTAACTGGAAAATTCTAATGATAAAGTCAGGAATAACACCTATCCTGAAATCATTTGGGGTCAATTAATGTGACCCATCCTCTCTCAGTTGGTCCCTTACCTTTCTCGCCCTGATCTGGCCACAGTGATCCATGTGACGGTCACCTCCAGGCTTGATTATTGTAACTCGCTTTACGCGGGGCTGCTCTTGAAACTGACCCAGAAACTCCAGCGGGTGCAGAATGCCGCGGTGAGGCTCCTTACGGGGTCCCTGCCATGGGACCACATTCATCCAGTGCTTTACCAGCTGCACTGGCTCCTGGTGGAGTACAGGATCAGGTTTAAGGTGCTGGTTTTGACCTTTAAAGCCCTATGCGGCTTAGGACCCTCGTACCTACGGGACCGCCTCTCCTGGTATGGCCCACAAATAACAACATTCTGGAGATCCCGAGCCATAAGGTGGTTAGATAAAGCAACTACTCCATTCCGAACTTAAAAATGGAAAGCGTAATGCTGGTGGTCAACAAAAGAGGTTTGAACACTGTCTCAAGGCAAATCTTTAAAAAATGTAGTATAAACACAGACAACTGGGAAACACTGGCCTGCGAGCGCTCAAGTTGGAGAACAGCCTTTACCAAAGGTGTCATGGGCTTTGAAGAAACTCGATCTCAGGACGCAAGGGAGAAATGTGCTAAGAGGAAGGCATGCTTGGCAAATCCACATCATGATCAACTCCCACCTGGAAACCAATGTCCCCACTGTGGAAGGACGTGTGGATCCAGAATTGGCCTCCACAGTCACTTACGGACCCATTGTTAAAACCGTGTTTATGGAAGACAATCTTACTCGGCTATGAGTGATTGCAGGAGAAGGAGAAGGAGAAGGAGAAGGAGAAGGAGAAGGAGAAGGAGAAGGAGGAGGAGGAGGAGGAGGAGGAGGAGGAGGAGGAGGAGGAGGAGGAGGAGAAGAAGAAGAAGAAGAAGAAGAAGAAGAAGAAGAAGAAGAAGAAGAAGAAGAAGAAGAAGAAGAAGAAGAAGAAGAAGAAGAGATTAGTCTCAACTAGGGCCAGGGCCTTTTCAGTACTGGCCCTGACTTGGTGGAACGCTCTCTCACAGCAGACCAGGGCCCTGCGGGATTTGACATCTTTCCACAGGGCCTGCAAGACGGAGCTGTTCTGCCTGGCCTTTGGGTTGGACTCAGTCTGACCCCTATGTTTTCCTCCCTATGGTTTTGATTTGGGCTATTTTAAAATAAGGCTGCATTTAAAAAAATGTAAACTTAAGTTGCATCTTAACCTGTATTTTAATTAATTGTTTTTTATTTTATGTCTTATTGTAATTTTACTGTGTCAGCCGCCCTGAGCCCGGCTTTGACTGGGGAGGGTGGGGTATAAATAAAAATTTATTATTATTATTATTACTACTACTACTGATTTTGGGGTGCTGGATCCAAATGTTAATGCCATTTGGCCACCTGACACTGCCTTTTATGGGAAAAAACTAAACGCTGCCATATCTTCAGAGAGAAAATAAGATCCACAAATCATTTGGGTTGCAAACACATGTGACAGAAGTGACTGATAAAGAACGTAATACCTGTTTGTTAGGGTTGGTTTCTTAAAATTTGACATATGCTGAGATTCAAACACACATACACACACGCGCACACACCCCACAATGCATTTATTACACCACAAAGGACCGTTACTCCAGGGTCATATGTAAGTGCTCTTGTGGCTAAAATTACAAGGAATTGTGAAATTCCCTGCAACTTCCTCTGAACTCACCAAGTTAATTTCTGAAGAAATAGTGGAAGGATGCCAAAAGACTGATGTAACTCTGTCAAAATACATACCGGTATTAAAGGCACCTGAAAGGAATATATGAAAAATGACCAGTCTACATTCATAGGTTCTCAGAGTAGACTTCTTATGACATTTCCCAATTGTCACAAATGATATCAACTGGAAACAAAATGACTGATGTCATCACAAGTGATGACCAAACAATGCTTCAGCCAATCGGGAAGGAAGGGAATTGCATGTTTCAGAGTAAAGTGGTTATTTTCCGATAAAAGACGAAAGCACTTCGCTGAAATCCGGAAGAAGTTGACTCAAGTGTTATACCATATGCTTTACGTCAGAAGATTATTGCGTATGATCAACCAAGGAAACATTTTTTGGGAAATACCTATGATTGGACAGACATGTGCCCCATGTCAACTGAGTCTTAACATTACACATCCACCTCTCCAAATACCTGTGCAGGCTCTGATGGCTTCCCACAACAGCAAGGATTATTGCTGGCTTTCCTGGACATCATGGATGGAATAAGGATAGGACAGTCAAATGCGGCCAAAACCTGTAACTTTATTATTATGACTGATTAAATTTCTATGCCACCCTTCAACAGAGGATCACAGGGTGGTCAACAATATAAAAACACAGAAATACATACGATAAAAATAAAAGCAATAATCCTCCATTATTATAATTATTTTTAATAAAAATAAGCTTGATGAAGAGACAAAGTTACTTGATGGAAATAAATAAACAGCTTCAGAAGACTTATTAACCTTTGATATTTTGGTTCAGAGACCCAAGCATTTTATCAAAATGAGACTGGTCACAACCATTCATGAACCAGGTGAAACTATCTTAAGAGTACAGCTGGGCTGGACCGAAAGCTTATCTTTCTCTGGTTTCCATGCACAAGACCCTTTTGAACAAAACACAGGATATGGGATGAATTTAAAAAGAAATGGTGTCCATCAACATCACCAACTGCAGCTGTACTATTTCAACCACAGTTTAAGAAAAACGAGACTATAGAATGATTTGCCAACTGGCATAAAGGAGGTTTGGGGAAATTTGCTGATTGGATTGTCGACAATCAGATAAAGTCCACAAATCAAACGAAGGAAGGTTTAGGCAATATGGAATTTATATTATTTTAGTATTTTCGGATTAAAGACTTTTGAAAAATCGCTGGATGTGAACTCAAAAGAAGGATTAAGGCAGTTAAATAATTTTGAAAAATTAACATGGCAAAAAGGGACAAAAAAAATCCCCAAATATATATGGGCCAGGGCTGCAGAATGGGAAAAGATTCCTGGGATATCCCAAAGGATATCTGGAATTTTTTTCATTAAATATACTGCATCATTAACAAGGAGAGATGCAGTTAAACTTCGGGTAGTGTGGTATCTAATGTCAATCTCAGATATCTAGAATATATATGACAGGAAGAAAGGACAAGATGCTTGAAACACGGAACAGATAGAGCAGATTTTATCCACCGTTGGTGGAATTGTTCCGAGGCTAAAAAGTATTGATTTGAAGCTGCATCTGATATAAGCAATGGAGAAGCATCTCCCCTCCTCTGTGTGGGTAAGACACCTTTCTTTAAAGAGTTGCCCCCTGGGAAACTGCTGCTATGGAGCAAAACTGTGACCCTGCAGGGGGGTCAAGCTGGGAAGTGTTCTCTGGCTCGGAACTTTATTTGAGCCAGAGTAGAATTCAGGGGTTTCCAGCGCTTGCCATTGCTTTTCAGAGAAGCATCACCAATCCTGAAGCTTATTTCAGGGCCTTAGCCTGGTGAATTTCACTGGCGTCTCCACCAACACCCTCTGCCCTGCGATGGCAGTGTCCTGCACTGCTAGAATCTGCATCACCACCCAACTGTGACGGACATGCCATTCACGCTATGCTTCAGTGTTTCGTATCATACCCCTAGCCTGTTCCTTTGGCAGGTACGCCCACATGCACAAAAAAAGATCCCAGGAGTTTTTGGGGAAAAGCAAAATATCTGTAACAGGCTGTAAATTTTGCTTTGTTTGTTTGCTTTCTGCCTCAGGCGTAGTCCACAAAATAGCTCTGCCTTGTGATACAAATAAAAATTTCCTGTGCGTTCAGGTTAAGCCGTGGGGAAATGAATGGATCCTCACGCACGTGATGAAAGAGGCCGTTTCCCTGCATCAGCTGATCCCGCCAGAACAAAGCAGTTTGCCTCCCAGGTGCCCTCTTTGCCTTTTCGTTGCTGTTGCTACTGACCAAGAGGGTGACTCTTCAAGGACACATCCAGCTCCTCACTGCGAGAAATGGCTTTTGTAGAGGCAGCTTCTTCTCTGTTCCCTGACTGTGCTTGCAAGGCAGAAGAGACCCTTCTGCACCCTGCATCCCAACAAGCCCCTCCCCACACCAGCTCCCCATACACTGACATCTCTGCTTCCTAGAGGAAAGCTCCAGTCCTTTGTTCTCCGTGGGACCAATAGTCAATAGTCTGTGGGACAAAGGAAGGAAAGGGAGGGAGGGAGGGAGGAGGGAGGAGACCCAGGAAAGCCCTTCTTTTTTGAAGCAGCTCCTTCAAACAATAGCCCATTGTTCCAGAACCCATCCTACCTGCCACACTCCAAATACCCTTTGGCCGCTTGCTCCTGAGGAAGGACACACACAAAAAAGGAATCACTTGAAGGCTGATGACTCTGGAAAGCAAGGACTATCAGAGCAGCAGTACAAAGCCCTCTGGCATGGCCAACGGTGCTTCTTTCTATGAGCTAATTCTTCTGCAAGGAAGCTGTCACTCTACTGCTGCTAACTTTTTTCAGGCATCTGCCAACTTTGCTGCCATTACTGGGTAACCACGGCCTGCCTGAGGAATCGAAGAGGGGGTTTCTGTATCCACATAGTCAGTAGTAACCCAATGCTGACAAGCTTACTTCAGCGCCTTGTCTCATGAGTTCAAAATTGGTTCAAAATTGGTTCAAAATTGGGAAAGGAGTACGACAAGGTTGTATATTGTCTCCCTGCTTATTTAACTTATATGCAGAATTCATCATGCGAAAGGCTGGACTAGATGAATCCCAAGCAGGAATTAAGATTTCCGGAAGAAATATCAACAACCTCAGATATGCAGATGACACAACCTTGATGGCAGAAAGTGAGGAGGAATTAAAGAACCTTTTAATGAGGGTGAAAGAGGAGAGCGCAAAATATGGTCTGAAGCTCAACATCAAAAAAACCAAGATCATGGCCACTGGTCCCATCACCTCCTGGCAAATAGAAGGGGAAGAAATGGAGGCAGTGAGAGATTTTACTTTCTTGGGCTCCTTGATCACTGCAGATGGTGACAGCAGTCACGAAATTAAAAGACGCCTGCTTCTTGGGAGAAAAGCAATGACAAACCTAGACAGCATCTTAAAAAGCAGAGACATCACCTTGCCAACAAAGGTCCGTATAGTTAAAGCTATGGTTTTCCCAGTAGTGATGTATGGAAGTGAGAGCTGGACCATAAAGAAGGCTGATCGCCGAAGAATTGATGCTTTTGAATTATGGTGCTGGAGGAGACTCTTGAGAGTCCCATGGACTGCTAGAAGATCAAACCTATCCATTCTTAAGGAAATCAGCCCTGAGTGCTCCCTGGAAGGACAGATCGTGAAGCTGAGGCTCCAATACTTTGGCCACCTCATGAGAAGAGAAGAATCCTTGGAAAAGACCCTGATGTTGGGAAAGATTGAGGGCACTAGGAGAAGGGGACGACAGAGGACAAGATGGTTGGACAGTGTTCTCGAAGCTACAAACATGAGTTTGACCAAACTACGGGAGGCAGTGCAAGACAGGAGTGCCTGGCGTGCTATGGTCCATGGGGTCACGAAGAGTCGGACACGACTAAACGACTAAACAACAACTCATGAGTACAAAAAATATTGCTTCCATCAGAGAAGTGTTGTAGCCCAGTGGAAGAGCACATGCTCTGCATGCAGAAGATCCCATTTTCTGCCAACGACCTGATTCTGTTTAAGGCAGCTTCCTATATGTTCGTATGCTCCCAGAGGAAGCCAAAGGTGATGATGCTTAAAGATGGGGATAACAGTTGGGAAGAGCAAAAGGAAATTCCAATTTCAACTACCGTAGCTCACGTGCATGCTCTCAGCCTAAGAATCATTTACAGTGGACTCTTGTGATCATGTTATATGTGAAAATGTGGCAGTTTGCCTTGCCATGCAATAATCTTCAACAGGAAGAAAGCTCCCATGTGAAGAGATTATTGCCATACCAATGAGTTGTTTACAGGTTATCTGAAACCACAGTTCATTCAGGCACAGAAGTGCAAAGTCTTAGAAGTTTATTTCTTTGGGGGATTTTTGCCCCATTCTTTATCCAAAGAAGTCTGTCAGAGCAGCATAGCCATATCAGTAAGACCTGTCCCCACCCCAAGGCTTGTAAGCTAAAAGACATAACACAAAAGGAAAAGGGAGGAGGAGGGAGGAGGAGGAGGGGAAACAAACTCAGGCACTGGTTCTTAGTTACCAAGTTCTCAAAATGAGCAGTTGGAATGGAAAATAATTTCAGGGGAGGAGGAGCCCAAAGTTCTTGATCTCAGCCAAGCAGACAGAGGGGCTGTGTTTTCCTTTGCTGCAGCCTGATGGAATGGCTGCTGCCAGGTGGCATATCCTGATGGAGTTGCCTTCTCAACAGAACTGATGGTGGCCATCACTCCCTCTACTACAGCCCGAGGCACCTGATGCTGAAAAGGACTCCTACTGAACTATCAGTGGGGAGGTGGTCCTAGTGTTTGGGGAGTCTAATGAACTTATCAGAGGCATCCTGAACAAAGTGGGGGAGAGCAAAACCCACTGAAAAGGAGAAATGTAGCCAAGCTGAAAGGTAGCAAGCATAATGGACGAGGGTTTGCGAAGGCAGCCTTCTTCCTTCATCTTCACACTGCCCCTCTTTCCTCACTCTAGGCAAGTACCACATTGCTTCCGTAGGTCTGTCCAGCACCTAGCACACAGTTGGCACTGGATAAATGTCAGAAAACTTTTAACAGCTTGTGAGGGGAAGAAGAGGGGGGATCAGACGCAGAACACTTCAAGGCGCAAGAAAACGCTGGGGAGAAGCCAGCTGGTTTGGCTTTGTACAAGTTTTTGATTCTAGATGGTACTCGCGGAAATCAAGTTCCAAGAAAGTTCTCTTTCTGAGAAACAGAGCTGTTGCTGAGTGGGAGATAAACGCCTTTCACCAAGAGCGCTATCAAGAGCCGCCAGCTCAAGGGACCGGGGAGGGCAGAGCTGCGCAAATGACATGCCCCCCCCCCGGCTTCAAAACTGGGCAACATGCAGGCAGCAGGCAACGACTGCCCCTTGTGCACACCAGACAATGTCCCAATTCTATTTTCTGTGGGTTTGGCGGAAGGGAAGGCCCATTCTTACAATGCATTTCCCTTGCATCATCACCTCTTTCCTGGATCCTTGCTGATCTTCCCTCCCTTAAGGCTTATGTCCACATAAGGTTGGGCAAGGCCAGGGAGGCTGAGCATGGGGGACAGGGCTGGCTTACGTGTCGTACTCCTCGACAGGAAAAGCAACACTCTATTGTCATTCTGCAAAGCAGCACGCACGCCGATGATGCACTGAGGACAATCGCAATAAAGCGGAGTTTGTGCAAAACTAAAAGGCACCCACATGCCAAATTAGGCAGGAGCAGCATAAGGATGCACAGCAGGGGGGGGGGGACAGCATTTCAGTCCATGTACATTTTTATAGTAGAGCCGAGGCAAAGCAATTACTGGTAGCCCCACTTTCAGCTAATGCTACTTTCAACACAGGTAGTACCCATGTCGCTTCCCAACAGAGGTGGTCTGTCACAAGACAACCTGGGAAGGCTGCCTCAGGTGGCAGATTTGGGGTGCCAATAAAGGTGCTCTCCATGAATTCACCTGGACAAGTTCTAGTGCTCAACACCTTTCCATAACTGTCCTGCTCTTTGCTTGTGCCACATTTTCTGTGGGGTGTGAATGTTGTGCTGTGCATAATTATTTGCAGAGACTAGTTGGAGGGAAGCTAGCACAGCCAAGGGTACCTTTACTGCTCTAGGATTCCAAAGCACATCCACTGCTAATATGTGCTAGAAAGAATAATAAAATAAAGTCTGGGATAGCTCACTCAGTAGAGCATGAGACTCTTAATCTCAGGGTCATAGGTTCGAGCCCCACGTTGGGCAAAAGATTCCTGCATTGCAAGGAGCTGAACTAGATGGCGCTCATGGTTCCTTCCAACACTACAATTCTAGGGTTCTATGACAATGCTACAAGTGTTCACAGTACACTGTTTAGTTCTAAAGACCAGACAGGGGCCTCCCCACATACTGCTGTAGCTGAGCATGCTAGGAGAAAAGGATACCTGGCTGGTATCAGCACAACGCTCAGACCTTGCTGTGATCTAGAAAGCAGTTCTGAGGTTCATCACAACTGCAGATCATTTAAGACCCACTGAGATGGGGGTGAAGCCCATTTGCCCCCTCCCGAGTCCACACAAACATCTGAAAACCAAAAATGCAGAGTGGGGCTAGCAACAATATGTCCTCAAACTGAGCCAGCCTGAAGCCATAGAAGCTAGCAGAACCCATGTTTGACCTTTGGATTCTCCAGCCCAGAGTTCAGGACCCAAGACTTGTCTGGACAAGTCCAGTTACATCTACCCTTCCCTTTATCTGAAAGGAAATGTTTGGAATTCCTGAGTTACTCAGTCAATGACTTGTGGTAGCAACAGCTTGCCTTGCTACACACAGAGGGTGACTAACCCACATGTCGATTTGCACACTCACTTGCCAAGGGACAGGATGTCCTGCAACAGGCTGCAATTCTAAGTGGGCTCACATGACTGAGCTTTTCACTCCGTGGCAGAGAGCCACGGATTCTGGCGCAGCAGAGTGCTCCAAGGAGTGTTTCAGTTGCCGGCCTACCTGAGCTCCACAGAATGGAGGCGTGCCAATCTCAAGACGGCCTTGCAATTGGAGTGCACAGTGTCGAGACACTTAGTAAGAGTGGGACCCTGCCCAAGCTTTGTGGAGAAAGGGTGGGGTGAAAGTGTCATAATAAATAAAAACGGCTAAGCAGATGAAAGAGAGGGCAAAGCTGGTACAACACAGAAAGCAGCACCTTCCTCCTCCTCCACCTCCTGCTGCTCTCTTCCTCCAGAGGCCATCACAATCCTCAACTTTCTCCTCCAAGAGCCCGGGTTTAAAAGATGGGATGAAGTTGTATAAACCACATCTGTGCTGCTGTGAGGTCCAGAGGATGGAGAGTTGGCAACAGGTACAGAAGACATGAGTTCAAATCCCAACCACTTTCAGCAAGGACAATAATTAACTTGCAATCACAGATTTATAAAATGTGGGAGGCAGGATCCTGGGCCTGATCTAGCAGCGCTCTTCTGAAATCCTTCATATACTTATTGTGGGATAGGACTAATTGCTTTTTTAAAAAAAGAAATATATACTTTGAGGCCAACAATGCAGTGAAAAATCCTCATTCAGGGACTGGCACCAATAGGACAGGTGCAAGGAGAAGCAGGTACCTGCCTCTCTCTCTCTGGGCATGTGAGTTGAGTGTGCAGAACAAAGCATGGAGCGATGTGTTGCATTGCAAGGTGTGTGTTGGATGTGTGCATGTGGCTCGGTCAGCATGGTGGGCGGTCGTCAGGTAGCATGGAGCAGGTGCCTGCTCTGGTGCGATGCCTTTGTGGAGTGGGTGTGTAGCACAGGAAGAAGAGCCCCTCCCGCAGTGAAGGAAGTGCCAGCAGTTCAGAGGAATCGGGGCGGTTCGAGGATCAAGCTGCAGGAGGGGATGGGACAGAGTCCAAAGGGCCTTTCACACAGAACATTCTCTGCTGAGGAGGGAAAACAGGCTGGTCCGAGCACCACACCTCAGCGTGTCAACACAGACGACACCCCTGCTTCCGCCTCACTCAGCTTGCAGAAGTGAGGCAGCAGCACACACAGGAAGCTTGAGGACTTTCTGCAGCCCCTCTCCTCAAAGACCCAGCAAATGACAGGCAACTCCAAAGCAACCGAGCGCTTGCAAGTGCAGGAAGCCTCTTTGCTGCTCTGCAACAGTGTGCTCAAGAGAGAGAAAAAGACTACTGCGCTGGTGTGCAGCCACCTTGCACTGCAAATGTGACGATCAAAAGACCCCCCCCCCGAACCATCCACGGCTTAGGGAAATGTCTATAACTCTCTTCCTGTCTCTCATAAACACTAACAACTATCCTCCGTTGTCACTACGTTTTTTGGTCCCACCTTTCTCAGGGTGGCTCCTTCTCAGTGTCCCCTGGTCTCCAAGCATAGCTACTGGAGGCATTCTGGTGCCCATCCAACCAGCCATGAGAAGACCTTCCAAAGCCTCACCTGCTCTGGCAAATGAACAATCTGCCAGTCAACGCTGTTTGTTTCAGCACATTCCTGCTCAAAGGAAAAGGTGTGCAATTGGACAGGGGCCAAATTCTTCCAAAGATTTTGCACCTGGCGGTGCGGCCCACACCTTGTTGAATCTGTCACAAAAGGTTTGATATACCACAGCGTGGGACTCCATGCAAGAGACTCGACCCACAATTGCCCCAAAGTTCAAAGAGCTCCCACCATACTGCCAGCAGGCCCTAGAATAACCACACAGAAGCTGAAATCATTCCCTGCCCCCTCATTATCCTTCAAATGTGAACCAAATGTGCCTTTGTTAACAAAGAGCTTACCAGCTAGGCGTGGAATCGGAAACCCTGCCAAGGCAAAATCCTGGCAACAAGGGCAGCCCCAGGGGGCAGCCAACTCTGCTTTGGGACAAGCCTGCTAGGTGAAAGAAAGAAAAGACAACAGAGCGCTTCCTGGAACGCCAAAAGACAAGGTATTCTCAGGGCCCACAGCTATATTCTCGTGAAAGTGTCTTGAGAGAGAGGGTTTCCCTTGCCTCTTCCAAATGGTCACACTCTACCCCTCGCCCAAAGCCAAGGATCAAGCAAGAGCCAAGACTTACCAATTATCTACAGCTGCAAACGCCTTTTAGTGCGGCAGTTATGAGAACAAGCTGGGATATCACCATTTCTAATACAGTATTATGTCAGGCACATTTTTGGGGGGAGCCCCCATCTCTTGGCCCCAGGCGTCACACCTGCAATGTTGGGATGGCCAACCTCATAAGGCTGCTGCAAGGAACACTGCAACAAAGTACTGCAGGGAGAGTCAGGAAAAGAGTGCTATGTACACCAACCATTACATCCTTCCGGCCCATAATCCTCTTTTTCTCTCCCACCCTGGCTGCCCACCCCATATCATAATGGGGGGAAATTCAAGGACTACCACACCTCAACAGGCTCCTCAGCTCCTTGCAATGATTTCCTCCCCTCCCCCCTTCACATATATACAACAGAAGCAGGATTAAAGGGGAGACACCCCAGTGAGCCAGCCCTGCAGGTGCGAATGCTTCTGGGACTCCGTTTAAACTGTTATGCAAATGACTGACCTACATGAGAGCAGCTGGTGCATTTCAATGACAAAAGAGGGAATTCTGGGCTCAGCAACCCACAGAGCAAACAAACCCTGGGTGGTGGCAATTAAGCGGAAAGAAATGCAAAACTACAAAGGGTTAAAACACTAAAAGCTACCCCCCCTCCCCACTTTTCCTACCACCCCCTGGGCAAGCTGGCAAGCAGCTTGGCTCTAGGCGGCAATGTTCAGCGTTTACCATTTGGGGTTAGGGCTCCACACCACTGTGGGTGTCCTAAGGCAGGCACCCCCCAACCTTTGGCCCTCCAGATGTTTTGGACTACAATTCCCATCATCCCTGACCTGTTAGCTAGGGATCATGGGAGTTGTAGGCCAAAGCATCTGGAGGGCCGAAGTTTGGGGATGCCTGACTTACATCATAGGAGCCTACACAACACAAAACACTGTTGCTGTATGTAGGGCTGCTGGTTGGGGATGCCTGTTCTAAGGCACCTAGAAGGAATTTGGATGAGCCCCAGCTCCTCCTCTCAAGCCTCCCCACACCAGACACAAGAGGGCTGCCAGCACAGAGCAGGCTGCCTGTCAAACTGGTTTCCTGAGACAGCGGATTCAGGTTGCTCAGTTTGTGTCAGGCAAAGGCAAGGGACCAGAGTGCGGAACTCTAGGTGTGAGGATCATGCAAGCATCTACAGCAAGGGGTACACTTTGCATGTGATGACAGGGTAGGACCCCAACCAACGGATTCAAGTCACAAGAAAGCAGATTCCAACTAAACATCAGGAAGAACTTTCTGAGTAAGAGCTGTTTGACAGTGGAAGGGTCTCCCCCTCAGGAGGTAGTGGACTTTCCTTCCTTGGAGGTTTTTAAGCAGAGGTTGGATGGCCATCTGTCATGGGTGCTTTAGCTGAGATTCCTGCATTGCAGGGGGTTGGACTAGATGACCCCGGGAGTACCTTCTAACCCTCTATTTCTAGGATTCATCGGCTTCCAGTTTGCTCCCTATTTCATCTATGTCCAGAAGGTGACATTACACACAATACACCAAAGGTGCCCATGTGCCCCAAAATGTCACATTTCTAAGGTTATAAACTCATTTCTTGGATATTTCAATAAAAAAAATTGACTGGTACCTGCCAGGAAGGCCACTGTGATATAGAACTGACTGGAGAGGCCCTGCTCCAGCTTCCAACTGCAAGTAGGACCTTTCCTGTGGTGGCCCTGTTTTTATAAAAACTGTCTCCCAAAGGAAGTTGACAGTATTCAGAAAGCAAGTTGAAAGGGTGGCACAGTTTTCAAAAATGGAACTGTCCTTGGTATGCCCTTACCGGTACTTTGCCGATGTAAATGTTCATGATTTCAGCTGTTTGCGCATAATAAATAATAAAGCATGGAATCAAGCCGCTGTCTTTCCACAGAGCAATATGCCCAGGTATAACTGCCAATACTGCTAAGTAAGAAAAATGCAATTTGGGGAGATCGATTCTCAGTGAGCTGCACAACAAACTGCACCCAACTTGCAGAGGACATTCTGGGTGCTATGACAATGCAGACACACTGGTAGATACGTGGGGGGTGGGACGGCGAGGGAGAGAGAGGCTTCGACACAAAGGCTGCACATGTAGGTCGAGCTGGAGATTAGCACCTGCTGGGGATGGGGTGGTGTTACCATTTATCATTCCAGTTAATGCCCTTTGGAAAACATTTGCTTTGCCCCTTCTTGCCCCCCCCCCGGCCCCTTTTATGGACATATGGTGTCTGAGCCCTGCCCTCTCCCTCACCCGAGAGACAAGCACAAAAGGGAAAGGCACATGATTCCATAATGCCTACCTGCATGTGGCAGGGTGACATGCAAAGCACAGAACCTCCCCTTGTGTAGGCAGAGACACCTTAAGCCTCTTATTATTTCTCATGTCTGGATTCATTTAAAAAAAAAAAGGGAGCAGAGTGCTTAACGGCCTTTCTGTTTTAGCAACTCAAAACACCAAGAGCCCAGCAAGGTTACTTGCTGCTCCTTCCACCTGACTCACTGGGGAGCGAAGCCAAGAGGCGGCAGCTTGACAAAACCCACAAATCGGCCCATGGCAGGAGGTTGCACTTGAACCCACATCTCAAAGTCCAAGTTCAGGGCTCCCCAGAGATCGCAATGGGTGAGGAGGAGCAGAGTTGGCAGTTTCCAAAGCAAAGTAGGAGAGGGGGCAGGGAGATAGTAGCCCATCCTGTGGGCTGAGGATAGGACAAGAAATTACAGGTTTTGTTTACAGCAAAGGAAGACCTCCCTAACTTTAGGACTTTTTGGACTGCCAAGAAAGTCACTTCTTTGAAGTTTCCAAGAAAAGCATGAATGGGTACCTGCCATGGATTCTGTCATTACAGGCTATCCAGTAGAACCAGGGCCCTACGAACACCATTTTCTTTTGTGTTTAAAAGTGACAGGAGGAGAGGCAGACAAGGAGATAGGCTACCTTTACAGTGATTCCATCCATTGGTCACCCAGCTCAGGACTGTCTACAGCAGCAGCTCTCCAAGGTTCCAGAGGGGTGACATTCCTAGTCCCTATTTGGGATGCTGAGGAGCGAACCAGGGACCTTCCGCATGTGAAACAAACGGTCTGCCACTGATCTACCACCCTTTCCAGGGGGGGGGGAGGAAGCTACAAGTGGGTTCTATCTTGCAGGATGGGCTTACTGATAAGCCCTGGGTTTGAAAAGGCTAGATGGCCTATGTTGCAAGGACATAAGAGAGAGAGAGATCTTTAAATCAAGGAATCACAGACTTGTAGAGTTGGGAGGGACCCCCAAAAGTCATCTAGTCTAACCCCCTAACAACAGCTCATTCAGCCAGAAAGTTAGGGAGCTGGGTATGTTTAGCCTGGAGAAGAGAAGGTTAAGTGGTGATATGATAGCCATGTTCAAATTTTTGAAAGGATGTCATATGGAGGAGGGAGAAAGATTGTTTTCTGCTGCTCCAGAGAAGCGGACACGGAGCAATGGATTCAAACTTCAAGAAAGAAGATTCCACCTAAACATTAGGAAGAACTTCCTGACAGTAAGAGCTGTTCGGCAGTGGGATTTGCTCCCAAGGAGTGTGGTGGAGTCTCCTTCTTTGGAGGTCTTTAAGCAGAGGCTTGACGGGCATATGTCAAGAATGCTTTGATGGTGTTTCCTGCTCGGCAGGGGGTTGGACTGGATGGCCCTCGTGGTCTCTTCCAACTCTATGATTCTAAGTTCTTCCTGATGCTTAGTTGGAATCTCCTTTCTTGTAACCTGAAGCCATTGCTTCGAGTCCTACCCTCCAGAGCAGGAGAAAACAGGCTTGCTCCATCTTCCACGTGACAGCCCTTGAGTGCCATGGAATCAACCAATATTAAGATTTTACAGATGGTGAGCATGCCCATTTCCACAATGTGGGCCCACTGCAACTTGTCAGCAGGATGCTCACAGCTGCCATATTGGAACCGGGACTTGTTAAGTTGGGCTTCCCAGCGACGCACCATCTGGCTGTGGGAAGGGTGTAGAGGCAGGGAAATCAAGCAGAATCCTCCCACCGCAGCCATTTTCCTCTCCTTTGGCGCTGCAAGATACCATGTGAGTGCAGCTCCTTGGGAAAGTGAGCATGTGGGCACACGGAAGCCGAAAAGGAGCATGAGCAAAATGACTGCACCTCAGCCTGACTCTGCCAAGTTCCCCTTGCTCACTTGGGCAGGGCAGCTGAAGTTCAGGGATGCAGCTTTTGCTCTGCCTACAGAAGGTACAGATCGTGAAGCTGAGGCTCCAATACTTTGGCCACCTCATGAGAAGAGAAGAATCCTTGGAAAAGACCCTGATGTTGGGAAAGATTGAGGGCACTAGGAGAAGGGGACGACAGAGGACAAGGTGGTTGGACAGTGTTCTCGAAGCTACAAACATAAGTTTGACCAAACTGCGGGAGGCAGTGGAAGACAGGAGTGCCTGGCGTGCTATGGTCCATGGGGTCACGAAGAGTCGGACACGACTAAACGACTAAACAACAACAAACAGAAGGTACTGGGTTCAAGGTACACAGGGGTGGGTCAATGTCAGATGAAATCTCAGAAGCAGATGCATGAGGGTGCAGTGGCTGAATATGTTCCTCAAGGGGTTGGGGGGCAAGGCTTCAATGTCCCTGCCACTACCCACGAATAACCAAACCACAAAACCTTATGCACAATAGGGGACATTTCACCCATTTGGTCAATCTCCATAGTTTAGATGGGTTGGAGAATTCATCATGTCTTGCCACAGAAGCTGGACTGCTCGGGCAGTGAATTTTATTTTCCTCAATGTCAAGTACAGTGTCATTCCTAGAAATCCGATACTTGCATTTCGGCAGCAACCCCTGGCAGCTTGCACCGCCTGGGCTCTGGGAACCTTCTAGAGGTGCCTTTGTACAGGAGTCCTTTTTCCGCAGGCTGCTTTGCCTCCCCAGAGGAGGAGGAGGAAGAGACTGATGAGGGTAGGCAGCTCCTACATTTAATTTCCAAGCACAAGAGAAGCTTCCTTTGTTCTGAACAAGACGTGGGTGCAACTTTTCCACATTTAGGAGCCTTAGTTCACCAGGAAGACAAAGATCTCAAAGATCTGGAAAATGTCTTATAAAGTTCTGGGATCAGACCAGGAGCTGGGCTATCTGAGCACGATGCAAGCAGTGCTGAGCTCCCTTTCCTGCCCAGACCATCTGCTTCAAGGCTGGAGGTAAGTTCACAAGCAGATGACAAACACTCTCTTCTCTATAAAAGGTAAAGGGACCCCCTGACCTGACCTTCTCTATAATTCAGTGCAAAATGCTGCCTTGTGTGGGTCTGGAAGCCAAGCCCAGAATGCCTAGGGCAGATGCAGTCCTTAAAGTAGAGAAACTGAGAGGAGGGCCAGTGCTGAGCACATTGGGCTCAGAAAGAGCTTTTGGCCTTGGGAATCTTGAGAGGGAGAGGTGTGTGGGATCTCCCCCCCCCCCCGACTCCAGCTCTTATGTCTCCTGGTTGTTGCATCTCTAGGGCAGGGGTGGATAACCCTAGCCCTGGGGGCCAAATGCAGCCCACCAGGCCTCTCTTTGGTCCACAGGACTCTCCCTAGGCCACACCCCTTCAATTATACTGTTGCCTCTTCCTTGCTTGGATGGAGAGCAAGGTGAAGGACCCCTGGACGGTTAAGGGGACTATGGGCTGTGGCGCTCATCTCGCTTCAGGCCGAGGGAGCTTGCTTTTGTCCACAGACAGCTTTCCAAGGTCATGTGGCCAGCATGATTAAACTAAGGTTACCAGACATTCCCGTTTCCCGGGGACAGTCCCCAGCTTTACAAATCACTCCCCTGACAAAGTCCATCTATTTAGTAGGAAGTTGAAAAGTGTCCCCGGATTCATTGAAAAAAATCTGGTAACCTTAGATTAAACTGCTTCTGGCACAATGGAACACCATGAAGGAAGCGAGAGCACATGGAAACACCATTTACCTTCCCCGCTGCAGTGATACCTATTTATCAACTTGCACTGGTGTCCTTTCGAACTGCTAAGTTGGCAGAAGCTGGGACAGAGCAACAGGAGCTCACCACCATCGTGCAGATTTGAACTGCCGATCTTCTGATAGTCCATCCCAAGCAGCTGGGTGGTTTAGACCACAGCGCCACGCGCTGGATGGAGAGCAGAGAGATCTGTGTATGTGGGCAGAATAGAGAGAAACCTCTGGCTTGGTGTGACAGGAATTGTATCCTACTGTACAGAGGTTAAGAGCCACATCCATTGCTGTGCTCACCTTCGGCATTTGGTCCTCGGAAAGTTGCAAAGGAAATGTGGCCCTCAGGCTGGAGAAAAAAGAACACCTACAGGCCTTCCCTAAAGAGGATAAGGAAGCCAAGAAGCTGCCCTAAACAAGGTCAAAGTAAATGGGGCTTTGTGAGATCATCCCACCCTTGCACCTCCCTCTGAAAGAGCTCTTTTTCATTGCGGAAGAACTTGTCCCAGGCACTTCTGGGCAACCATGTGATTTAACTGGACCACTGAGAGTGATCAGAGTTTAGCCCTCACTCTCAGTTCCTGTTAATGCCACATGAAGCCATCACTTCCAGGGTGATTCAGCCCATGAAGTCATCCTCAGTCCACAGAACACTGGTTGGGAAGAGGAGGGGCTTCCCCTCCTAACGTCTCTCTTATGCGTGGCTCACTGATATCTTGGCTCTTCCTTAATATTCTCCATCACAATCTACTAGGTCAGCCAAGAGAGATCACATGTCTAGAGAGGACGTCTTAATGACTGCTTCACCCACCCTTCCAACAGAGGCTTGCTAAAGCCTAGGCCTGAGACTTAGCTGAACTCTCTGCATCCCAAGGTTTGGGCTGGGAAACCTATTAAAAACTGCAAGATAAAATGCCTCATTGCCTTACCACACCTGCTTAATCCAGGCCCATAAAATGAACAGCTCTGGGTTTATAAGAGATGTGCACACAGTGCAATCCTATTCATGCTTACTCAGAAGTAAGCCCTGCTGTGCTCAAGCAGGATTATTATTAGGTATTATTAGGTAAGTGAGCATACAATCACAGCATTACACTCTTAGGGCAGCCTTTCCCAACCTGGAGCCTTCCGATTTTGTTGGACTACAGCTCCTAGCATCACAGAGCTGTTCTGGCCATGGCAGCTGGGAACTGTAGTCCAAAAGAACTGGAGTGGCAACTGTCTTTCGGGACAAGGCAAGATTACGTACTCAGAACTGTGCTGTATGTTTAAATTGCTATCGACAAGGAAGCCTGTCGGTGGACCAGATTCACAATGGAAATAAAGACACGCAAGGAACCGGCTCTTGCTTACGGCCCATGATAGGCCGTGCCTGCTGCAGAAGGGACCCAGGCTTGCAAAGGTTAAAGCCAGAGCCAGCTGACACTGAGTCCACAGGGTGAAAAGTGCCACTGAATCTGAGCCACCACTGCAATTCCCTGCATGCCTCAGAAGGGAAAAACACTGCACTGAACACCCCCTCACACACCTCCAGGGATCCTTGGGCTGCAGCCTGGTTAACTCCCCTCTGCATCTCATCTGCTTTTCCACACACACCCCTTTCTCCGGAGAGTGGCTCTGGCTCCCCATTACGGGAATCCCAAGAGATGGTGCTGGCGGAGTCCACGTGAGCCGGCTCCCGGGAGCAAGCACGTGTATCTGCACGGATGAGCAGGCAGCGCGCAAGAGCGGCGCTGGGTGTTCCTACCCGGAGGCTGTCCTCCCCTTCCCTAGCCTGCTCTTCTGCTCAGTCTAGTTAAAATAAAAAGCAGGGGATAAAAATAAGTCAAACGCCTAAAAATACAAAACACACACACACAAAGCACTTCGCTTTCTGCACAATAACTGGGTCAAGCCAGCTTTGCGGTGTCGCGGGCGAGCAACCTCGCAAGCCTCGTGGGGTTGAGGAGTCACTTTGGTGCTCCCTCCTGAACCACACACCTGCTCCCTATAACCCCCAGCTGGAACCATCTGTCAGCTAACAGCCCTGCCCCGCAGCCATTGCGCTTCTCCCCGCCCCCTCCCCAAGCTGTTTTGCTTGTGTGACAAAGTGTGACTTTAACGCAAACACACATCCCACCGGCTGGCCCCCTGCTCCAAACCCAAACAGCACAACAACAAGAAGCACCCAAGAGGGCAAAACCCCAAGGCAGTTCTGCCTAGCGAAGAACAGCCCCACTCACTGCCTCTTTTTTTTGGAGAAGGCGGCTATTGCTGGAGAGGTGCAAGAAAGCGCAGGCTGAGAAAGGGGCGGCCGGGGGGGGGGAGTTTGCACCAAACTAGGGTTACCAGATGTCCCTGGTTTCCGGGGACAGTCCCCGGATTTGCAGATCAGTCCCTGGAGAAATTCTGTCCCCGGGAAACGTGGTAGCGGCAGCCTCAGCAGCCCAGAGCCAGCCTGGTAGTGCAGTTGGCTCTGGCTGGCTTCAGGAGCTGCTCGCTGCCGTGGCGCCTGCCATTTTTCCTCTCCGGAAGTCCCCATACGATGTGTCTTGGGCGCAACACATCATATGGGGAATTCCGGAGGGAAAAAATAGCTGGCACCACGGCAGCTAGCAGCTCCTGAAGCCAGCCAGCCAGCCTGCGCTACCAGGCCGGCTCCAGGCTGCTGATTGCCACTGCCACTGCCGAAGGGGAACCGGGGACGTCCAGTGGTACAGATCTCCTGCCCTCTTTGTTTTGACTGATTGTGGGAGGCTTGGGAGTTGCGGGCAGGTGGGCGTTGCCCAGTTTTTTAAAAAAACTCTGCACACATTTATACAATATGCATGTGTGTTTGGGCCCAGGGTCTTTTGCCTCACCATCCCCACTACTGACTCCCTGTTGCTACTCAGCTTCAAGGGGGGGGGGAAGTGTCCCCGGATTCATTGAAAAAAATCTGGTAACTATACAGCAAACAACATTACTACCAGGCACATCGTGAGTGGTACAAGGCTAAAGGTCCACCAGGAGACCAGACTTGCTTCCAAGACAACCTAGAATCATAGAATAGAATCATACCGTAGAATCGTAGAGTTGGAAGAGACCCCAAGGGCCATCCAGTCCAACCCCCTGCTGAGCAGGAAACACCATCAAAGCATTCTTGACATATGCCTGTCAAGCCTCTGCTTAAAGACCTCCAAAGAAGGAGACTCCACCACACTCCTTGGCAGCAAATTCCACTGTCGAACAGCTCTTACTGTCAGGAAGTTCTTCCTAATGTTTAGGTGGAATCTTCTTTCTTGTAGTTTGAATCCATTGCTCCGTGTCCGCTTCTCTGGAGCAGCAGAAAACAACCTACAGCATTAAACGCCAACCCCAGCAGGAAACCAATACAGAAGGGGCTGTAGAGCTTATGTTCCATCTATCTCTCAGCTGACCCATATGACTATTGCCAGTCAGATGAGATAGGGATCTTTTAGACATGAGGATTGCTTGTGTGAACACGGGTCTAGCTCATCTTCAGATGTACGTCAAAAACACTGCTGAGCGACTCAGACTTTTCTGACAGCTGGTGGAAGGAGCTGGAATAGCAGTCAGGAACATGATCTGAGGAGTCTTTGGCTCAAGTCTCGCATCAGCCACAAACTCCTACAGGGGCTATAGGAAAGCCACTCCTTTGCAGTTTCAGTTTCAGCCCCACCCGATTTATAATATGGGGACAGTGCTCTCATCTTGGCTTACCTTACACCAGCCTTCTACAACCTGGTGCCCACTGGAAAGCTTGGGCTACAACTCTCCGCAGCCCTGCATTGTTCTTGTAAGGATTACTGCGATAATTCTGTACTGTTTTAATGGCCTTTTAAAAATGGGATTTATATTGCTGCACACCAACCTCATATTCTATGAGAGGATGGTATGCAACAAAGAACACAAGGGCTTTGAGCGCACTCTATAAATGCTGTTATTCGGGACCAATGGTGATTCATTGTAAGGGACTAAGGGTAGCCATTCTGCAAGGAAGGGCACCGACCTTAGCTAGGAACCGTGCTGCAATGGTTTACTCATTTATTTGAGGCATTTCTACCCTGCTTTCCAATGTTTAAGGTGGCTGGCTCTGCACGCTTGGTGGCTTGGAATGCTCTACTCCCTGTAGAGCAGGAAGAGATCAGCCAGGTTAAGTAGGGAAGGGGGCGGGGGCAATGGTTCAGTGACAGAGCATACACTTTGCATGACTTAGATCAGGGGTAGGCAACCTAAGGCCCGGGGGCCGCATCCGGTACAATCACCTTCTCAATCCGGCCCGCAGACAGTCCGGGAATCAGCGTGTTTTTACATGAGTAGAATGTGTCCTTTTATTTAAAATGCATCTGGGTTATTTGTGGGGTCTGCCTGGTGTTTTTACATGAGTAGAATGTGTGATTTTATTTAAAATGCATCTCTGGGTTATTTGTGGGGCATAGGAATTCATTCATTCCTCCCCCCCCCCAAAAAAATAGTCTGGCCCACCACATGATCTGAGGGATGGTGGACTGGCCCACGGCTGGAAAAGGTTGCTGACCCCTGACTTAGAAGGTCCCAAGCTCAGTCCCTTCAGTTAAAACGGATCTTGGGGATAGCAGGGCTGGGAGAAACCCATTCTAAAGCCCCTGAAGAGCAGCTGGAAGTGAGACTGGACACTACTGGCCAAGAGCAGTCAATGGTTTGACTCAGGATATGAAGGCTTCATATGCAGGAAGAAAAGCAAAACACTGGGAGCTGCCTTTAAAAGAGTGAGGCCACTGGTCCATCAAACTCAGGAGTGTCTTCACTGGCTGGCAGCTGCTCTCTAGGGTTGAAAAATCATAGAACAGAACTGCAGAGTTGGAAGGGACCCTGAGCGTCATATAGCCCAACCCCCTGCAATGTAGGAATCTGGCCACAAGATGCTGTGGATTGAACCTGCAACCTCCTCCATGCAGAACAGATACTCCACCACTGAGCTATTGCCTTCCCCAAACTGTTTGTCAGGAACCGAAGTCACTTAACCAATTTTGGCCAATGGCTGCTATAGAAATGTTGGAATCCTCCCTTTAGCCATACCCATCAGGTTCTCTTCAGCTGTGGAAAGCTCAAAGCCACACACGGAGAGGCTGAGCTCCAGTCGCTCTCCCCTCCCAAGGCCATATGGATGCTAGGTGACCTTCTGCTTCCAGCTGCTGCCGCAATCTCAGGAGCAGCACACTCACATTTCACGGTTCCCCTGCATGTTTGTTAAGATTATTAACCAAATTTGCCCATGTAAAAACTCCAGAGCAGTGATCCTAGTGTCATAGAGAAAAGGTTCTGCTCTAGCAGATTTCCAGATTTTTCTCAATAATTTAGGGCAATGGAGTGGCGAAGAAAAAAAGGACAGGGAAAAGAGTGAATCGGCTGCCTCCCACCCCCACCGTGTGCCCCCGGGGCTCACAGAGCATGTTCGCATCCTTGTTATATAACGGTGGGTTACGTCACTTTCTGGCGTGCCAGGCACACAGAGCTTCCTGCTCTCTGAATGAAACCCCGGCGCCTGCACACATCAGCCCCCCTGTCTCAGCAGCCAAGACAAAATGCAGCTCCCCATTCAGGGGCCCCGATTCTGGGTTCAGGGTCAGCACCATCAGGATGAAGAGGGTCTGTGGGTGCCGAGGGCAGTCAGAAGACGGTGTCCTAAATCCATCTTTTGTCAGGGATCTTTGGCAGCAGCAATTCTACTCTGCACTGAACACTCGAGAGCACCTTATCCCATTATATACTCTGTATCTCACTGTCTTCTGCGTATTTCCTCCTTAAAAGTCCCCAAAATGTCAGAAGCCCACTCTACAGTGACTTGGAGCAAGCCTTTCAGGGTGGCTGCTGCTCATGTTCTATGGATCAGTATTCCTGTCAAGGTAAGATAGGCACCCATTATCTGTATTTTCCGGAAACTACTGAAGACATTCTGTTTCAACAAGTTTTTCCAGCTAGATCAGGGGTCCCCAGACTTACCGAGCGGCGGGCCGGTGCCCGCCGCGCCGACCGCGCGGTGGGCCGGACGGCAGGGGAGTGCGCGCGCAGCGGGCCGGAGGGCGGGGGAGTGCGCGCCCGTGCGCATGCGCACACGCACACGGGCGGGAAAAAAATCGCCGAAAATCGCTTGTGCGCATGCGTATGGGCCTCCCCCGACCCGGAAGTGCACCAGAAATGACCTCTTCCGGGTCGGGAGAGGCCCGTACGCATGCGCACAAAGGATTTTCGGCGTTTTTTTGCCGATTTTTTAGATCGCCGCTGCGCCGCGCGCCGCGAGAGCGGGCGGCGGCAGCGGGCGGCGGGGGTCGTCGCGGGCCGGATTGGAAGGCCGATTGGGCCGCATCCGGCCCGGGGGCCGTAGTTTGGGGACCCCTGAGCTAGATGAAAGGCCTTTGCCTTAGGTGTTGATTTTGTGTTGCTTTTAAATCTATACTCTGCTGTTTTCGTGCTGTTTTTTAAAAAACGTTTTAGCTGTTTTTAAGGATATGTCTGTAAACTGCCTTGGGACATATATGTGGAAAACAAGTCATAAATTAATAAATAATATAATAGCAGTGGTTCCCCCCCCCCACACACACAGACAGACAACACACACAGGGAGAGAGACAGAGAGAGGCCTTCGCAAGGCTCACAGAACTAAATGCATTCTCGTTCACTGAACCCTCCTCTCTGTCCACACAGAAAATAAATTAATTTGTGCAAAAATTCAACAACCTAGCCCCGGAAAATCAGGGCCCCCCAAACCAAGGCTAAGAACCAAAGTGAGGGGGTGAAAAGTTAAGGTCTGTAAATGTTCTTTTCCATCCTTCACATTTTCTGAGGCAGGAATGCTATTTGGGAAAGGAAATGGTTGGGGGAAGTCATTCCATTGGCATTTCCTGAAGAGCTCGACAGAAAACCCTCCCACTTCCGAAATCAACTTGGGTGGCTGCCAAACCCGGGAAGAGAGCAGAGACTGAACAATCCCATCTTTCTGCCTGCGATTACCTGTGGCTGGCGACTAAGGCTTCCCGCTGTCTCAGTCAGCGGCAAATAGGTTTTCCTGGGAAACCAAACTCAAAACTCCCCAAAGAGGCTGATATGGGACCGGGGGGGGGGGGCAAAAGAAAAGAATTGCACAGAATTCTGGGGTTCAGTCTCAGTCTACAGAAGAGCTTTAGCAAGGGGTGACTTGGTATGTTCTAAATTTGGAACCCACTGCATGAAAACTGCACTGTCGTTCAGGCACATAATCAATCGGGACAATTCTGAGTTCTAAGCTGCTACTCAGCACCGAAGGTCCATGGGGCTGGGGGAAGACTTGCAAGAACAGTGCAGATAGCAGTAACAACCTTGTGCAGATGGCTAATAGAAGCTTGGACAAACAGTCCCTAAGAATGGTTGCAAATGATATGAGGTTTGCTTCCAAGTCACCTCCTAGTGAGACTATCGGCTCTTGCAAAATCAGACACGTCAGCTGTAAGATGATGCTGTTACTGTCCAGGGGTCGGCCTGACATCAACAGCAATGTCAGCCCTCGGTCATTGTGCCCACCCCTGGTCCCAGTTTCTAAGCCTTTGAGGAAACAAAATAGCTAACCTTCCCAAAGAGCTGATGAGGTGGACGAAGAAGAATCATAGAATCATAGAGTTGGAAGAGACCACAAGGGCCATCCAGTCCAACCCCCTGCCAAGCAGGAAACACCATCAAAGCATTCTTGACATATGCCTGTCAAGCCTCTGCTTAAAGACCTCCAAAGAAGGAGACTCCACCACACTCCTTGGTAGCAAATTCCAATGCCGAACAGCTCTTACTGTCAGAAACTGGTAACAGTAAAACTAAGATTCTTTTGTTGCCACAAAGACTACCAAACTGCTGGCCTCTCAGGTAATGAATGCCCAGGATCTTTTCTAGCTAAGACCTGCAAGGAGGAAGTGGAAGGGGGAACCTACTGGACAGGATGCAAAACCCACCTTCAGGAATCTGCACCAAGGCACCACCTTGCAGGAGTGCCAGTAACTCTGCATAGGTTAAAGCTGATCCGTTCCCAGTAACATCCAAGTAGTGATTTCTCAACCCATAGCATGACCATTGCTGCACATGATGTGTGCAGTTGCCATGTGCCAGAATAGAAGTGGCTGCATTTTATTGGCAAATGAGTCAGCTCTTTGACTTGCAAAATTGCAATGTAAATTGGTGAGTCTTAATGCTACAGGTGTGCCCTGTCAAACAAGTTGCATTCATGCTCCAAACATCCATGCCAGGCAGACCTCCATGGCTGACAAGAGAGACATAAAGGCAAGCTGGCATGCAGATCCTCCCCAAATCGGCATGCCAGGATTAAATGACTTGGTTCGGGTGACAACTTTAAACAAACTGAACGTTCCTGACAGAAGAGTCTGAGTTGTGCAGAATATGGTTAGAAGGCGTGAATGTTGGGAGTTCATCTTGCTACAGTGCCTGAAATCACAGACACACCTTGCGCATACCTTCCCACATACCAATGAAAGGGAAACAGAAAGATCACCTATGCACCAAAAAAAGACACTTTGCCCACACAACCAGTTGCCTTAGATGACTGAGCTTACAATAAGGTCCCTTCCAACTGTCCAATTCTATGAAACTGAGTTTTAAGTGCACGGATTTAATTATGCATTTTACATTTATATCCTGCCTTTCCTCCAAGCAACTTACGGCAGCAGACATGGTTCTCTTCCTATTTTATCTTCATAATGACCAAGAGGTGGCTTGGTACATTCCAGTATGGAACCCACTGCATGAAAAATGCACCATCAAGACTATGGGTGCCAATTTGCCTTGCTGTCTCTCCATTCCTAGTCCAATCCTCTAAACCCAGCCTTTCCTCAAGCTGGTGCCCTCCACATTACTGGTTTTATTTGCTATTATAGTATGTATCTTTGTGATTTTATACTGTAAAGTATAAATACCTGTGGTCTTCGGATGAAGGGCAGTGTGGAAATTTAATTAAAAAATTAAAAATTCCTGACCACTGATTGGTCTTGCTGACTGAGGCTGTTGGGAGCTGTCGTCCAAAGGTTGTTCTAACCCCTACACCACACTAGTAGTGGCCATGGGCACACTGTTAACACCAGAACTGACCACTGTTCCCTCACCTTCACTTTCCAGTTGCTAGATCTAGGCTTGATCCATCCTCTCAGGCTTTTTAAGCCTGCCAGATAGCCTGCTTTATAACTCCAATGCCCATGTATTCCTCCTACAGCCCATCCATGACAACAGACCATTTCCTGTGACATACCAAAATCCAACCTTGGGCACCAAAGGGATCCCACCTCCCTCACCTTACTAAGAAGGCCAAAAATGCTTCATGCGACGTCTGCAAAGACAATGGAGGAAAAAGACCAGGAAAGCACCGGGGACCCCTTGCTGGCTACCTTACACACACACACACACACACACACACACCCCTCCCAATGTGCCTTTGTTTATCTACAAAATTTCCAGAGTAACTTTCAAATAAAGTAACTGATCAAATAAAGGCATTGTCCCACCCGCTTTGAAGTGTGCTGCTCCTCAAGCCCTCTCCAAAGATACTTTCCAAGACATAAAATGCTGAGCGACTCTGGGGAATGCGCACGAAGACACGGAGCCTGCTCCCTGCCAGGGGCAGGCCTGCCAGAACATGCAAGCCTCTCTGTGGGTCTTGCTTGCCAGCTACGCCCTTTCCACAACAGCATTGTTTGAAAGGGCCAGGCAAAGGCTGCTCCCCGGGCCCCAAGGGAGCGCTAATCCCATGCGAACAAGGCTACAGCAAGGGCAGGGAGAGAAGCGCACACTGGCTGAAGGCTTACAACAGGGCAGCCTGCTCAGGGCCAGTGTGAAGACGGGGTGGGGTGAGGGGTGGGGACAGAGCTCACCTCTCGAGCCCAGAGATTTTCCAGGCTGCAAGCACAATCAGGAAGTTAGCACAGGGCCAATCCAGCCGCTTCTATTACTGTTAGCAAAACGCCCCTCGTTCGGACAGGAGGCTTGTGGGTAGGAAGGGGGCTTGTATACTGCAAAGAAATGAGCAGGTGAGTAAAGTGCACCTTTGTGCAATCTGCACAGAGACACTACTGACCCTTCTGTGAGATCACTGTCAGGGACAGAATCACAGAATTGTAGAGCTGGAAGGCACCCCAATGGCCATCTAGTCCAACCCCCTGCAAATGCATCCCTCAATAATTAAGACTCAAATCTTCTAACTGCCATCTGCTTCTTGGCCACTCTAGAGCAGGACAGCTTATTGCTACTGATTGCTACCAGAAAAATGCCTGTAATGATGCCTGGAGGACTGTGTACACGTCTGCTTACTGGAAGCTCCCAGTCATCACACAGGCCAGCCCACTCAGGGCCAGGGGGGACGGCTGCGTTGCTCTCCCTTCAACAGTCTTATTGACTTGACTTTTTCCCAGGGTAAGCAGCCATTTATAAAATTAAGGGGTATACTTAGACAACATGAAGTCGGGGACCAAACCTGCTCCCCACCACTGGTGAACTGAGCTCCTGGCAACCAAGCCCACTACTATTAATATAGGCCATCCTAGGTTTCGGTTCCTGGTCACATTGGAGAGCAATAGCAAGTGGAATAAAATGCTGGGAAATGGGTGCATTTGCATCCTTCCGGGAGTGCAAAGAATAATGCATGGACTTCATAACAAAGTCGTCAGGGAGAAAAAGAGAGAGACACCAGCTACATTTCCAGATATGTGCTCCTGTTCCAAGTCAATCCTCTGTCCACAACATTCACCGGTTCTTAATTTGCCCAATGCCTTCTAGTCACTGCAGTCTCACTTGCAATAATTCTGCGAGGTAGGTAATGAATATTATTCCATTTTTACAGATGAGGAACAGAGGCCAAGAGCAACATGCCCAAGACCACACATGTTATTTTACTTTTCATTTAGTACTTTTCCATCAAAGCTATCTCCAGTTGGTTCGTGTTAGGGGTGGTGACTCAAGCGGTCTGTTCTGGATCCAGGTGCAATTATCTGATCCACTGGATCTCAGTAATGATATGTGATGGGAGTCTAACCTTCTTAGTAGTTAATATGTTTGAGAAACTGGATAACTCACTGGATGACTCACTCTCTCTCTCAACTTGACCCACCTCACAGGGTGATTGTGAGGATAAAATGGGAGGGGACCACATACCGCAACTTAAGCTCCTTGGAGGAAGCATGGAACAAACATGAAAGAAAGAAAGAAAGAAAGAAAGAAAGAAAGAAAGAAAGAAAGAAAGAAAGAAAGAAAGAAAGAAAGAAAGAAAGAAAACTAATATGAGGTACTGAAAAAGTTATTCCCATGGACATGATGGTCCATAACCATTATCTACTTCCCCACCTTGCACCATTCATTTCCACCAGCAGAACTATGTAACAATACCAGAACAGTGAAGGAGAACCTAGGGAGACAACAATGTTGAGATCTGAGCAGCAGGAACCAGTGGGTGTGCAACCCAGAGCAATTCTGCCCCTCCTACAAATGCTGAACAAATATTTGCCCAAACAATGCATTTGTCCTTAGACATAAAAAAGGGAAGACTCCCAGCAGGCGGTATTAGCCGAGTTGGGGGGAGGGGAAGGGGGATCTCAGCCTCCCAGCAAGCCAGGGCCAGTGACTTTCCATCAGCGATTTAATCTAAATCCCTCCGGGGAGTTCGTTTACAAAATCAGATTACATTATCGCCTTGGTCTCCAGGATACAGCCCAATCGTCACCAGAGCGACAGGGATATGGAAATCTCCATTGGACCAAGGACTAATCTCAGGAGCTGGAGGGAACCAGGGGAAGAGGAGAGAAGAGAACAAGAGATGGGGCCCGGCCACCAGGATGGCCTTAAGAGAAAGAGGAACCAGTCAGGTCAGTTTGGGCAGACACACCCCAGGTTGTGCCCCCAGGAGGACTGCATTCCCAGCATTCCTGAGTAATGCCCCCCCCTCCGCATGCTCTCTCTAGCTCTCTCAACATTCACCCTATCCAGCCTGGATCCAATACTGGATGATTTCACTCCATGCGCCCATTAGGTTTTATCCCTTGCTTGCTGCATTTACATCTGGGTAGCTGAGAGCTGTCTCACAAAGCCTTGAGTGGTGATTAGAAGTAAATTCCCAAGAAGTGAGCATTAACCCACCAGGAGCTTTGAAACCCAAGGATGTAGACAATTCAGCAGGTGGGACCTTGAGTGAAACAGCCAGCAGCTGATTTTTTAACAAGGATGTATTTTCAACTGAGCCAACAACACCGCCAGATGCAAGGAAAGGGCTCAATGGTCCCCTTGGTGTGAGCAGCCGCGGAGACTGGGTCAAGGGTCTCCCGTTATTCTGCATCACAGCTACTGGGAGTGAGCAGCTGAGAGACGTCACTGGAGGATTCTGCCAACGCGTCTGCTGCTGATCACTCTCCGAGGGGAAGAGGGCATTAAAGTGTCCTTAGCAGATGAGACACAAATAAAGAGGGCTGGGGGAGGGTATGCAAGGGGTCCAGATGGGGAGTCTGACTGAGCCTCCAGTGACCCACCCCTACTTTAACATAATGCAACCGCCCTGGAGTTAAAAGAAGCCTTGCTGTTAGCCACTTGCCCATATGCCCAGGTTCCAACTTGGTCACTAATGGCTGGGCCCATTGTTCAGACTGCCCTGCTCCACATAGGTACATGCAGGCAGCCTGGCTAGTAAAACTTTTGGGGGGAACTAGGAAATAAGGCTGGCCTGTTTACAAGGAAAGGTAAAACTAATTTTACACCCATGATGCATGTCGGGAATCTGTTTCGAGTGTTCCAACAAAGCACAAGCTCCTGGGTGGTATGAGAGCTCCCTACGCCAGCCCTGATTTGCAGCAGTTAACCCATGTCTCTCTACCAAATGCACATTCTGGGTGTCACAATCACTGTACGTACAGGGTCTTCCTGTCAAGCAAAGGAAAAACACTAGGGAGCTGCCAGACCTTATGCAAGGCCGCACCCAGCTGCTGGCAAATCCCATGACCTAACCTTTTCCATAGCACATTCATGCTCGGGGCAAGCACATTGGCCATGCACCAAACTGCACTCCCTGGGAAGGTGATTGTGTGTGGCAACACAAACAGTCTATTTATCCACAGTTGGGGTTAAGGGAAGAGGAAAAATACAGGTTTGAGTCTAGTCATGACCAGCAGTTGTCTCATCACCCCTTCACTGGGTACCTGTGCCCTGGAAATGCACCTCAATCATGCCAGACAGCAGGGTAGGCAAGATGTCAACAACCTCTTCCTTAACCTCAACACTCACCACAGATTCCAAAGATTAGCTTTGACCCCTAAAGATGAAGAAGGCCCAGGGTGGTACATTTTATCTGAAAGCAGCCTTCAGTCCCTGTCAGGGAACAGGTGGGGTATAGATAGATATATAATAAGGGAATAATAAACTAGGAAAGAAATGGAAAGTACCTTCGAGGCTTTGCTTAGGGGGCTATGAAATGCTCTAGCGAACAACGGGATTCAGAGGCAGGCCTGTGGGTGACCTGAACCAAGCCAGCCTGAATGAGAAAAGGAAAGACAGTGGCTAGTACCTATCCTACTACACAGGTGAGGAAAAAGGACCTTGGTACCATGTGTGTCTATATACTTGGCAGTGCAGGGGAGAAAGAACAAGAAGCCTAATATCCATCAGGAAGTGTGAAATGGCATTTACAACATTTCAGCCCTTATTGGCCATTTCCAGCTTCTGATTATCCAATGTTCCATTGGCACGTTGCCGGAGAAGGCACTTGGCGCCTTTCCTCAACTGTGCCCTCCACCTGTTTTGGACTACAGCTTCGATTAGCTCCAGCCCATGAGCATCCTCAAGGTCTGCCTCTGATGCTGCTAGAAATATAAACTGGCCTGTTTCATACTTAAAACTACGAAGGAGCCCTTCCCACCACCACCACCACCAGCAGCCTTTGCCAACTGCTTACCCAGCCACCATTTTCTTGGATCCACGGGTCCAGATGGTCCGTCAGGTAAGTGGTCATCCAGCTGACAATCCGTCCCACCAGCACTCGCATCTCCTTGTCGACGCTCTCCACGCACAGGGCCCCTCCGAAGGAGAAAAATGCCACAATCCTCCCCCAGTTCACCCCGTCCCGGAAAAGTTCATTCACCACCTGCTCAAAGCTCTGGTATGCTGTGCCAGGGGTGATGTGGAGCTGGGATGTGAGGTCACTGAAAGCTCTCCGGTACCTCAGTTCAAACTCATCGCCTGCCTCTCTTAGCGTCTGCCTCACGTCCAACCTTGGGCTGTCTTCAAGATCACTGAGGATGCTTGGGTGTCCAGTAGCTCCATTTACGACCGGGCTGGTACTTGGATGCCAAGACGGACTCCCATTGGGGACGCTGTCCATCTCGTCTCTCAACTCAGTCCTGTTCTCGCTGTCCTCCTCCAGCTCATCCCAGCTGTGGCCCCTCTCTGACAGCTTGTAGGAAACAAAGTCTACCACGAGCGCCCTGTTATTGCGTGACATCTTCACACCTGAAGGTGTCTCAGTAAGTCCATGGTCCAAAATGCTAGCCGACCAGCACGTTTACCGAGCGAGGATGCTGCTCCTTTCCATCTTTCTGGTAACCAGAAGAATGTCAAGCAAAAGAGCTTCAAGGGAGAAAGAGCAGAAGGAGAGAAAGGATACGAAACTGTTAAAAGGACCAGGCTTCTACTCTGTTTTCCTGGCATGCACGTAGAAGCAGTCCCTTAGTACTCAGGGAAAGTCAAATATTCATGAGCATCTCTGTGGCTCATCCTCAGACTTAGTCATATGAGCATCTGTATAGACAGCCAACTCCTCCTCTCCCCCGGCCACTTCACTTTTCCACTAAAGCTGGTCCCAAATCTCATGCACAGGGTTCACCCCCCAACAGATGCTTTACCGGGCTCAGGTGCTGCCTGTGAGGTCCTTTCCCCAAAAATTCTGTGCAGCATGGCCAGGACACTCGGTACCCAGGTGGTCTCTCTGCCACACCTGAGATCAATCTTTGGAAGCAAAACCAGCTCTGACCGGAGTGATCCTGCAGTCTGCCAGGCTGGGAAGATGCAGGCAAAGAAGGTTCTAAAAACCCAAGAGGGCTCCCCCTGCCACCTTGATTGAGTGCTGCGGCTCTCCTGCAGCAGCGAAGCATAGAGATCCCTCCCCCTGCATCTCCACCTCCCACCATCCCCGGGATCTAAGCACTTCCTGGTGCTTTTTTTAAAGGGACAAGTACTGGATGAAGCTTCTTGACTGTATTTGCTTGCTCCCCAACAAGGACCCAGGAATTAACAATCGGGACGCCACCTTTTGCCCCTGCTCAGTAACGTCTCTAAATAGCCTAAAACAAAAGCAGAGAGTAAACCAGGGAGAGAAGTTTGGGGGTTTTTTAAATTAAAAAAGAACTTCAGGGAAGGATTAGAAGCTGCTTTCAGGTGTGCTCAAGCCAAGTGCTCAGGTTGATCAACTTGACTTACGATTTCAAGACCCTGAAAGGTGGGGGGACTTTTATTACACGGCCTCTCCATTTTACACTGGAAAAGTGGCTCGTTTTGCACCCCCTCCTTGCAGCCTGCTCCGGCAGCAAAGTCAAACGCAAGAGTTTCCTTTTGCCTTCCTGAAATACTAGTTTAAGTACTCTGTGCCAGCTTAAATGTTAACTGCAAAGGGTTGCAGCTGACGAGCAGAGGCACAGCAGACCTCAGCCATTAGTGCAGCTCCAAAGCAGAATTCTGAGCACAAACTCCCACCACAAACAGACCCACTTATGGGAATGAGTCATGCATGAGACATATCCCCCAAATTGGAAAGCTCAGGCACGCACAAGGCAAATGACTGCAAAGAACCAGGCAGAGGGGGTGATAGCAGGCTGCAATTGTGCCTGGCATGGCAAACGATCCAACTTAATGTTAAAATTGTATTAACAACCAGTCAATGGTATTCTCTCTCTCTCTCTCTCTCTCTCCCGCCCACCCCAACCCTATTTCCTCCTTTGCAGGAGCTAGGAGATGCAGGGCAGTCACAGCAGCATCCCCTTATACTTCCCAGAAGGCCAGCTGGGCAACAATAGGCAGGCTATCCCCTACTGGGAGATGTGTCAAAAGGAGCTTGTGCAGTACTCACCCCCTGGAGAGGGAGGACGAGCTCAGTTCTGGGAAGTCTTAGGGGAGGGAGGAACCCAGCCAGCCGCTGTGCAGTGAATGTGGCGGAGGAGGCAGCAGCAGCAGCAGCAGGGATAAGTTCCAGGCACTGGCCAACCCGCCTTGTCATCACCATTGCCCCGCCTCCTAAGGGCTGGCCAAACATTCAAGCCAGCCACCCCCATTCCTAGATCATAGGAGGCCTGAAAACATCAAAGCTCAGCAGATTACGAAATCTCCATTCTGTTAATTGAGTCTTCATTCAGGATTTTTTTTTGCACGCGCGAAGGGGAGAGGATATTTGTAGTTAAAATCCCAATTTTTCTACCACTCACTCTAGCAGTATGGCACAAGCCTGTTTCCAGCACACATCTAGACTCCTTCTCCGTCCATCACAAGGAAGTTATGGGGTCTGAAAACACCCTCTCCCCAATCTTTTATGTTCTTCTCCCACAGAAGAATAAAGGTTAGTCAGAAGCGAGCCCTTCTGAATACAGCAGGAATTTGCTTCCTGGTAACCCCAGAGTTGTTTGCCAATCAGAAGGTCGGCAGTTCCAATCCCCACGATGGGGTGAGCTCCCGTTGCTCGGTCCCAGCTCCTGCCAACCTAGCCATTTGAAAGCACGCCAGTGCATGTAGATAAATAGGTACCGCTACAGCAGGAAGGTAAACAGCGTTTCCATGTGCTGCTCTGGTTTGCCAGAAGCGGCTTAGTCATGCTGGCCACATGATCTGGAAGCTGTACGCCGGCTCCCTCGGCCAATAAAGCAAGATGAGCACCGCAAACCCAGAGTCGTCCGCGACTGGACCTAATGGTCAGGGGTCCCTTTACCTTCACCTTTTTAACTCTGAAAGCGTTTTCTGTAGGGTTGTACCGCATGTGGGGAAGTGCGACAGTGGCTTCTTCAAAGGAGGTAACTGAATGCCATTTTCACACAACAGACTGAGGAAGGGAAACCTTCATTCTCACCAGGCTAGAGGAAGATTTCCTAACCTGGTGCCCTCCAGATGTTTTGGACTACAACTACTCCTATCAGCCCTTGGTCAACTTCCCCAGCCTCCTGAGCCCTTGCTTCCCAGATCCTTACAGCGTACAAGCCACTTCTGCTGCTAGGCCCTATGTGGCCTTTTCCCTGGACAAAGTGGTGTTTTTTTTAATTTCCCTCCCAGCAGATGTACTGTACTCTTTTTAACATGTCAGTCTCCCTCTCTCCTTTGCTGGGAAAGCTACCACAGGCAGGCTGAAATAAAAGACTCCTAGAGGGCACTCAGGACCTGTGATGCAATCCTGTCGGTGCACTGTAGAGTAGTCTCAAGGTTGTGGGGGCACCTGTGTGCCTGTCTTCCAAGCCTTAGCAAATCATCCTGTCCTCCACAATGAAATCATCCAAAGTTAGAGCTGCTAACTCGAACACCCACCCTCACAGAATTCTCTTAAGACCATCCTCTATCATTTTCTGAGGACCTTCAGCCCGCAGGCTACTGGAATTCAACAATCTTTCTTTTCTCTCTCCTCCCCAAACATGAACAGAGCAAAGGGTTTGGCTCTGGACACACTCACTTGCAGGATGAACTCCCTGTCTGAGAACTGTCCCATCTTGGAGAAAGGGGAAAAGAAAACCAGACTCAAAAGTTAACTGCTGGGGTTTGGGTTCCCCTTGTTCTCAATCAAGAGTTCCCCGTGTGCCAGAAGGACTTCTTTTCTGCAAGGGTGCGAGAAGCCAGAACGTGTTTCCCAAAACTCAAATCAAGAGTCATGCGTATATCACTTTCTCTTTTTCTTCTCTTTTCCCACCTCTTTGCTAGTTTCAATTGTGTGTTATCTCAAAACTAGATTCAGGGTTATTGTATGGCCTTGGCAACACTTGCGCTCATACTGCTTATCTGCACACGAGATTGATAGAAAAGTGCTAATTAGAAGCTTCATACTGTACTTTTAACTGAGTTTTGCAAGCAATCTGGTTACTGTCCACTCTGCAATGGCTACTACCGTAGTAAGCTACCTCCAGGATCAGAGACGGCATGACCCTGAATAGCAGCTGCTAGGGAATAACAGCAGGAGAGAGAGCCACTGCCCTCATGTCTTGCTTGTGGACTTCCCAGGGGCATCTGGTCGGCCTCTGTGAGAACAAAATGTTGCGCGAAGTACCGGTGTTCAGCCTGATCCAGCAGTCAGGCCCTTATGGTTTTAAGAGCAAAGAATGTTGCTAGGGTGAAGGCAGAGTGGATTCATTCAAGAATGATGTATAATTTCTTTCTAATGCCTTTGTCATGGGTTCATCGAGCATCTCTTCTGGTGCATCTATTGTAAAACATGTGTGCCTCACTAAAATTTCCTTGAAAAAAGGAAGAGTAGGCTCATGGATCAAACTAGGGCCAACTTTCTGATTCTGTGCATTTTCTTCTCCTTGCTTTCCTGCAGCTCCATCCTTTCTGTCCCCTCTCCAACCCACAAATCTCCACATTCACAATGCTCTTCTTTTACTGCTCTTTTTAATTTTTTATTTAGAAGAGATGCCACATTTCATCTGTTTTTTTTTCCTGCCCATCCCACGCCTAAATGAATTTAATTTGAAAACACTTTACAGTCGTACCTTGGTTCTCGAACGCCTTGGTACTCAGACATTTTGGCTCCAAAACATCACAAACCCGGAAGTGAGTGGTTTGCGAACGTTTTTTGGGAGCCGACCATCCAACGCAGCTCCTGCAGCTTCCAACTGAGTGCAGGAAGCTCCTGCAGCCAATTGGAAGCCACACCTTGGTTTTCGAACCATTTCGGGAGTCGAACAGACTCCCGGATCAGATTAAGTTTGACTGTATTGATTTGGCATATCAGAGTCTTTCAACAATATGAAAAGTCATGTTCCACTACCAAAGACAGCTTTCACCAACGTGGTGACCAACATGCTGGTGGGAGTTGCAGCCCAAAATACCTGGAAGGCACCAGGTTGGCAACGGGTGACTTAATCCATCTTCATCACCTGTTAGATATGGTGGAATTAAGAGCCAAGGGGCACAGCACTCAAGAAGTGCTCAGATCCCATGTCTGGAGCTGGGAATTCTTTGTTGTCCCAGCTATAGGGTGGGCAACCCTGCCAATGATGTCTCTAATCCCAAATTCAAGCACAGTTTCTCCCTGGAATTTTGGTTGGAGACTTGAAAGCTGGGGAAGGGGCAGAGCAAAAAGTCACATGTCCAGTCCCTGGCATCTCCTGTAAAATGACCCCAGATCCTAAGGCTGGGAAAGATGTTGAAGAGCCACTGGCACCTGGAGTAGACATCACAGGGCTGTGCAGTTCCACAGCCAGGCTCAATATAAGGCAGCTTCATAGGTGTACACGTGTAGATCAGGGAACCTATGCCCTTAGCCCAGTGGTGGCCAAACTTGGACCTCCAGCTGTTTTGGGACTACAACTCCCATCATCCCTACCTAACAGGACCAGTGGCCAGGGATGATGGGAACTGTAGTACCAAAACAGCTGGAGGGCCAAGTTTGGCCACCACTAGGCAAAGGAGACTTCAGCAAACCACACTATAGTTCCATGCACACTAATGGCACTATATCAATAGGTCAACAAAATGGGTATAACAGCGACCAGTACTTTATGGGTTCGAGGTGAAAACCTGTAATAAATGATTATTGCAGGGCATTCTGTAGATTGCAAACATTGTCACCTGGTCCTTTCTCTGGCAGCCCACTCTGCTCTCCACAGATCACAGCTCCTCACACCTTCCTTTACACACTGTTCCTCAGGCAGAGCTGTCTGTATAGGTTGATTCCATTCTGATCAGCGTAATTCCTTAACAGACCAGAGAACAAGAGGGAGAGGAAACCAGATAATTTCCCACTGCTGCTTTCTGGGAGAGCTCTCCAAGATCAGCTCCCTGACCATTGCACACTGTTGAAACCTACAGCTGCCTCACATTTACAGAGTTCACATGAGTCAGTATTTTGCACTGGCTAGAGCACAGGCAAGCGGCCTGTGGTCCTGGGGCATAATTTCCAACACCCTCTTGCTTAGGTCAGACCTGTGGCTAGAATGATGTGTCCCAACCTGTTCAGCAAGAACGAAAAGGGCAGCAGTCCCACCAGCTATTGGCCAAAGTCAGATTACTCCTGCAGCATTTCTCAAACTTGGATCCCCAGCTGTGGTTGGACTAAAACTCCCATCATCCCTGGGTCCTGCTAGTTAGGAATGGTGGGATTTGTACTCCAACAGCAGCTGGGGGACCAAAGTCTGAGAAAAAATGCTTGACAAGAACAGAGACCTTGTCATAAAGAAAGAAAGAAAAAAGCTGACCGATCTTGGGTGAGACCATCAGACGACAATCCTGAAAGACCAGGACTGAAATCCATAGCTGCCAAGTTTTCCCTTTTCTCGCGAGGAAGCCTATTCAGAATAAGGGAATTTCCCTTTAAAAAAGGGAGAACTTGGCAGCTATGCTGAAATCCCAGTCATGAAGCTCAGTGGGGAGCCATTGTTTCTCAGCCTAAACGACCTCACAGGGTTGTTGTAAGGTAGTTGGGGTGAATCCTATATGTCGCTTCTCAGCCCCTTGGAGGAAAGGCGGGATGCAAAAGTCACAACACATAAAAGGTCTCACTTCCCCCTTTTGCAGAGAGCATCGCATTCGCCCTCGTCCGTACCGGTAACCGCATCCACTTCCTTCCCCGCGCCCCTCCCCCGCTCTCCATTCATATTTCTCCGATTCAAATAGGACAAACCACAGCCCCGCCCCCGTTCCAGGGCTGAGCCAATCACAAAGAAGGGAAGGCGAAGACGCACGTTCCCGGCACGCACTGCTTTCCCATAGGATGAGCCTTCTGTCACTCGTCTCCCGTTCGCCGCCCCTACCTCACAAAATGCCAAGGAGCCCCGCCCCCTGCTCCGGTTCCCTTTACCGGCCTCCGTCACCGGTTACCTCAGGGAAGTAGCGGCCGGCAGGAACCGCCGAGAGGAAGGCGCCGAGGGGGGTCGGTCGCTCCGGCGCCGGCGGAGCTTCCCTGCCACCCAACTAGGCGGCGGCTTTTTCGGCTGTTCTGCCTCGCTCCTTGACCGGCCGGGCGAAAAGAACTGGGCATGCGCAAGCAACCGCTACTACTATTCGAACCGGCCTTGCGCATGTGCGACTCGAAGCCGCGGCGGAGGGGGGGAATGGTCTGGAGTGCGCATGCGAAGGAATGTGACGCGACTGGGGAGGGGGGATGCGCACTCACAAGGTATTAATGCGCCTGCGCGAAGAGCGGCGCGCAAGGCAAAGGAAAGGCGTTGGCGCCCTCTCTTGGCCGAATACCGGCATCGCGTGGGAAAAGAGGTCGGTGGTGCTGATATTGCAATGTCTGCGCTCTGCATAGAGAGACGCGCTTGGCAGAGTGACGTTGCCGTGATTTTCTGCAGGGTTTACAACGAGTAAGATCTACCGTAGTAGCGTAAGAGCCAAAGGCCTGTCTAGCCAAGCCTTCCTGTCTCTGAGTGCGCAACCAGATGTCCGTCCCAACGGGAATTTGGCAAGCAGGACCTGAATCTTCAGTGATTTCCCCGCTTGGGAATCTCAAAACTCCCACCATCTTATTTAGGTGTTTGCAAAAAGCAAAACAAAGCAAAAACAACAAAAAGCTACCACCTAGCTGTAATCAGTAATTTTAAAACAATTAAGGCATCTCTGCCAGAATACAAGTAAACAAGCAGAAAGTTTTCTCACCAGCAAAAAGCAACAGAAGGACTGATGGTGAAGATGCAGTTGTAAGAGAATATACTAACATGCAGCCCAATCTCTCTTCAGTTTACTTAGCAGTCACACTCTTTGAATTACTTGGGACTTACTCCCAAGTAACTGGATAGGTTTGCATCCATCTATCTCAAATCATAAGCCCACTGATTTGGAGTGCAATCCCAATATACAGACCTGGAGGCAGGAGAGGCCCTCTACTTGATGGAGAGAAAATCTGCTGTAAATAATCTACCTTCTGTGTTTTCACAAGCAACAGGCCCTCGAAAGACCTGCTTCAGAACAGGTCACTGGTAGCTTTGTATTCTCTGGATCCAAGGCCCCTTTATTCACCTGAGTGGTTCCAGGACTGGGTCCGTCAAATATGCCAGGCTTGAGGAGCGATAGAATAGCTCCAAGACATTCTGATGAGAGTATAACTTCGGGGGGGGGGGAGAGATTCTGCACAATTTCAAAGATTTTTGAGAGCCCCACATTTCAAGGCCATTTGAGTAAGCACTCTGCTACCAGGTATCTTTAGGTGTTTTCGAAGATGACAAGTGAACTAGTTTGTGAAAAGAGGAAAATACTGATCCTGGCAGCTCTCTTTGCTTTTTTTGTTTTGTTGGTTTTTTGCCAGGATCCAATCTGGCACCAAGTCACTCTTTTCAATGTTACAAAAGCACAACGCTTCCTCCCCGGCTCATGTCCTGCTCCTTTTTTGGTATCTGAAGAAGTATCTGAAGTGTGCATGCACACGAAAACTCATACCAATGACAAACTTAGTTGGTCTCTAAGGTGCTATTGGAAAGAATTTTTTTATTTTGTTCCTTTTTTTAAAATATATTTTTAAATTAAAATTTCAAATTTACCTGTATCTCTAACCAATTCAACCATTAAAATATTAGGTTCTCTGAACCTTCAGACTGCCTTCCCTCCCTCCCATGGGTTCTTAAATTAAAATTTTAAATTTTCTGCATCTTTTACTTTATCTAACTATTATCATAATCAATTTCACATTACAAATGTCATTACAACACGACCAATGATTTTAACTGTTTACAGTGGGTTTTTTAAAGTAAACTACAAATTTACTCCAATCTCTAACAAATACTTGATCTTCTTGGTTTCTGATCTTCCCCATCAGTTTCACCATTTCTGCATATTCCATCAATTTCACCTGCCATTATTCCTTTGTTCTCATGTCCTGTTCCTATCTTGGGCTAAGGAAACCTGTTTGGAAATGTTATAAGAAAAAGACTGCACCCTTTCCCTTATGGGGTATCTATGGGGTGTCTCTTCCCATAGCTGCCAAGTTCTCCCTTTTTTTAAGGGAAATTCCCTTATGCTGAATAGGCTTCCTCGTGAGAAAAGGGACAACTTGGCAGCTATGGTCTCTTCCTCCACAGGAAATGATCTTCGAAGCTTCCTGGCTTATCAATATGTATAACTAGCTTGCTTGGGAAACTGGCTATACGGTAGTGTTAGTGTGAAATCCTGTTTTCTTCTATGTTTATTTATTAAATAAAGTTCCATGGTTAGCAGTTCTTGCGTACCATGTGTCTGATTGTGTTTCTTTGGGGATTCAGCAGGGGTAGCTGTTTCTCGCTCTTGACAGCATGATTCTAGTTACAGGTAGGTACCGGTAGCCGTGTTGGTCTGGTATAGCTGATTTTTTTTTATTCTAGTAGCACCTTAGAGACCAACTAAGTTTGTCATGATAGTTCCTGGGGGGGGGGGGAGAGCATGATAGTTCGGGGAAAACAGGGAACAAGGGTCATACAATTGATGTGAGAGTTATTTGAAAATACAAGAATTGAGGTACTGTATACTGTAATTCTTATAAGACAAGGAAAACATAAGGGTTACGATTTTAGCTAAATACGTAGATACAAAGTAACATTGTAAGTGTGAGAAAATGATGAATACATTTTAAAAGACACATTCTCAATACACAGAATACTTTCTAGGCTGGAAAAAATGCAGAGCTCACTATAATTGGTTACATTGAGAAGAGATAGGGTTTCAAATGGATACATGCAGATACACAAAATTCATTCAAAAGGAGACCTCTAAAAATGCAGATTTAAATGGATACATAAGAAATATACTGTACAAGAAGTAATTCCTAAAGGATTTCATCTCAGAGTTGTCCCTTCAAGGTTGACTTTATTTACGAGTATTTAATGGCTATTATTATTATCTTTGATGATATTTCAGCTGAACTATTTAAAATTTTAAAAGATGATGCTGTTAAGGTGCTACACTCAATATGCCAGCAAGTTTGGAAAACTCAGCAATGGCCAGAGGATTGGAGAAGATCAGTCTACATCCCAATTCCAAAGAAGGGCAGTGCCAAAGAATGCTCCAACTACCGCACAATTGCCCTCATTTCACACGCTAGCAAGGTTATGCTTAAAATTCTACAAGGCAGGCTAAAGCAGTATGTGGACCGAGAACTCCCAGAAGTGCAAGCTGGATTTCGAAAGGGCAGAGGAACCAGAGACCAAATAGCAAACATGCGCTGGATTATGGAGAAAGCTAGAGAGTTCCAGAAAAACGTCTACTTCTGCTTCATTGACTATGCAAAAGCCTTTGACTGTGTCGACCACAGCAAACTATGGCAAGTTCTTAAAGAAATGGGAGTGCCTGATCACCTCATCTGTCTCCTGAGAAATCTCTATGTGGGACAAGAAGCTACAGTTAGAACTGGATATGGAACAACTGATTGGTTCAAAATTGGGAAAGGAGTACGACAAGGTTGTATATTGTCTCCCTGCTTATTTAACTTATATGCAGAATTCATCATGCGAAAGGCTGGACTAGATGAATCCCAAGCCAGAATTAAGATTGCCGGAAGAAATATCAACAACCTCAGATATGCAGATGACACAACCTTGATGGCAGAAAGCGAGGAGGAATTAAAGAACCTTTTAATGAGGGTGAAAGAGGAGAGCGCAAAATATGGTCTGAAGCTCAACATCAAAAAAACCAAGATCATGGCCACTGGTCCCGTCACCTCCTGGCAAATAGAAGGGGAAGAAATGGAGGCAGTGAGAGATTTCACCTTCTTGGGCTCCTTGATCACTGCAGATGGTGACAGCAGTCACGAAATTAAAAGACGCCTGCTTCTTGGGAGAAAAGCAATGACAAACCTAGACAGCATCTTAAAAAGCAGAGACATCACCTTGCCTACAAAGGTCCGTATAGTTAAAGCTATGGTTTTCCCAGTAGTGATGTATGGAAGTGAGAGCTGGACCATAAAGAAGGCTGATCGCCGAAGAATTGATGCTTTTGAATTATGGTGCTGGAGGAGACTCTTCTTGAGAGTCCCATGGACTGCAAGAAGATCAAACCTATCCATTCTGAAGGAAATCAGCCCCGAGTGCTCACTGGAAGGACAGATCGTGAAGCTGAGGCTCCAATACTTTGGCCACCTCATGATAAGAGAAGACTCCCTGGAAAAGACCCTGATGTTGGGAAAGATGGAGGGCACAAGGAGAAGGGGATGACAGAGGACGAGATGGTTGGACAGTGTTCTCGAAGCTACGAACATGAGTTTGACCAAACTGCGGGAGGCAGTGGAAGACAGGAGTGCCTGGCGTGCTCTGGTCCATGGGGTCACGAAGAGTCGGACACGACTAAATGACTAAACAACAACAATGGCTTGTTGAAACTAGCGTTGAAACTTTATGGATCGGTGAAAGTTTCAATTTTATATTAATTTTTAAAAATATTTGCGAGCCCTTTTTTCTCTGGCTGGCTGCGCTCTGCACTCGCTACCCTGTAGATTTCGCTTCCAGGCAATTGAGGTCAGTCCATTGTGACGTCAGCGGTTTGGAATTCACAACTTTATCTGACTTTTCCCTGCGATCGAGGCTTGCAAAACCCGCTCAGCTCAGCTTCTTTGAAGTACGAAGCTGAGAACGGGATGCGGCTTTGAAGTAGTACCATGTTGAAAACCGGGTTTTTTCCAGTCATAAAATCCTGATTGAGGTTCATTCATAAATGCAAGGTTTTTTCTTTGACACAGTCACGGGAGAACAGCGGTTCAGTTTTGGGGTATTTAGGCTTGGGATCGAGTAATGGGGAAAGGTAAAATGTTGTACTGGTTTCCTACTCTGGCCTTGGACTAACTCTTACGAGTTCGACAATCCCTTTTTGAAATTCTTGAGGACTATTCGCCTCCATCTCATTCACCCTCAGAACCGACCACTTAAAACGCACGTTTTCTTTTTATTTATTCCCCCCCCCCGCGCGCTACCCTTGCTGGGACTCGTAGTTGATTCGGCGCGCTCCTCCCCTTCCTAGGCTTGCCTTTAATCCATGCACTGTTTCCTGGACTACGTTTCCCAGGAGGCCGCGCGGCCTGGGCGGCGGAGGAAGTTGGGCAAGCGTACCCCCGACGAGGGCGGCGAGAGGGGCGGGGCACCCGATTCCCAACGCCATCCGGGACTTGTTGTTTTCCCTTCTCCCCGCCCTCCCGCCCGTCAGTTCCGCCCTCCGCCCCAATCAGCGCGCCCAGGCGGACCCAAAGGCGAGCGGCGATTGGCCACTTCGGAACCGAGGCCGAAGTTTGAAATATTTAAACGGCGGCAACGGCGGAGGGAGCTGACGCGACTGGGAGACGAGGCCCCGACGGTTACGAGGTACGGTCGGCGCGAACCTGGAGTGGCTAGAAGAAAGAGACGGGAGGGGGGAAAAAAGATTCGGGAGAGCGACTGCTTTCCCTGCGGTCCGCAACAGGAGAGGTCCGCTCACCTGAGGGAAAAACCGCAGGTACCTCCGCGGGTTCTGAAGGTGCGGGGACCGAATTTCAGGGTCCTGAGGGGAAACCCCTCCGTTAGTTTCCTGGCTCTGTCCGTTTGTTTTCGCCCTTCCTCCTGCCTAAGGGCCCAAGGGCGGGTCGAGGCTCTCGAAGCAGCCGGGCGGCCCTAGAAAGGAACTGGCCTTGGCGGGTCGCTTCCGCGCCGTCTCCCCCCGCTGGGCTTCCGGGTGGAAGAGGGCGCCGTGTCCGAAGCCCTGAAGAGCCGCTTCCAGTCGGGGGAGATACGTTGGAGCTCGCGAGTTCGACTCCGCCTTGGGCAGCTTCCTATTGTGGGCAGTCTGGAGGTGGAAACGAGCCCTATAGCCTGGGGAGTGGCTCAGGGCTTTCTCCCTCCCTCAACCGCCAAAGACAATGTACAGTAGTAATAATTAGAATCATAGAGTTGGAAGAGACCACAAGGGCCATCCAGTCCAACCCCCTGCCAAGCAGGAAACACCATCAAAGCATTCCTGACAAAATTGCAAGGAAAAAATCCCACGGTTTTTTAGCTATTTTTGAGGGAAATAGGCAAAAGTGACACTGCCAGCGTGGGTTGCCATACATAAAGATTTCCCCGGATGTTTTACCATTTTTCGCCCAGACGCCCAGATTCTATTTTCTGGAAGGGGAAGCCCTGCTGGAAGCTTTGCTGCCTTAGGAAGCTCTATAAGCAGGAGTGTGTGAGGGGGCCTTCTTTGTGTTGGCCCCTATGTATGTGTCATCACTATATACATGATGACACCAGATCAAGACACAAAGATGAGATCAGAATATCCATCCTGTTTAAGTTACTTGTACTGAGTTGTATGTAAATAACACAGGGACCACATGATGAAGGATGGGTGGGACATAGTGTTGTATCCCACCCCCAATCTGCAAGCAGTGTGAGATTGCAGGGGTTCCTGGCACTAACTCAAGGTTTGTGTTTCTTTTTGGAACGAGATACAGGTGAACATTTTAGGTGCATTCAATTGACATGCAATCGCTCACATGCAGGTCCTTTTAGACCTGGAAGAGGGCAGAAGGGGGGCAGAACAGGGCATGCTTATGTGCACTCTGCTGACGCATGTGGGGGGCCGGGAACAGAACTTTCATGCGAAATGGTTGCTGGCTGTACAGCAGAGACGGTGATGCCTTTATGGTACATAGTTTATTTACACATATATACAACTCGAGCCTACAATGGAGGGGCTCACAACATTAACACCCTAAAAGGAAATCAGGCCTGTCTGTCCGTCTCTCTCCTGATTTTCCAGCCTTAAGCTTTTGCATCCAGCATGTAGCTCAACGTCACTCAACTCTGGCCTCTTGTTTACCACCCCATCCTCTCTCCCGCCCCCCAACCTTATGGGTGGTTGCCATACATCCAGAATTTCTGCCCCCCACCAACCTTCTGGTGGTTGCCATACATCCAGAATTTCACAGACATACTTTGAATACTGCAGTTAGAATGGCTGCGTTCCTTTATCTCAGGTCGGGGACAGAGGGTGGCCCGAGGGAGGGCGTTGTCACCGCAGCACTCCTTGGTGTGTGGAGTCCTGCAGGGCGCAATCCTTTCCCCGATGCTTTTTATATCTTTATGCGCCCCCTTGCCCAGATTGTCCGGAGTTTTGGGCTGGGTTGTCATCAATATGCTGATTTTGGAAGCCGCCCAGAGTGGCTGGGGGAACCCGGCCAGATGGGCGGGGTATAAATAATAAATTACTACTATTATTATTATTATTATCTATCTGTTGATGGACGGCCGCCCTGCCTCAGCCCCGGACACACTGACCAGGTGCTTAAAAGCTGTGGCTGGATGGCTACATGGGAGCCGACTGAAGCTAAATCCTAAATCCTTTGAAGACAGAGGTCCTCTGGCTGGGTCAGGATGACATGGGGTTGGGTTGGGGGGCCAACTCCCATCTCTTGCAGGGGCTCAATTAGTGCCAGCGCCTTCTGTCAAGAGTTTGGGTGTAACCTTCGACGCCTCCCTTTCCATGGAGGTGCAGGTTGCATCCACAGCAAAGGTGGCATTTTTCCATCTCCGCCGTATTAAGCAGTTGGTCCCTTACCTCTCGCCCTGATCTGGCCACAGTGATCCATGCGACGGTCACCTCCAGGCTTGATTATTGTAACTTGCTCTACGTGGGGCTGCCCTTAAAGCTGACCCAGAAACTCCAGCGGGTGCAGAATGCTGCGGCGAGGCTCCTTACGGGGTCCCAGCCACGGGATCACATTCATCCAGTGCTTTAGCAGCTGCACTGGCTCCCGGTGGAGTACAGGATCAGGTTTAAGGTGCTGGTTTTGACCTTTAAAGCCCTATGCGGCTTGGGACCCTCGTACCTACGGGACTGCCTCTCCTGGTATGTCCTGCGGAGGACCTTAAGGTCCACAAACAACAATACTCTGGAGATCCCGAGCCATAAGGTGGCTAGATTGGCCTCTACTAGAGCCAGGGCCTTTTCAGTATTGGCCCCAACTTGGTGGAACGCTCTTTCCCAGGAGACCAGGGCCCTGCGGGATTTGTCATCTTTCCGCAGGGCCTGCAAGACAGAGCTGTTCCACCTGGCCTTTGGGTTGGACTTAGCCTGACCCCTGTGTTTTCCTCCCTCACAGTTTGGATTTATGGACTACTTGAAATGAGACTGCATTTTAAATTTTAATACTGTATTTTAATCTGTATTTTAATTAATTGTTTTTATGTTTTATTGTGGTTTTGTTGGTGTGAGCCGCCCTGAGCTCGGTTTTTGACTGGGGAGGGTGGGGTATAAATAAAAATTTATTATTAATATTATTATCATCATCATAACATCTAGACAGGTTTATATGGGAGCAGGTTCCTTTCTTTTAACCCACTTACCCAGCAGGATGGAAAAAGTAATGGCTGCAAAGCCTAGTATTGAGACAAGTGGCATTCTGGGCTTCTTAGAGGAATCTGGCTGACTGTTGACTGAAACGGATACTGGTGATTTTGACACTAGATGACCCCTTCATCTGCTAGCAGAGCTGTTCTTGCATTCAGAAGGCGTTTGCTTTAGATGAGGTGAGGTATTCTGCAAGTTCTTTATTTCCAATGGTTCTGACAGAATCATAGAGTTGGAAGAGACCCCAAGGGCCATCCAGTCCAACCCCCTGCCAAGCAGGAAACACCATCAAAGCATTCCTGACAGATGGCTGTCAAGCCTCCGCTTAAAGACCTCCAAAGAAGGAGACTCCACCACACTCCTTGGCAGCAAATTCCTTTCACCCTCTTCTATATGACATCCTTTTATATATTTGAACATGGCTATCATATCACAGAGACGGTGATGGTTTAGTTGCTTTCTGTTTAAGAGAGAAACACCAGGCAGATAAATGGATGATTAATCATTAGGTTCCCTGTGCAACAGCGCCAAAGCAGTGAGTTGATAGAAATTTTTGGAATGCCACCAATGCCCTGGTGCATGATGCATATTAACAGAACATTCAAGGCCGATTGCCAGGAGGTTTAGAATACTTACAACTCTTGCTCTTTCCAGTGTGCTTTATGCTCAGTTGCAGAGTAAGGCTTGTGTACTTGCTCTGTGTTACATGCTCCTAGTTTTGTGTTGTGGTGATACAGGTTCGGTATTATAACCTGCCCTAACTGTTCGCTCTTAGAGCGGAGAACAAGTTAAAAATGGAGAGCTTTTTGATCACTGAATAATATGCATCCAATTAAAAACTTGGTTATGGCAATTTCAGATAATAGGAAGAAAATAAGAGCGGAGCACAGAACTGGAAGGAATGCTAGGTCTCAAAATAACCAGTCCAATTTCCAGCTCCAGTTTGTTGGTTAGGGGGGAATTTCATTGGTCTAGCGATTCTCCCCCCCACCCATGCCTTCCTTTCTCAGGCACAATGACAAATCTAAACTTAGGACACCTAGGCAAAAGCTGGCCTGGCATTAAGCAGGAGATTTTGGGAGTCTTAAGAGGCTTTCTGGCTCCCCTTTGCACCAAGTCTAACACATCAGCCCCAAATCCCCTGCTGTCCCTTTAACACCTATTTTTAACTTGTCCCATCTTGATGTCTCCTAGAGCTTGTGGGGCCTGAATTACAGGGCATACGATGTCAGGGGCATTTATTTTTGGGTTGCTGGGAAGGGAGACACGGATCTCTAGCTGGGGTGGAGGGGCATAAGAAGTCTGGGAAATACTGGCACAGCTTTTATCTCTCTCACTTGACCCTCCCTGTTCCACAAATGAGTCTGTTGCAACATCAAGCATGATGGCTAAGCAGAATTAGCATGGGGATATCATTGCAGATCCACCAAGATTTCCTGGCTGGTTTGCATCTTGGCCTTAAAGTACAGGGCCTCCCACATGTTTGTTAGGCCCCAGAGCTCTGCACCAGGGGCTGCGTCAGGTTGTGACCTTGCAGAGCACCCAGAAACAGTTGGAACAGCTCTGACACTGGTACCAGCAGGTCTGCATCACTAAATTCCACCAGAAATGGTGAAGGATAGTTAGCCAGACATTGAAGGGCTGGGGAAGGTTACTTGTGGGGGAAGAGAATAACAAGGTTTTTTCTTTACAACATAGATAAATTAGAAATGTGGGGCTCATTCTGAGAAAAGATGGTAATTGCATCATAGAATAATAAAATTGGGTTGTTCAGTTTGAGCTGCTTCTTGACACGTTTCCTGCTTCTACATTAGAATGTTGATTTTTCATACTGTTCCTAATCCCAAATAATACAACCACCTTTCATAGGGTCATTTGCTTCTATTTTCAACTTATTTGTTGCTAGCTGAAGGCAGATGTTGGGGGGTGGGGTGGGAGAAAAAGATAATGAGGGCTCAGCATTGCAGTTTCCATTTATTGGCAGATTTGAAGTGACCTGAATAGAAGCTGCAGAACCTGTGCCCTATTAATATAACAAACATTACTATTCCATTTGCTGAGATTCCTAATGCATTTTGTGTGTTTGACATATAAGGTCCAGTTTAAATGGGCAGTGCATAGAAGTTAAACTCCAAAAACCTTTTGTTTCTCCTCTCCCTGCCCCCAAATTGTCATTCCCCTAAGTGTTGAACAGAATTTCTATGTGTCTTGCATGTGTGGAATTGAAAGCATAAAAACAAAAATGCATTTACAAATGGCATACTGTACTTCCTAGTAAAGAAGTTGCCCACCCCTCCTGGGTACCTGGGAATTAGCTTTCTAACATGACAACTGCACTGTAAGGAAACAGGTAGGTACCTATGGCATGAGCAACCTTACTTACATGAGTAAGTTTGGGGTGGGACTTACGAGGCAGTCATCCTTGAATGATGCCGAGACCCTAAAATACTTCAGCTGCTCTGCCTGATTCCTTGATTTGTCCTGGGATTTCCTCATTGTAATGGAAGCCTTGAACATCTGTAAGTGTTTCTGCAGTGAAGGAATGTGAGCCCTTGGGCACAAGAGGCCTGCAAGTTAGCTGGGGATATGGTCAGTGGGGCAAGTGGTCAGCGCAGCACCTGTGCCAGCTTGTTCTGTTTGTAGCATGAGTTGCTCATGTCCTCCAGCCTGGTCTTGCACAATAGTTAGAATCATAGAATTATAGAATCATAGAGTTGGAAGAGACCAGAAGGGCCATCCAGTCCAACCCCCTGCCAAGCAGGAAACACCATTAAAGCATTCTTGACATGCCTGTCAAGCCTCTGCTTAAAGACCTCCAAAGAAGGAGACTCCTTGGAAGTGCCTTGGCTTGGAAGCAAAAAGATCTGCCATGATTGGGTGGTGGCAGTGGAGGAGTGGGCAGAACGTAATGGCTTCTAACCTTGGGTGTAATCCATATTTTTCTGTGGCTTCACAGCAGGGGTCAGCAAACTTTTTCAGCAAGGGGCCGGTCCACTGTCCCTCAGACCTTGTGGGGGGCCGGACTATATTTTGGGGAAAAAATGAACAAATTCCCATGCCCCACAAATAACCCAGAGATGCATTTTAAATAAAAGGGCACATTCTACTCATGTAAAAACATGCTGATTCCCGGACCTTCCACGGGCTGGATTTAGAAGGCGATTGGGCCACATCCGGCCCCCGGGCCTTAGTTTGGGGACCCCTGCTTCACAGCCTCTGCTTGTCTAGCAGGGATTGTTCTTACTCTCCTGATGAAAAGGCAGAGGCTGTGCAGTATCAGTGAAGGATAGATTATGCCCAAGGTTGGATGTGACTAAGTGTGGCTGTTGTGGTGCTTAGCTGGAAAGAGGCATGCTATGCCTTCCATGCTGCTGGTTGACCTTTTCTGCAGAGGTGCAGAAAGTGACACAACCCTGCCCTGTGATGAAAGAGCTGAGATAAGTGCTAAAAAAAGCCTGCAATCCATAGCCTTGCTGAACTTCACTAGTAAAGCCTATTGAGTACCCTGGTACCAACCAAGTGCCGTAATGATGTGAGGTGGCAGAGAGGCAGGTTTATCTGGTAAATCGGCTGTGGGAGGCACCATCTCCCAGAATGTTCTTCCTCACAAGCCCTAATGCAATGAACAGCAGATGTGCAAAAGCATCTGAATCCTGTGTACTTAGGAGAGGATAAACGGGTGGGAGCAGTTGGTTTAGTGCCCTACTTGTGTGATTTCTAGAAACGTTTAGTCCAGTAGAGCTGCTCCTCTGTTCTGTTGCTGTTCAGGCATCTAAATGGCTACTTGCTTTCTAACCTGTGCACATGCTTTCCATGCAGAAGGCCCCTGATTATTCTCAGATATTCCTAGGTGGGGCTTGGATTGATTGATTGATTACGGTTCTTGACCAGCACACATAAATATGCAATACATAAAACAATAAAAGAAAAACAGTAATAATCTAAAAATAGGCAATAAATATAGGTTTTAACGATTGTTTAAAAGAAAACTCATTAAAAGGAGTGTTACTACTTAGGGAGGTAGACTACAGCAATTAATAACACGGGGTCCTCTTTAGCTAGTCCTGAAGATGTTCCTAGGAGGGGCTTGGAAATTCCTCAGCCTGAAACGCTGGAGAGTTGCTGCCTGTCAGTGGACCAATGGTGTAACATGGAATAAGACAGCTTCCTGTGTTCCAGTGAGGCTTCTTCTAAAATAGGAAGCAGGGCCGTCTCAAGCCGGTCGAGCACCGTGGCGTGGAGATTGCTACGGCGCCCCCGCCCTGGTGGGCGGGCACAGCACCTCCGAGACTACCCCTAGAGCCGGGCCTGATAGGAAGGGTTGGTTCTCAGAGGCCTCTTATTACAAGAGTTTGTGTATTGGTGTCTAATGCTAGCAGATCTATTTGGAAGGGCATATTCCATTATGGGCTGTTAAGGAAAACAAGGCACACATGTTCCCTGCAAGATCTGTATTTTTCTTTGTTTCCTTAAATGAGGGTGGAGGTCTTTCTACTCAGTGCAATCTTTGACAATCTTCTGGCTGCAGATCTAATAGAGATGAGAATGTACTATTGCTTCCAGTTTGGATGGATGACTTGAGCTGAAAACAGCAGTGTGAGCGTTTGGGGAAATTGTGTATTGGAATTTTTTTGTCCTGCAGATTATAATAATTCACTTTGCCTTAGCCACTGTGCAAAGCTGAAAGATAAAAGGCTCACTTCTCAAGAGTGCAGTCCTGTCCACCCAAATTGGTGGCTGTAGTACAACCCAAATTGCATCCCACAGCTGATATCTGAGGAGGTTGAGCTTATGGCTTCCTCCAGTGGCCACACCATTGCTTAACGCTGCCTCGCATGGTCAACCTACCTTTCCCTCCTGCTCTGGAAATGCCCTGGAAACCGGACCCTTCCAGAGGGGGATTCCCTACAAGGGCCTCAAGCACACCACAGCTCCCCTGTGAATGTGTTTCTCTGGCTCCAGCTGCTTCCCCGGCTCCTGCTAATGAAATGGCCGTTGTCACTCTCTTGCAGAATGAGGGGCTGAGGGAGCAGTGGGCTAGCCTTGGAGCCAACCATTTCTGAAATGTGATTCCTGCTCCTCCTGCCTGGCAGCTCAACTTGTTGGGTCGTGTGGGCGAAAAGAACGTCAATGACGCACTTCAATATTTTTTTTAAGTTGTTAGTGTTGACAGAAACTTGATCCTGATTAAGGGGGCTAAGAAGGGATCTAGTTCCAGCCAGGCTTTGGAGCTCTCTTAACTCTGCTTTGGGGCTGTCACTTTCTTCCCTCAATCCTTTCCTCCTCTGGGGCATTTTGATCTCTTGTACCAACTTTCCCCTAATCTTGGAGACCACCTTAGTCTTGTCGCAGGACCCTTTCTGCCTGTCTCTCAGCCAGTCCATGCTTGGAGACCTCTTGTCTACATTTCAATGTGGCAGCTTTCCATGCCTTGGCAAGGGAGGGCCAAGGGTTATAAATTAGGGTGGCACCTGCTAATGGTGCTGTAATTTATATCTGGGCACCCTTCCCGCGTGTGAGTGTAGCCAGCTTTTCTAAAAGCACATAAACCAGCAGTAATCCTGCCCTAGGCCTCAGCTGACTGAAGAGGCCATGCATGCAAAGTCTTCCTTTGGATAAGCTTGAAGCTGTTTGGCTTAGCAAAAGCCAGTTGCTTTTGTGGAAGGTTGCTAATAAGATGGGGCAACATGGCATGGATGGATGTACAGTGGTACCTCGGGTTAAGAACTTAATTCATTCCGGAGGTCCATTCTTAACCTGAAACTGTTCTTAACCTGAGGTACCACTTTAGCTAATGGGGCCTCCTGCTGCCGCACCGCCACCGCATGATTCCTGTTCTCATCCTGATGCAAAGTTCTTAACCCGAGGTACTATTTCTGGATTAGCGGAGTCTGTAACCCGACGCGTCTTTAACCTGAAGCCTCTGTAACCCGAGGTACTACTGTCCTGAAGATGTTAATGCATGTGCGCAAACCTAGGATCCTAACTGGTTGCTGCATAAAAATATGCACCAGGTTTATGATTCTAGGAAGCCCTGCCCCCTAACATGGAAGTTGCCATTGCAGTTGTAGAAAGGGTGCTCTGCACAAGCACAACATTAACCCATTAACCAGCCTATCTGTGCAGCAAGGCCACAACTATGGAGCAATCTGAGTAACTTGAGTTTCAGGGCCCCTTTCTTGGCTTGCTTTGCACCAGGTGTGGTTTGAAAAACATCTCAAGTTCCTAGGCTAGAAAATCCTGTCCTTTTCTTGGCTCCTTGATTCTGTCTCCGCTGACACCTATAATCCCCTTTGCTCCTTCTAACTCAAGCTGGGTCTCTTCCTGCAGTATCATTCTCTGGGTGATCTTACTACAGTACATTGCAATAAAGCTTTGGGAAGGCCCTCAAAATGTTGCAAAGTTGGGTGTGAGGCCAGAAGCAACCATACCTCCCCCTGCATGGCAACACCTTGTTACATTATGGCTGGGTCAATTGTGAGACCAGGCTGATTCTTTAAGTCTGTAGAAACAGGTTTTGAAGAATGTGGCTTGCTGAAGAAGAGGAGGAGTTTGGATTTGATATCCCGCTTTATCACTACCCAAAGGAGTCTCAAAGCGGCTAACATTCTCCTTTCCCTTCCTCCCCCACAACAAACACTTTGTGAGGTGAGTGAGGCTGAGAGACTTCAGAGAAGTGCGAATAGCCCAAGGTCACCCAGCAGCTGCATGTAGACATGAACCCGGTTCACCAGATTACGAGTCTATCTCTCTTAACCACTACACCACACTGGCACAAATGGCTCCTTAAACCAGGGTTACAGGCGCCAAAATGGAATCTCAATAGTTGTCATTTGGGGGCCAGATGGCTTGAAAGTCATATTTTTCAATACAACATTTGGGTTCCTGAAGTTTGTTCTCATTGTGCAGATAAAATATAATGGATAGAATTCTGCAGGATCCCCAAGCATGCACCTTCAGATGGTGGAGATGTCAGGTGCCATCCTAGCACCTGGGCATCTTCACTTGGTCTCAAGTGGCCAATAGCCAGGTGCAAAATGTGTCTGGTGAATTTTGAACGCTGGCTGAAGGTCAGGGTGAGCACCTGTGTTTCTTTAAAGTGACGAATTCCTTGTTGTGCAATGTTGAAGTACTTTGAGGCTTAACCTTCTTTCTTGGTCTTCTATCTTGCATTGCTTTTGGTTGTACAGTAGTGTCCTCTAGCTGATAGTCATTGTACCTAGACCCAGTTCAACCATGGGTCATTGGTTAGTTTTCAACATGGGTGGCCTGTGACTGTAGCTTCTAATCTATAAAAGCAGAAATAGACTGACCGTCCATAGCTTTGAGAGGCTGAATAAGATAGCATTTGTAAGTTACTTGCCATGCTAACAGTACTGTATATTTCTTGATTCTCAGGGGCTTGCTCCAAGATTGCTGGAAAAAGGCTTTGCTTCAGCAAAATGTCTGAGAAACGGTATTCCTTTGATGCTCCCAATGAATACATTGACTTTAATAACATTAAAGAGGATGATACAACTGCCGTTGATGCCTGGTTTGGTGAGTATCTGCATATTCTGCCAAGCTGGGATGAAAAACCGGTCCTGGTGAGCAGGGGGTTGTCCCTTTTTTGGCTAGGGGATTTCACAGGCTTGAGGAGGGGTCTGTTATTGGGTAAACACTTGCAGCATAAACTGTGGTGTAACAGCCAGGATGCAGGTGGCGCTGTGGGTTAAACCACAGAGCCTAGGGCTTGCTGATCAGAAGGTTGGCTGTTCGAATCCCTGTGACAGGGTGAGCTCCCGTTGCTCGGTCCCAGCTCCTGCCAACCTAGCAGTTCGAAAGCATGTCAAAGTGCAAGTAGATAAATAGGTACTTCTACAGTGGGAAGGTAAACGGCGTTTCCGTGTGCTGCTCTGGTTCACCAGAAGCGGCTTTGTCATGCTGGCCACATGACCTGGAAGCTGTACGCTGGCTCCCTCGACCAATAACGTGAGATGAGCACCGCAGCCCCAGAGTCGGTCATGACTGGACCTAATGGTCAGGGGTCCCTTTACCTTTACAGCCAGTATAGGATGCTGTAGGACTCCAATCCCCATCATTCACAGACTGCATGGCCCAGAGGTCAAGGATGGTGCGAGGGCTACAGACGTCTTATACTCAGTGTACAGGAAGTGATGTAACAGCACTAGAAAAACCACCCTCTACTCTCTCTGCCACCGTATGTATCAAAAGGAGCATGGAAGGGGGCTGCCTATATTGTCAACAACTTTCTTCCATGTTCAGGTGTTGGGCAAAGAAACCCACAACTGCTGAGGAGACCCTTGTTGGACTTGGCAATGGTTAAAGATGCATAGGGTTGTCTGAAAGAGAAGAGGGGCCAGCTAGGGGCTATATGAGCTGAGAGAAGCATCATAAGAGAGAGGAAAGGCCAACATAGAATATGCTGAAGGCTACCCCAAGTTGGGACGGCTTAATATTCCAAGAGCCCTTAAATGCATCACACTTGTTCTTCTGCTTGGTTGGAAGCAGATCAAAATAAAACAGATTGCCTGGCCCTCCTGAATTCTTTTAAGGTGGTGAAATACAAAGCTTTGGAGAACAGAGATTATTGCCAGTGCTGTCAGCCAAACAGGGTTAGCAGTATTGGCACACTGATTTCTGGACAGATACAGACATAATCAGGGAGTTGCTTGAGTTCATCTTGGAAACTTTTCCACACTCTCATGCCGTCATGTTTTCGATTGAAGTGCTGGGATGCAGTTCAGTTTGTATTAAGGATGAAAGAGGTTTCATGTGAATAAAGTACAGTGGACGCTCGGGTTGTGAACATGATCCGTGCGGGAGGCACGTTCGCAATCTGCGTCTGGGCATGCGTGGGTCGCAATTCGGTGCTTCTGTGCATGCGCGCACGCCGAAACCCGGAAGTACCCCTTTCTAGTACTTCCGGGTTCGGAGTGGCACGAAACACGAAAAGACGCAAACTGCAGCAGCTGTAACCCGAGGTATGACTGTAAAGAGAATACTAGAACTGTGTCTTAAGAGATTCTCAGCACCACATGTGATCTGGGAGATCATCATCTGATCTTTATTAATCTGTATGTGAGCAAGAGCCTTTTCCAAACAGGAATCTACAAATACTTTCAGAGTGGTACCAAGGTGGGTGGGTGTTTAACTGTTTCTCCCCAGCCTAAGTTTGTCCTGCCTCAGAAGCTATTATTAGCCCTGCAGGGACCCTTTGGAGAGTAAATGAGTTCTCGTCACTTGTTTTATGTTTACAAAAACAGAGAGATCCAGGTGTGATCTTCTGTCTTGAATGTGGCGTTTGTGATTCCACACATCTTCCTCTCCGTAGTGGAAGGATGTGACGTACCAAAAACCTCTTGAGAGATGTGCAGTTGCTTCCTTGAACGCTCACTTCCCAAATGCTGTGAACCTGCAGTATGTTCTAACAGCACACACGGGATCTGCACACGGGATCTGCAGGGTCCAAGTTCTTTGTTGTGCTGCAATATGTTTTCAGCCAATTTTAGGAAAGGGGGTGGGAAGCAGTAGCCTCAAGTTTCTACCACACTACATCTGATAACTTTGAACATTAATCTTCTCCCACCTTGACTCAACATTCTTAATCTATCCTCTTGTCAAAAGCTGGACTAGCAAACGCAACTGCTTTTGAGTCTAGCTGGCACTTCTTATCTCTTCTCTAAGCTCTGTGTTTTGCTCCATTTTCCCCAAAGGTGGGAAAGGAACAGGGCACCTGAGGTCTTCTCTGTGTTTGCCTGGCCCTCAGACTGGGAGAGGAAGGGGCATAAGGGCCACAGCTGGCAGTGGAGATGGCAATTAGCCTGCTGAGCAGCACTGGGAGGTACATGGAATTTAACCAGGTGATTGTTGGTTCTTCCAGATGCTTTTCCGAGCACTCCAAGTTCAGATACGCCAGCCATTCTTCTGAGAACTCCACTTTCAGCCGGCATCCTGCAGAAATCCTCAGCGTCAAGGGCTAACATTCCACGTGCCATTGTCTCTCCAATGGTGAAATCCAGTAAGTTGTTCAGCTCAGGACAGCAAGTTCTTGTAAAGTTAGAATGGTAGTAGAAGGGTAAATGGACCTAGTCCAGTGATGGCCTGTGAACTTGATCATGTGAGGCTTGGCTTTCTTTATCTCTGGCAGTGTCAAGACCTGAATGCCTGCCACACAAATGTGCACCTGATTGTTCCCACCTAAGTGTTGGAACCTTACACTTGTTCCTATTGAAATTCCTTTTGTTAGTTTGGCCCTGTTCTCCAATCTTTTAAGGCTGCCTTGAATCCAGACTCTGTTTTCTGCGGCATTAGCTACCCCTCCCAGCTTGGTGTCATCTGCAAATTTGATGAGCATCCCCTCAATTAAGTCCTTTATAAAGATGTTGAACAATGCCAGGCTCGGGACAGAATCCTGTGATTGCACTACCCAATGTGTCACTTTTTTCCAGGATGTTGAGGAACCATTAGTGAGCACTCTTTGGGTTCTGTCAGTCAACCAGCAGAATTCATCACAGTCCACTCAGCTTTTCACCATTCCGAATAATTTTATGCTGGCTACAAACAAGGCTACCTCCTTAACTTGCCACTGACTCAGGATAACTTCTAAGTAAATTAAAAAGCACAAGTCCTAATGCAGGTCTCAGTGGGGCTAAGCTAAGGTTTACGTATCCCTCTGAGCCATGCTGAATGCATCAAGCAGGGTGTGGAGCTGTGGAAGGATAATGCAGGGTCCCAAATATAGAGTGGAAAGATGAACTACAACCTCAAATACACAAACAAGCTGTTTACTGCTGAAGCTAGCAAAATATCTATTTCCTGCTCGTTTATTTTTCTTCTGTGCTGATAGTTCAAAGCTGTGAAGTTTTTAAAGCTCCTTCCCTCACAACCTCACTTGCTGATAACAAGCTCAAGCCTCTGTAAATCTGTTGGTAGTATCCTATCCGTAGCAGGCTTTTCCTGGGGGGTGTCGGAGGGAGCACTGTATGGTTTTTATGGATAGCTATTGGAGTCTTTTTGTGAATGTTGTATAAGCTATTAGCTGGCTTTGAGCCCTTGGAGAGGAAGAAGGGCATATAAATTTTGAGGAATATATATAGCTCGTGTTTCTTATTTGCCATAGCTGAGAAGCCCGATGAAAATGAGATGGGACAGGCTAACAGGATGCCACCAAATGTGGTTGGATCCATGGCACAGTGGCACAGGACATCAAATGAGACGGTAGCTGCCCCTGCAAGGGCCCCAGGAAGGTAAGAATTCTAATCTCCAAGTGGGTCAACTTTCCCCTGGGACTTGGTATTGAGACAGCTTGCAAGCTTTGACATAGACCATGGTTGCCTAACATCTTGATCCTCCCACAAGTGCTTCTCTGTTTTCTCAAGAAATGGCCTGCTGAGCTTTTGCAGCTGGCCTAGGACTCTCCTCCTCCTCTGGTTGCTCTTAAGCTAACTTCCGGGTCTGCAGTTCTGGGAAGCTGCAAAGTGATCTGAATGTGGGAATAAAGCTGATGCACAACCCTTCCTGCCACAGTGCCCCTTCAGTGGGCTTCTTCTCAGAGAGGCCAGTATAATTAATTCATAAAATAATGGTTACAGGTAGGTAGCCGTGTTGGTCTGGGTCGAAGTAAAATAAAAAAATTCCTTCAGTAGCACTTAGTTGGTCTTTAAGGTGCTACTGAAGGAATTTTTTTATCATAAAATAATAAGCTTCTAGTCCTCATGGCTGCCAAGAATCTCCAACATGGCTATTATATTGTAATCTAATTCTGAAATCAGGTTGTCCTTGAGAACATGACAAATGGTCTCAACATAAATGAGCAAATGTGTTTTTTTGTGGGTGTGCATCTTTCCAGGATCTAGTACTAAAAGTTTGAGGAGGGACACCAGGCAGATTTTCTCCCAATAACTGTCAGAAGTCATCATGGGAAGGAGGATCTGGATCAGTGGTTGAGGAGGGAAGACAGATTAGATGCCGCCTTGTGAAAAGATGCTTTCAGTTTCTTAGCAGATGAGTCTGTTATCAGCAAGACCATGTTCGAAATGCTGCATAAAACAATACTTGCCCAAAGCCAAATGGATAAAATGTCGCATGTTGTAAACATGGGGAAATTGGAGTACCTGGAGCTATTTCCTGGATAACTGCTTCTGGTGCCTCCAACTGCAGCCTCCGTACCCCAAGCAGACTATGTGCTGGGTGCAAGAGCACATGATGCTTTTGTACCCCGAAGAGGCAGGCATCATCCCATGTAAAACATGCAAGAGTCCTAATTTGAATGCCCTACTAATCCCCTCTTTTTTCCTCTTGTTTTGGAATGGCTCCATATTATTGCAGTAGCTGAAACTTGTAAGCTTTGAGTCTGTGTCTCTTCATCTCACTCCACCCCGTTCCTTTACAGTCAGCCGGCTTTTCCCTTTTCCTCCCCTGTAGGGTGTCAAAACAGCTCTTGGAACGGCAGAAGAGTGCTCAGCGCAAGTGCGCTGCCAAAATGCATGCCAAGAGATGTGCCACCTTGGCCACCAATGAACAGCTGCCACCACCTGTAAAGAAACAGTAAGTGTAGGTCTTGTGGGTTGAGCAAGGGGAGGCACAAAGGAGTGGCTTGCTATGGTGTTTGAATTGGCTAGTGGTCACTGTGCCATCTTATTTCAAGCCCTCTTCAAGTGCCAAGAAAGTTTTATCTAACAAAGTTTTATGCAAGAAGGTTGTCCACAATAACTTCCTCCAGTACAATGGGACAACCTCTCCCTGTGCCCCCCATCTGTTCTGTGGGTTCACCCAACCTTCCAGAACAGATTTGGCAGGCACCAGGAGAGGAAGGGCTGTTGCACAGGTGGAAACTGGTGCGCTAACCAGATGACTTCATTGGATACAACCCCAAACTTGGGGTGTTTAAGAGATGTGTGAACTGAGGCGAAATCCACCAGGAACTTGCCCTGCGCAGGCCTCATTGATGCAAGGAAAGCTGTACAAAAATGTTGGCTTCGTGTTTGGACTTTATTTTTTTTTAATTAAATGTGTATACCATCCTTCATCTATAGATACCTGGGTGGTTCACAACATAAAAATACGAAGTACAGACAAGAACAAAAAAAATCACACAAACCAATAATCTTCCTTCCCACAAACACATTTAAAAGGTATAAGATGTTAATCACTTCAAAGCCTGGTTGAAGGGGAATATCATTTTTGCCTGACGTCTAAAGGTGTATAATAAAGGTGCCAGTTGAAACTCCTTTGGGATAGCATTCCACAATGCTCTGATCTGTGTTGTGATTTTGCCCAAGCATTGGGTGTTGTGATGGGCACAGAATGTGATTCCCTTGGAATCTTGCCTCTTCCTGTTATTTTAAAAGCCAGTGTGAGGGAATCAGTGGCCCTCCAGGTGTTGCTGGGCTGTGGCTCCCTTCACTCCCGACCATCAGTCAGACCAGCTGCAGCTGATGGGAAATGGAATCCCAACAACCTCTGGAGGGTCACAGATTCCCCACCTCTGATTTAATGGAATTTCTTAGCTGTGCAGGGGTCAGAAGCACTAGGCCTGAGGCTGAGGACCTTCAGGCAGCTGCAGCCTTGTACACTGCGCCCTTTTCTGAATGGAATCTGTGTCTTTTTATTTTTCAGGAAACGGAGTTCATCCAAGGGCAAGTCCACTGAGGACCTGGAGGTAGAGAAAATGCAGCAGCTGCAGCAAGAGGTGGCTGAGCTGCGCAGGAAGAACGAGGACTCCCTCAAAGTGGCCATTGCTGGACCGGGTGAGCTTGAAAGTACAGTCATACCTCTGGATACGAATGCTGCGGGTTGCATACAACATGAGTTACAAATGCGCCAAACCTGGAAGTAACGGAACAGGTTACTTCAGGGTTCGGCGGTTCGCGCATGCGCAGAAGCGTCAAATGACATCATGCACAGAAGCTCCAAATCACGACCCGCACATGCGCAGAAGTGCTGACACGAGTTGCGTACTGCTCATGTTGCGAACGGGGCTCCGGAACAGATCCCGTTCGCAACCAGAGGTACCACTGTAACTTAAATATTCCTCCCCTCCCACCCCAGCCAATCTATTGCACCAATAAAGTGTGTGCTTTTCTTTAGTGTTTGAATTAGTATTGCAACTCACCAAAGATTTATTTTAAAATTAATGATTTACAATTAAATTACAAGATAGTTACTTACTTGCAGTCTTTCCCTTCAATGTAAGTATTTTCAGGACAGCTTACCAATACACTGGTACCTTGGTTTACGAACTTAATCCGTTCCGGAAGTCCGTTCTTAAACCAAATCTGTTCTTAAACCGAGGCGTGCTTTCCCTAATGAGGCCTCCTGCCGCCGGTGCCCTTCCACCGTTCGGCTTTCATTTGTAGACCAAGGCAAAGTTCACAAACCAGAACACTACTTCCGGTTCTTTGGAGTTCATAAACTGAATAGTTCGTAAACAGGACTGTTTGTAAACTGAGGAACCACTGTAATATAAAATAAAATCTGGAACCAGCAGCACCGGGTATAGGATGTTTCAGCTTCCCCAATATGTTTTTGCCCTCCACTCAGACACCGGGCAGTATGACGTGAAGTGTCACATGACAGCAGCCCCCTCAATGTGGGGTGCAAGTCGGAACCCCGGTCTGGAACTGTTATACCAGGTAAAATAGGAAGTTTCCAGCAGCAAAAAAACACTAGAGGAGTTAAAGTTAAAAACAGCACAACATCATAGCCTTAGGAAATAAAAAGGTTGTTGGTGTCATAAAAAGGGGATGGCAAACCTCAGGCCAGGGACCGAAGGTGGTCCTTAGAATTCGCAGATCCCTCACTGGTCCCATTTCACACACAGGTGCTTGTTTGTTTTTTGTTTGTTTGTTTTGCCGGGCTGGAATGTTTTTAACTCTGCTCATGACTCCTGTTTGTGTGAATGGAAGATACAAAGGGTGTGGTGTAGAAACTAGCCGCCTGTGAAATTTACGTTTGTTGCTCTGCCCACTTGTCCTCTTATCGTGGTCTCCGAAAGGGTATTTGGCCCTTAGCGTGAAAAGGGTGTTCCTCACCTGCCACAGAAGGCTTTCCCCTGGGGAAAGGACCCCACAACTGGGATACCAGAACAAAGGTCTGAAATACATTATTCCTAGGAGCTTTCTCATGACTGTAGTCATGCACTTCCTAATGCAGGTGTTACTCCTGGCCTTGAAAGGCCTTGCTGGACATAGGTAATCTCTGTCTGCCAGGCAGGCAACTGGCACTGTGAGCCACTGGCAGCACTTCTTAAGATGTAGCTTGGGGGGCCACCAAAAGTTATGTTTGGGTGCTTCTTTGTGATCTGTCCTGAACCTGCTTCCAGCTGGATTCATTGGACACTTCCAAATTCTAGTCTTATGGGAAACCTCTCTGTGAACTGAGTGAAGTCGCTTTACAGGCCTCTCAAGTTGCTCTACTCCCCCCACCCTTGGGTGGCTTTTCTCATCGTCGTCATGGCTTATTTATAGATGCACCTAAGCCATGCTAGCCACTGTAAAATGCATGGTCCACTCCTGCCTTTCAGTCTAACAATCTAGCTATAAACACAAAGCAAAAAGGGAATTAATTCTCAAAAGTCCCAATATTTCTTGGGACTAGCCACCTTGGAAGGGCTATCTTCTACCTCCACTGCCAGAGGCAGGATGCCTCTGAATACCAGCTGCTGGGAATCACAAGTGAGAAGACTTGTTTCACTCAGGGCCTGCTTTTGAGCTTTCCATTGGAGCACCTGGCTATACTCACTTTGAGAGCAGGAAGCTGGGCTAGGTGGGCCCATGCTCTGATCCAACAGGGCTCTCCTTATGGAACGTGATTAAGTGCTCATACTGCATTGTGATGACCATTGGCTATGAACAATAAAATCTACGGACTGATTAAGCTTCATAATCACTTTAGTTAGCCTTTGTGCCATAAAATCTGCAGAGGTCTTGGCGACTCCCTAAATGAAAACGGTGTAGACGCACTGCTTGGCTGTAACTCTCTACAAGCTGGGCTTTCACAAATTCTTTCCATGTCCCACTGTGCTCTCACTGGTTCATGTGAATTGCATGGATGGTACCTAGAACAGATTATATGTATGCGAGTGTGGGCATTTATCTTGATTTGGATGGAAAATGAATGCACCAACTTAATTGGCATAGTCCTGCCTAGTGGAGCAAGGACTCCATATGAGGATTCCCTCCATCCCCTGCAGAAAACGAACCTTCATAGTATGCCCAATATTTCATTTATCTTGATTGGATGGAATGTGAGTACATCATATTGAGTTGTTCAAGCTGTCATGTCCTGGACATTGGGGTGCTTCTTATTAAATCTTATCCCCCACTTTCTCCCCACCAGGACAAACTGCCAAGAAGATAGTGACCCATATCACCAAGCCAGTAGATTTCCACTTCCGCACAGATGAAAGGATTAAACAGCATGGTGAAAATCACCCCGCCACAGAGTATAAGGAGGTGGATTTCAAAGCTGCACTGAGGAGGCACCCAGCATCTCCGGTGAGAGCAACGAGAATCAAGCAATGAGACTTCTGGCTAGAGAGCCTTCAACTGCCTGCTGTTGTGTCTCTTGGGGTGTAAAGATTTGCAGATGAAAAGATTTGCAAGAAATAAATTCTATATAGTGCAAGAAGAAGTAGGTGGCAATTAAAAAGAATAGAGGCAGATTATTTTGGAGTCTTTTGCTGGGGCCTTGCCTCGTGTTACCTTGACAAAAGCTGACGACAACAAGAACAACTTATTATTTATACTCGTCCCATTTGGCTGAGTTTCCCCAGCCACTCTGGGCAGCTCCCAATCGAGTGTTAAAAACAATACAGCATACAACATTTTCTCATGTATGTAGCCTACTTTGTGGGGTTAATCTCTGCTTAGATGAGACCCTCTCTAACCATTCTATAGTGCCTTTTCCTTATGGTATGTTAAAGAGGCTTCAACTTTAGCCTCTTTCAGAACAATACATCTGTAAACTTGTACTTCTGCATTGCTTCTTTTAAAAAGGAATGGGCCTTCAAAATGTATACCGTATATGCAGATTTCACCCACTGGTGAAGTGAATAATTATTCATCTATTCAGTTCACAGGTAAACTCCCAAACGTTCTTTCTTGCACTGCACTAAGAGCTTTAGAATGAGATAGACTTGCAGGCCAAGTAAACTTTGCCAGCAGCTGGTGAGCTGATGCCCAAGGTGCATCCTGCCTTGAGAACATTCTGCTAACAAACCAGCCCTGTCTCCTTACAGGCCAAAGCGTCAAAGGGTATGACAGTCCCGAAACCCTTCAACCTGTCCCAAAGCAACAAAAGGAAGTTTGATGAAGTTTCCACAGAATTTGTATCAATGGCCCAGCAGGTTAGAAACTTCCAGCAACGCACACCGCCACGTTACCACCTGAGGAGCAGGAAGACCGAGGAAGGTAAGGCTGCAAGTGGCTTGGCCGGGAACCCCTTTGTGACAGTGGGGAGAACTCTGTGAGCACAGTCCCTCTGAACTTGGTGACATTAATCAGGTGCAATTATTCATGTCTTGGAGACTGCTAAACAGTGGTGCCTCTTCTTTCCTGTCGAGAGGAGTAGGGAGCCACAGTAAAGATAGATTGGCTATTTTTCAAGTGTGCAGTTCTAGGTCCATAAACAGTAATACCTTAGAGGTCCCGGGCCCGAAGGAAATCAGATTAGCCTCTACTAGAACCAGGGCCTTCTCAACACTGGCCATGACCTGGTGGAATGCTCTGTCTCCTCAGACCAGGGCCCTGCAGGACCTGATTTCTTTTCGCAGAGCCTGTAAGACAGAGTTGTTCCGCCTGGCATTTGGCCTGGAGCCAACCTGATTTCCCCCCCCCCCCAATTTTCCATTTCTTTTTCCCTTTTATATGAGGCTGCCTTTTTAATTTTTAATTTAATTTTGATGGATGTAGTCTTGTTGTTGAGTTGTATTTTAATCAGTTGTTTTATATTTGGTGTTGACCGCTCTGAGCCCGGCTTTATTATTATTATTAGGGGGACTAGACAGTCAAAGGTAGGAGGTTGAAGTTGGAATTGAGACTTTTGCTTAATTTTCCTAAGAAAATTCAGTTACTTCCACTAGAGTGCGTTCTGTTAATATCAGAATTTAGGTTTGTGTCGTTGTCTTCTCTCTTTTTATTTGAAGAGGTTGGGCAAGGACACAGCTTAAACTTGGGAAAATGTAAAATGGGAACTGTGGATGGCACGAAGGGTTGGATATATCAGGACTAACATTAGCCTCATTTTCCATACTTTCCTATTTTTTCCTAAGGTAATAAGATTTCATACTTGCAATTATGAGAGTTGGCTAAATGCACCTCTTACGTTTTTTAAAAGAAAACTTTGTAAGTTGTGCTTTTGTTTATGGTCATTTCCCCTCCGTTCTTGCAGGCATAAGCCAAACAAAGCCACTTAAGGCCAAGGTAACCAACCCCAAAACTCCCCGCCTTGAAACCAAGACCCGCCAAAGACCTGTCAAATGCAAGAGCACTGCTGAGTTAGAGGCTGAGGAGGTTGAGAAGCTTCAACAGTAAGTGCAACTCTTTGCCCAAATGACGCCTCTCTGAACTGAATATAGTTCACGACTCCTGGTGGTGTCCTTGGTGTAGAATCCAGCCAGTGAGCCAGAATTGTGTGAGTGCTTCTCTCTGCATGGATTTCATGTACATGTGTGTATCTGAAGAAGTGTGCATGCACACAAAAGCTTATACCAAGAACAAACTTAGTTGATCTCTTAAGTTGCTACTGGAATTTTTTTTTTTACTTTTTTATATGTTCAGGTTTGTGTGTCCTGCAGTCCAGTGGGGGTAAGGGAAAGTAGTCAGAGCCCCTTGAGGGTATGAATATACTTGGGGAGACATGTTGGGTGAGACTGCAGCAAGGACACCCGCCCCGCCCCCCCGGGCTTCCTTGATTAGAGGCTGGTTTGTGCACTTGCCTGTATCTATTCCATGGCAAATCTTCCAACTGAGATTTTGTCATCTACAAAACTAGGAAGGAATGCCTCTGGAAGATGAGGCACCATACCTTAGTGTAGGCACCCCCAAACTTTGGCCCTCCGGATTTTTTGGACTACAATTCCCATCTTCCCCGACCACTGGTCCTGTTAGCTAGGGATCATGGGAGTTGTAGGCCAAAACATCTGGAGGTCCGCAGTTTGAGGATGCCTGCCTTAGTGCTTGAGAACATGCTTGGCCTGTAGGTACCAGGTTTAATTTATAGCCTCTCCAGCTAAGGATGCCCAGTACAGTGGTACCTCGGTTTACAAACACAATTGGTTCTGAAAGTCTGTACTTAACCTGAAGCGTACTTAACCTGAAGCGAACTTTCCCATTGAAAGTAATGGAAAGTGGATTAATCTGTTCCAGACGGGTCTGCGGAGTACTCAACCTGAAGCGTACTTAACCCGAGGTGTGAGTGTAATTGGTTCCAGAAGTCCGTACTTAACCTGAAGCGTACTTAACCTGAAGCGAACTTTCGCATTGAAAGTAATGGAAAGTGAATTAATCCATTCCAGACAGGTCCGCGGAGTACTTAAATTGAAAATACTCAAACCGAGGTGTACTTAAACCGAGGTATGGCTTGTAGTAGAGCTTTGAGAGACTCTGGAGAGCTGTTGCAAGTAAGCATAGCCCATGACTCATAGAATCATAGAATCGTGGAGTTGAAGGGTCCCCCAAAGGTCATCTAGTCAAACCCTCTGCAATGCATGAATCTCAACTAAAGCATCCCTGACAGATGGGTATTCAACTTTAAAATTTCCAACAAAGGAGAGTCCACCACCTCCCGAGGGAGACTGTTGCACTGTTTAACAGCTTTACTGTGAGACAGTTCTTGTGATGTTTAGTTGGAATCTCCTTTTTTTTAATTGGAATCCATTAGAGTCCTACCCTCCAGAGCAGAAGAAAACAAGCTTGCTCCATCTCCCATGGGATAGCCGTTTAGATATTTGAAGATGGCTATCCTATTTCCTCTCAATCTCCTCTTTCCCAGGCTAAACATACCCAGCGCCCTTGATAATCTTGATCATCGTCCTCTACACCCATTCCAACTTATCAATATCTTAAATTCTAGTGCCCAGAGCTGGACATAGTATTCCAGGTGTGTCTGACCAAGACTGAATAGAGCAGTACTATGACTTCCCTTGACCTGGACCCTGTACTTCTGCTGATGCAGCCTAGAATAGCATTAGGTTTTTTGTTTGTTTTTTTCTGCTGCATCACAGTGTTGCCACATGTTAAGCTGGTGGTCTGCTAAGACCCCTCAATCATTTTCATATGTACTACTGACAAGCCAGGTGTCCCCCATCTTATATTGGACTCAATGGGCTTGTGGTTTGACTTAGGATAGAGCAGCTTTGTACACCCACATGAATGGGTATGTTAAAGCTGGTCAGCCTCCCTTCTGAGTGGGAGAAGGCATGAGCACTACCCTGCCTGCTCATCTGCCTATCAGACAGCAGGAGGAGGCTTGTGGGTTAGTTCAAAGCTTCTGCAGTCAGAAATGTCAAATTGCAGACACACGGCCATGGCTTTGAAGTGTCGTGTCACAGGAATGGGCTAACCTCAGGCAACTTCAGCCCGTGGCATGGAGTAATTTTGACTCCACATTAGAGTCTCACCATTTGCTTCATTGTCTGGCAGGTACAGGTTCAAAGCTCAAGAACTCAACCCCCGGATCCTGGAGGGAACACCAATCTTGCCCAAGAAGCCTCCAGTGAAGGAGCCCACCAAGCCAGTTGGCTTTGATTTGGAAATAGAGAAGCGCATTCAAGAACGGGAGAGCAAGAAGAAGCACCAGGAGGAGGAACACTTCCAGTTCCATTCGAGGCCGTGTCCCACTAAAATCCTGGAGGATGTGGTGGTAATCTTTGCAGCTTGTGTTTTTCACCCTCAAAGGAAAATGGGCTGAAGTTGGTACTAAGATGGTCTGAATCTATTATTGATTCTCTGCATTCCGCCAGGCTTCCAGTTTTCCTTTTTGATGCCAAGAGCATCAGTCCTTTGTCTGGCTTCAGAGTCTTCTTGTTCTAGTCTAGTGCTTGTTGCTCATACATTTTCACCTATGGACTTTTGACTTCTTTGCTTGGCTGTTGGGCTCACTGCCTACTTTTACTCCACATCCATATGTGGGGCTAACTTTGAAGGTGACCCGGAAACTGCAATTAATCCAGAATGCGGCAGCTAGACTGGTGACTGGGAGTAGCCGTCGAGACCACATAACACCGGTCCTAAGAGACCCACATTGGCTCCCAGTACGTTTCCGAGCACAATTCAAAGTGTTGGTGCTGACCTTTAAAGCCCTAAATGGGCTCGGTCCAGTATACCTGAAGGAGCGTCTCCACCCCCATCGTTCAGCCCGGACACAGATCCAGCGCTGAGGGCCCTCTGGCGGTTCCCTCATTGCGAGAAGCAAAGCTACAGGGAACCAGGCAGAGGGCCTTGGTAGTGGCGCCCGCCCTGTGGAACGCCCTTCCATCGGAGGCACAAGGAGATAAACAACTACCTTACATTTAGAAAACAACTAAAGGCAGCCCTGTTTAGGGAAGTTTTTAATCTGTGATATTTTAATGTATTTTGGTATTTATTGGAAGCCGCCCCGAGTGGTGGGGCAAACCCAGCCAGATGGGTGGGGTATAAATAACAAATAATATTTGGACCATCAGAAACACTCTCCCCTTCATCCCTAACCAGATGCTTACCAGCTCCTGTCATAGAGGAGAGGCACCTTTTGGGACCCAATGGCTGCATCCACAATTGGCTCCCCAACTTAGGGTTGCCTGCAAGGGGGGGGGCAAAGTTGGTGCACAAATGGACTCACACAAGCAGGAGCAGGCAGCTATCCAGTCTCCCCGATCCATGCAGCGTGGAGGGTGTGTGTGAAGGTTTCTTGCCTCTTGCTGGAAGCTTTCCATCCAGCACTGCAATGGGGAGGAAAGTACTTTTGCTCACCTCTTGGAAAGGTTGAACAGCTCAGAGCACTCTGGATACAGGAAGGAGCCCTCCTTGTTTCCCTAGCGCTCTGACCTGCTAGCAGTGGCAGGATGCAAGAGGGAGAAGGGGCGTCTTTCCAAGGCGAGCAGAATAAAATTAGTCCAGGGGACAGGGAGGCCACTGAGAATGATTCTAACATTAACAGAACTCTCTCTTGGTTAAGACCTGAGTGAGCAAAGATGAGGGGTTTGTGCAGGGCACACAGAGCCCTGTGTATTTAAGGGCAGAGCTTATCATCAGATGGCACTGCTGTGTTTCCACCAGGTTGATTTGTCCGAATGCAAAATGTAGGAGGGGAATTTGTTTTAACACTACTCCATGTTTCCTGACTCGCCGGTAGTGCAACTTGCTGTTTTGTTCCTGCAGGGTGTTCCTGAGAAAAAGCTGCTCCCTCCCACAGTCCCACAGTCCCCAGCATTTGCTCTGAAGAACAGAGTTGGCTTCCTGGCTAAAGAGGAGAAAGTGAAGGTGATTCTTTTTCTGTAGTGCGGGGTAGTTGGAGGCCCTGGTGTTGCTTCACTGCTGTAGCCAGCCAGGGCCTGACATGGGACTTAGGGTTCAAATGAGCCGCTCAGCCCTTCTAAGTGAGTGTTTTCCCTGCAACCAGGCAGCTCTGGGCCATCAGCTGACACAGCTGGATGGTAAATATCCTAGCGGCTGGGTGATTTTTTTTAGAGTCCCTTTTTGAACTGGTTCCTGGATTTGCCACAGCCATTCTGCCCTCTCCAAGTCTCCTTAAGATGCAACTCTTCACACAAGGTCAGGTGGGGGAGTGGAGGCTGCCTTTGTTCCCTTCCCTACTCCATTTCCCGTGCTGTTTTTCTCTACAGGAAGAGGAAGTTGTGCCTGTGATCAAAGCCAAGCCAGTGCCATACTTTGGGGTGCCCTTTAAGCCAAAAGCTGCAGAACCTAGGCAGGTGGAGATGTGCCCTTTCTCCTTTGACTCTCGGGACAAAGAGAGGCTTCTTCAGAAAGAGAAGAAAATTGAAGAATTGCAAAAAGAAGAGGTGGGTGCTTTTCATTTAGGGACACCCTCTTCCTGTTGGGGCAGAGGCCATCCTCCTGCTGACACTACTATCCAAAAGCAAAAGTGGATCCTTGCGCAATTCTCTATCTAAATGGGCCACAAAAGAAGGAAGCAGATGTTGGCCATTCCCTGGGCTATGTAGGAATCTGCTGGTTATCTCTCTAACTCACGGGTGGGCAACCTGCCATCTTCCAGATGTTGGACTCCCACTCCCATATTTTAATGTTTTGACAGAATTGTTTTATTGTGTAAACTGCTTAGAGGCCACTTTGGCAATTAAGTGATATATAAATTAATAAGCAACAGTTCCCGCCAGCCCCTGCCAGCATGGGCAATGATCAAGGAGTTGTAGTCCATCAACATCTGCAGAGCCATGGGTTCCTCACCCTTGCTCTAACGGATCACATTTAAGACCAAGCTTCTAAAAGTGTCTTTGGCAGAGAAGGGAAGGCCAGAGGTTCCCATCAGTTGTCCAGGCTTCATTGGGGAGGCTCACTTGCCTAAAATAGCTGTAGGGAAGTAGATGGCTCTTGGAGAAAAGTGAATGCCAATCTGTATTATTATTCTTTCTATTTCTAGACTGCTGTATATTTTTACCCCCAAAAAAATCTCAAAGCTGATTACTACCTACATTAAAACATGAAATAAAGCAACCCAAAATAAAACACCACAGAAGGAAGTCAAATATAAAGTATACATTCAAAGCAACACAATTAACAGGAAACTAAAATATTATCTTAAAAACTTTCAAAACATTACAAATGTAAGCTTCACTATTTGTTTACACCATTACATTGTACAAAGAATCTCAGTCCTTATTTGCTGCTATTCTACGAGGATTCCCTTGTGGGATCTAAGCTCCATGTGAGCATATAATGTACAGTGGTACCTCTACTTACGAACGGAGCTCTGTCCGCCATCTTGGATGTGGTTTAGATAGGATTTTTTCTACTTACGAATTTTTAGATAGGGTTGCTTCGACTTACGAATTTTTCTCCCAATGCATTCCTATGGGATTCGACTTACAATTTTTTTTGACTTACGAATGTGCGTTCGGAACACATTAAATTCGTAAGTAGAGGTACCACTGTACTGACAAAGTATAGGAAGCTCCCTCATGGAGTCAGATGGCTGGGTCATCTGTCTCAGTATTGTCTGCGCTGACCAGCAGCAGTTTTCCAGGATTTCAAGCAGAGGATCATAGAATCATAGAGTTGGGAGGGACCCCGAGGATCATCTAGCCCAACCCCCTGCAGTGACAGACGGTCTTCCAACCTCTGCTTAAAAACCTCCAAGGAAGGAGATTCCACAACCTCCTGGGGTAGACCATTCCACTGTTGAACAGCACTTACTGTCAGAAAGTTCTTCCTGATGTTTAGTCACAGCGACTTAAGAGGGCCTCTCCCCAGTCACCATCTGCCTGACCTCAGATGCCAGGTGGGAACTAGAAGAGAAGGAGGGCCTATTGAGATGCCAGGTGGGAACTAGAAGAGAAGGAGGGCCTTCCCCAATTTGGTGCCCTCCAGCTGTTTTGGACTACAATTCTTGTCATTCCCAGCCACCGTGGGCATGCTGGCTGGGGCAGATGGGAATTGTAGTCTATAGCAGCTGGAAGGGCCTCCATCTAAAAGGAGAGAGAAGATGCACCTGAAAGATTAGGTGAGGGAGGGTGACCTCCAAGACCTCTCCCAGCTTTCTCCAAGAGCTTTTTCACTTGATGTGTTTACTATGTTCCAAGTCTTCATCTCACCAGCAATGCTGAGCCTTGTTCTGTGTTTCGTTGGAAGGTGCCAAAGTTCAAAGCACTCCCCCTGCCCCACTTTGACCACGTCAAGCTTCCAGAAAAGAAGACCAAGAGCCCCACCAAGCTGGAGCCCTTCCAACTGGCTGTTGATATGAGAGGAGCTGTGAAGCACGAGCAGTGGGAGCAGCAGGTGAGAGGGGGCTGAGCAGCTGACTGAGCCAGGGGCCCTCCCTGGCCATCTTTACAATTTCCCTTCCATCGTCGGAAGAAGAGAGTCTGAGGCTTGCCATCAGAAGCAGCATCCAACCCAACCCTGCACTTGCGGGGGCTGATTCTGGTGTTTAGACTGGGAGCATCCTAGTGGCCTCTTCCTGCAGTGTTTTGTCTGGCCAAAGTGGCCTTGTGTGGATGGGGTCATGCGAAACAGATGGGGGAAGCATCCTACTAGGGGTGCTTTTCCTGTTATGCATCAAAATTGCTCACCCACACAGGGAAGAATGTAAGATCTGTATCTCTGCTCTCCACCCCACTTTCTTCTACAACAGGGATAGTTAACCTGGAGCCCTCCATATGTTACTGGGCTGCAACTCCCACAAACTCTAGCCCGCTTGGCCAGTGGTCAGGGCTAATAAAGGTAGTTGTGGTCCAACATCTGGAAGGCCCAAATTAGCCACATCTGGCCTATAGGGAGAGAAGTAGCTATATGGAATAAGCCCTCCTTGTTGAATGAATGCTTTTCAGCCCTGGAATTTGCTGCTTAAAGTACATTGTTTTAAAAGAATACTTGGGTGTATAGAGTCTGGTCCCTTATAACCGCTGCTTTTTGTTATTTTCAAGCTGCGTGTTGTCGCATGGCTCAAGTGCCACGTGTGTATGACAAGCAGTGTGTATTTGTACTTGTGTGCAAGTGCATAGTGTCTGTAAACTTGCTCTTAGATAATGTGTGGCAGAAGGGAAGAAACTGGATCAAATTCTTAAAATCCTAGCCAACCCAGACAATACTAGACCACATTACCTTATTTTTGCTGACTTGTCAGTCTGCCTTGTGGACTTTGTTTGTCTTGGTGAGGAATGTCTGGGGGGTCTCTTAAATCTTTTTCTCCCAACTTCCCTCACTTCCTGAACAGCTCAAGGAAGAGATGAAACAACAGATGGAAGCTGCTTCTTTCAAGGCTCAGCCAAGCACCGTGGTGCACCAGGAACCTTTTGTGCCCAAGAGGGAGAGCAAAGTCCTTTCAGGTGAGGCTCCCTTGGGCAGTCTTTGGGCCCAGCCACTTAACCCCAAAGTGGTGCCTTGCATCATGATGTTAGCTTGCATCTGTGCCTGGGGGGCAGGGGGAAGTCCCATCCCAGTTGCCACAAGAACAAGTGAGGGCAGTAACGTTCGACAGCTGTGTGGAGACATGGCTGTTGATTGAGTGCTAAGTTAGATCAGGCGTAAGCAGAAGGCAGGGAGCCATGATCTTGGCAGCCGCTTCCAGCCTTCTCTACATTCCTCAGTTCCTTGAGGACAAAGGGCTCGGCTTATGGCTACTCCAAGGAAGAGGCAAGCTTGCTCTTGGGTGACAGAATATTGTCAGTGCCCTTTGTGGGAATGTTGTAGATACTAGGAGAGGATATAGTGATTTAATACTATCCTTCCTAACTCACACTTGTGAGTCAGCAGCAGAGCGACATTCCCCAGTATACAGCAGGAATCTCTTTACTTAAGCAATCCAATCTGGCTTTCTTCAGATTGGAGTATATTCCTGGTAAGAGCCCTTTTATCCCTCCTAAAAGGAATAAAGACACAAAAAGCTTCCTTAAAGGTAATAAGTTTATTCACATTCAGTTCATAATTGGATCCCTGAAGGCAGGCTTTAGCTTGTAGTTACAGATACAGTGTGGCTTACATCCTTGTAAGGATGGCCCATGTTCTGCTGGCAGAGAGCCAGCAGTGCAGTCCAATAGAAGAAAAGGCATCAGAAGAGGAAGGTGGCTGCATGACTGGACCTTTTGTGGGGTCTGCAAGGGTCACGCCCACCTACCTGGTCACATGTAGGGGGAGGATGCTGCAGACCAGGTGTAACAGGAAGTTCAACTGGCTGGATCAACACCCCCCTGTGTGTGCCCACTCTAGGCAAACAGGAAGTGTTGTACTTGACTGCTTATGTTACATCCCACACCCTGAAGCCTTGGTTGCAATACTTCTGAATGCTGGAAGAGGTATTGCCGGAGGGGAGAGGCTCTTGTGCTTGAATCCTGCATGTGGGCTTCCCACAGGCCTCTAGTTGGACCCTGTGGGAACAGGATGCTGGGCTGGATGGCCCACGGGCCTGTCTGAGCAGGGAGCCAGGTGTCTACATAATGCCTTGTACCTTTCATCCTAGCAAATGAAGCTTCAAGAGAAAGGATCCAACCAGCCTCAAAGCAGTTCTGCAAAGCTCAGTTTTGCAGCTGAAATTCTAGTTGGATCCCATAGGATGAAGGACTAGCATTAGATGGAAATTTGGTCTGATCCGGAAGGGCTGCTCTTCCATTTTGAAAAGCAAACACGCAATTGGGGTGCTTTGTGTGACAGGCACCACCTTCCTGCATAAAGAGTTGTTCCCCTTCCATTCAGAAACTCAGGTGTCCTTTTTGGTTCCATAGCTCCAAAAGGCTTTGAGCTGGCCACAGAGCGGCGCGCCCGAGAGCGGCAGGAATTCGATAGGCGGATGGCAGAACTTGAAGCTGAGAAAGCGCGGCTGCAGGAGACAGCGAGACGTCATGAGGAAGAGCAGAGGAAAGCCGAGTTGGCTGAGCTGAGAGGAGAGCTGGTAAATGAGCCTCTGGCTTGAGGGACATGAATCTGGATCATAGATGCCTAAGCGGCTGGTTCAGCAAAGGGTCCCATCTTTTCTTAGCAGTGCAGGCAGCTCAGTAAATAAAATAACATATAATATTTTTACTGGCAGAAGGTCTTAAAACCAACTAAGCTGGCTCTGTAGCTCAGTGGTAGATCTCTTACCTTGTGTGTGGGATTTTCCAGACTCTGTCTGTGCCACCTGATTGGAAGGTCTTTGGCTTTCCACTTCTGGGGAAACAGGCCCAGCCAGATGTCTACTACACTTTGCAGCAGTTAATTCTGAGCTGGAAAGATGTTGGAGAGCTGCCTTGGTATAAAGTAGCTTCATCTGTTCCTTTGATTTTCAAGTTACCTGCAACCGTTCCTGCATCTCGGCGGGTCAAGATGTCTTGACTCTTGCTTCTACACATACTGGGAGGCGGGGGGTGCAATCAATGGCACACTGAAATTGGCTTAACTTGAACTTAGAGCTCAATTCTCTCTTGTGTGCCTCTATTGCCATTTGCAGTCTCTCAGTGGTTGGGTGCAGTCCTTGTGTTCCTTGACAACAGCACTTTCTCCTTTGACGGTGCTTAGAACCTCCTCCTTCTTTTCCTTCCCAGGTACACAAAGCCAACCCCATCCACAGGTACCAGCCGGTGGAGATCAAGGCCAGCGACCAGCCCCTGACAGTGCCCCACTCTCCAAACTTTTCCAAAAGGTTTCAACGCTGATCTGCAGCCAGAAAGAAAAGACAAGGGGTGCTTTTTTCCATTCTTAGTATAGAGATGTTTGTATTTTATTGACTTGTTTACCAATAAACTATTATATACTTAAGCAGTATAAAACGTTACTACTGGGAGTGCTTTTCCTGTTAAGCCTAGAAAAAACAGTGTCATTTTTCAATTTCTCTCCGTAACTGAAACCCAACCCTCAAAACATTTTGCACATACCTTCTAGGTCTTGAGTTGCTAAGTGCAGAACTGCCTTGTTCTTGTGTGGCCTTGTTTCCTGGACTGGACCCTCCTGCCTTAATTGCTGGCTCTGGTTGGGAACCGTGCTTTCGATAAACCTGTACCACAGCATGTGGACCTGAGTGCAGTCAAGGGGAGAGGGGGGCAGGCTTTCTTTTTCTTTGAGCTGAAGTGGAGATGGATGCATGCTCTTTCTCCCCCGCCCCCCCAATCCCCATTTTGTGCTATTATTTTCACATACCTATACAGGAAGCAACAATCGTTATTCAGCCAGAAGCACCACATTTCTCTTTTAATTACATTTAACTTTCCAGTGATTTTAGCTTTTAAACCAAGGTTGACATGTGTCCCATGTCCATAGAACAAAGTTGCTTTGATGTTGTATATGTAATAAAACTGTGCCAGGTTGGTTGAAAATTGGTGGTTTTCTTGTCATTTGGCTCCTTTGCACATGTCCATTAATTTTAATTCCCAGAGTTGTGCAGTCCAGATCTCAAGCAGGTCTGTGCCGAGAGACTTCCAATGCATTGCAATGGTAAGCCGTGCTGCAGCCATCAGGTGAGTAACGAGATCCTTGTAGGAAAGCTGTTGAGTGGCTTCTGAGTAGCATGATAGAAGTGCTATTTTAGGATCCAAATTGGATGTACGCTGTTGACCACCTTCCCAGACGCCGGGCTTGCACCCTCCTTGCAGCTGCCGACAAGGCCGGTTAATGTTGCCTCTGTTCTCCTCTTTGTCTACTCGGCCACAGCTCAGGTTTGGATCACTTGAGTCTGGTAGTGGAGATGCCCCCACGTGAGGGTCTGTCAGGGCTTCCCCAGCCTGTCCTTACTTGCTTCCTTTGGGCTAACGGTGTAACAAGAATCAGTGCTATCCCTCCCTGCTTTCACCCATGGTTTCATGGATAAATCCCAACAACTTGGCTTTCAGTCACCCAAGCAAGCAGTTGCATGTTTTTTGTCCATAGTCTAAATACTGTTGCATGGGTAAATACTGTTCCATGTGGTCAGGGGCTATCATTAAAAGAAATAGAATTATGTAATTTTCATCACTGATATTAGAGTGGAAGAAACTTTACATTCAGAAGGGCCCAAGTTCAATCTCTAGCAGTGCCAGGTAAGGCTGGGAAAATCTGCCTGAAAACCTGGAGATCTGCTGCCAGTGCGTGCCAGGAGCAATGGGCTAGGTGGGGCCAATAGGTCTGGCTTTGCAACACCCATGAGGATCCCAGCACTGGGCTAGTAGTGAAAAGTAGCCTTTCGCTTGTGGTTTGTTGCAGTTGGGAGTAACTCTCTGAACTTCAGTTCCTCAAATTTAAAGCTCGATCTGTGCTGCCGCTTACGAATGCTTCTGGCACCGTTGACTTGCCTAGCAGAAGCCCCCATGATTGCATACCAGCTGACTTTCAATAAAGACCACCATGCACAGTAGAGACTACAGGCAGAATCAGGGCAAATAGGTTTTCATTTTGACTTTGAGCTAAGGCTGTTTGGTGGGGAGCTGCCAGGGTGTGGAGGACATCTAGCATCCTTTTCCCAGAGTTGGAATGCGCAAACATGCGAAGCTAAGTTAGCCCTTGTAATCCACTTCTTGTGGCGGCTCTCAAAGGCAGAGGCAGGAATCTTTCCAACTACTACCAGCAGCCCCCCCTTTTTTTTAAAAAAAAAGGAATTTGCAACTGGAGTGCCCTACATGCAAAGCATTTAGCCTATTGCTCAAATTTGGGCCCTTCCACACTACACCCAAGCAAGCAGTTGCATGTTTTTTGTCCATAGTCTAAATACCGTTGCATGGGTAAATACTGTTCCGTGTGGGCAGGAGCTATCAGTAAAAGAAATAGAATTATGTAATTTTCATCACTGATATTAGAGTGGAAGAAAAACAGCTTTCATAACGTGGTGGGAATAAAGTCTGTTCAAGAATCTTAATAATAATAATTTATTATTTATACCCCGCCCAACTGGCCGGGTTCCCCCAGCCACTCTGGGTGGCTTCCAACAAAATATTAAAATACAGAAATCCATCAAACATTAAAAGCTTCCCTAAACAGGGCTGCCTTGAGATCATAGCTGCCAAGTTATCCCTTTTTTTAAGGGAAATTCCCTTATGCTGAATAGGCTTCCTCGTGAGAAAAGGGAAAACTTGGCAGCTATGCTTGAGATGCCTTCTAAAGGTCTGGTAGTTGTTGTTCTCTTTGACCTCTGGTGGGAGGGCATTCCACAGGGTGGGTGCCACTACCGAGAAGGCCCTCTGCCTGGTTCCCTGTAACTTGGCTTCTCGTAGCGAGGGAACCGCCAGAAGGCCCTCGGCGCTGGACCTCAGTGTCCGGGCAAAACGATGGGAGGAGACGCTCCTTCAGGTATACTGGACCGAGGCCGTTTAGGGCTTTAAAGGTCAGCACCAACACTTTGAATTGTGCTCGGAAATGTACTGGGAGCCAATGTTAAGACAAGGCAATTGCATTGCGGAAGACTCATGAGCCAGACTTCTGATTGATACCCTCTGTATGTAAGCAAAACACCCTAACAGCTTTTATAGAGGTGACAAAGTTATCACAATGTGGTTAATAAGAATCCAGAAGAAACTATTGTAGTTTGCGGGGGGGGGGATATGCAAACATTTCTGGTCCAAAACCATTCCATACTTCACTTTTCCTCCCACCTTCATGTTTATCCTGTTACACTCATAAGAGAGATGTTTCCTTAAGATAGAAGCAAGCTCATGCCTCCTGTGACAGGCCCAGATCCCTGCAGACCGCAGAAGCATACATTCTGCTTCCACATTAGCAAAAGCAGGCAGGCGGGTTCCTTCTCCAGCCTGTGTCTGCTTATAAGTGGTTGCCCCCTGCCCTTAATATTTGGGGAAGGACCATGGTGTTTTGCATTATTAATTGAATTTATATACCGCCCTTTACCCGCAGGTAAAGGGTGAAAGAGGAGAGCGCAAAATATGGTCTGAAGCTCAATATCAAAAAAACCAAGATCATGGCCACTGGTCCCATCACCTCCTGGCAAATAGAAGGGGAAGAAATGGAGGCAGTGAGAGATTTTACTTTCTTGGGCTCCTTGATCACTGCGGATGGTGACAGCAGTCACGAAATTAAAAGACGCCTGCTTCTTAGGAGAAAAGCAATGACAAACCTAGACAGCATCTTAAAAAGCAGAGACATCACCTTGCCGACAAAGGTCCGTATAGTTAAAGCTATGGTTTTCCCAGTAGTGATGTATGGAAGTGAGAGCTGGACCATAAAGAAGGCTGATCGCCGAAGAATTGATGCTTTTGAATTAGGGTGCTGGAGGAGACTCTTGAGAGTCCCATGGACTGCAAGAAGATCAAACCTATCCATTCTGAAGGAAATCAGCCCTGAGTGCTCACTGGAAGGACAGATCCTGAAGCTGAGGCTCCAATACTTTGGCCACCTCATGAGAAGAGAAGAATCCTTGGAAAAGACCCTGATGTTGGGAAAGATGGAGGGCACAAGGAGAAGGGGACGACAAAGGACGAGATGGTTGGACAGTGTTCTTGAAGCTACAAACATGAGTTTGACCAAACTGCGGGAGGCAGTGGAAGACAGGAGTGCCTGGCGTGCTATGGTCCATGGGGTCACGAAGAGTCGGACACGACTAAACGACTAAACCACAACACACCCGCAGGTCTTGGTGCAGTTCACCAAATAAAAATATAAAACCACAAAATGCATAATCAAAATAAAAACAACCCAATAACCTCCCTGTTTGCATGGAAATGGCTCCAGCCTTTCCAGGAAGGGCTGGGGAAGATTCCCTGCCTGAAATACTGGAGAGCTGTTGGTAGTCAGTGTAGACGTTGCAGAGCTACATAGATGCATGGTTTGACTCTTGTCTAAGGTAACAGTCTACATTCTGCCCATACATCAAATGCATTCCAGGTGGTGGTGAAAGCTGCAAGCGTAATTTGTGAAGTGGGACAGCAGGACAATGCAGAACAGCAAAAAACCCTACTGCTGTTCTGGGCTGCATCCAGTATCCAGATCAAGGAAAGCAATAGTACTGCTCTATTCTACCCTTGTGAGACCCCCCAGAAGTCCTGTATCCACTTCTGGGCACCATGATTTAAGAGGAATATTGACGTGCTGGGAGGTGTGCAGAGGAGGGTGACCAAGATGAAAAAGGCTCTGGAAACCAAGCCTTATGAGGAACAGTTGGAGCTGGGTATGTTCAGCCTGGAAAAGAGGAGGACAAGAGGTGATATGATAGCTGTCTTCTGAAGGGCTATCACATGGAAGTAGGGTTGCCAGACTCAATAGTGGACAGGACTTCTGTGCCTTTAATTGCCCCTGCTCTCTTTTGAGTCTGGAAACCTTAAAGAGAAACCTGCAGACCCTTTGCTTGGAAATTAAACAAAGGGTCTGCTGGTTTCTCTTTAAGGTTTCCAGAGTCAAAAGAGAGCAGGGCAATTAAAGGCACAGAAGTCCTGTCCTCTATTGAGTCTGGCCAACCCTACATGGAAGGTGGAGCAAGCCTGTTTTCTCCCGCTCCAGAGGGTAAGACCCAAACCAATGGATTAAAACAACAAGAAAGGAGATTCCAACAAAACTAGGAAGAACTTGCACCAAGAGCTGTTTGACCGTGGAGTGGGCTCCTTTGGAGGGTGATGGACTCTCCTTCACTGGAGATTTTTGCACAGATGTTGGATGACGCCCGATCATGGATGCTTTAGGCGCAACTCCTGCATTGCAGGGACGACCCCAGTTGTTCCTCCCAACTATGATTCTATAACCCGTGTTTGCGTTGGCTGCAATTGGCGTTTGCTTTGGTACCCCTTCAAAGGGGCAATATGAGCATTATTGCTCAGGCCAACCAAGGGTTATCGACTTGTCCCCCCACTCTCTTTAAGAGTTGCCAAAGTGTGTTCCTGTTTCCCAATCACCCCACCCCCCCAGCAGGAAGTTCCCGGTGCTGATGGAAGGCTTTGAGAAGCTGTTGACTACATCACAGATTTGTTCTCCCCTGGATTGTCCAGGCTCTCCAGTTACAGAGCTGGGGCTGGGCTATTCAGGTAAGGGTTCTGCATCTTGTTCCAACTCTTGAAAGCCAGCTGCCCTGCTGAGTGGCTCGAATTAGCCTGGGGATAGAGTTTCCCTGAGAAGGGGACGGGCCTGACTGCCCAACCAACTTTCTCAGACCCATGGAAAGAGCAGAAAGGTTAAAGTGTGTCCTGCTTGAGGCTGTGACGGCACTGTAGCCAGGGGAACAGGCATGCTTGACCGCTGGCCAACTCTTCCCAGGACACTGTGCACTGGCTGGAGCCTCTGGGCTCTGTCCACAGAGCCAAAAACTACCCGGTGGGTGTGCTTGTTTTCTCCAGCCTGGAACAGAACACACACACACACACACTGACCCCAGCCAGGCTCCAAAAGTCAGCCTGGGTGTGTGTGTGTGTGTGTGTGTGTGTGTGACTTTTGGGTCCGTCTTCTATATCAAAACATCTTTTGAGTGCTGCAAGCCTCACAGGGTGCTTCCAGGCCGCTGCTGTTTTCGGCTGATATTCAATCACACCCCAGCAAATTCAAGTCGCGTCGTTCGAGCTGATGGCGAGGTCTTGCCCAACGGACCCACTTTCCCCAAAGAGTAGATTTTTATATTCTATTTCTGTCGTACAGGGATTAATGGCAAGACAGTGAAAGTGGGCTTTGCAAGCCCTTGTGGTTCCTAAGAGATTGAGGCCTCATCTGCACTATGCATTTAAAGCAGGGTCGTGCCACTTTAAGCAGGTTTAAAGAATTCTGGGAACTGCAGTTCGTTAAGCAGGCTGAGAGTTGTTAGGAGATGCCTATTCCTTGCACAGTGCTACAATTCCCAATCCCTTTTATCTATTTAATTTATTAGGTTTATATACCCTCCTTCACCCGGAGATCTTGGGGTGGTTTACAAGTCAAAAATAGAGAATAAAAGCACAAATAAATAGTGGTACCTTGGAAGTCGAACGGAATCCATTCTGGAAGTCTGTTCGACTTCTAAAACATTCGGAAACCAAGGTCTGGATTCTGATTGGCTGCAGGAAGCTCCTGCAGCCAATCGGAACCCGTATCAGATGTTCAGGTTCTAAAGAACTTTCCCAAACCAGGACACCCACTTCCGGGTTTGCAGCGTTCAGGAGCCAAAACGTTCGACTCGCAAGTCGTTCAACTTTCGAGGTAGGATTGTAGTTAAAACAAAAAAATGCCACCCCCCTGCCCACAAGCACATTTAAGCGTTGGGAATTGTAGTTCTGTCTGTCTTGCATAAACATGTGCAATGTCCGTCCATCCCCCCAGCTAGAGATCTGCCTTTTGGAGTGAGGGGTCCTTTTTCACACCAGGGTCATTTCGGGCAACTCCTGAAAGCCAGATAATGGTCCATAGGGGGAGAAGTCAAAATAGGCAGGACAGCTAATGTGAATTTTACCTTGGTTTTGTCAGCTGGAGATCTCTCTACTCCCCATCTAGAGGAGCAAGAGGCGTCCTTTGTCATAGAACAGCCTTTTCCAGGTGTGCTGGCTAGGGCTTCTGGGCATGGCCGTCTCAAGCAAGTCGGGCGCCGTGGCGCGGAGATCACTCCGGCGCCCCTGACCTGGTGGGCGGGCGCAGGGCGCAGCGCGCAGCACGGCTTCCGCGCAGCTTTGACGCGCAATGCCCGCTTGCCGGTCCAGCGCCCTGGCGCCCCACACCACCGAGACTACCCCTAGAGCCGGGCCTGCTTCTGGGAGTGGTGGTCTGAAACATCTTGAGGGCACCAGGTTGGGGAAGGTTGCCGGCAGAGGGGGCACTCTTGGTTTTTCCTCTACCTTTAAAGGCTCAGTGTGCGTGTCTGGTCTGGTCATGGGGAGAGCCTTCCCTCTGGCAGCCCCTAAGCTTTGCAACTCCCCAGTGGCGTAGCATGGGTTGACAGTGCCCAGGGCTTCGGACACCTGCCAGCCCCGTAGGCAGCTCCTGGGTTTGCCACATGCCTCCGTCCAGGGACCATCCTAGGCCGGGCTCCAGAAAGCATGGAGGAGGGCCCAAGCTTTGCCCAGGAAACCCGCCTTGAAGTTTGAAACTCCCTCCAGCAACGTTGGTGGAAAGGTGGCTACCAGGTCTCACCTTGTTCCCGAGCTGGGGTGCCTGCCAAGGCCACTTGGCTGAGAGCTCCCAAGAAGGTCACCCCCTGGAACGGGACAGGGAAGTGCAGCTCTCCCCTGCTACTACTGCCCCCCCCCCCCAGACCCTTACTTTCAGCCACCTGGGGCACGTTCATCTCCAGCCCCCTGAAGGTCTTGCTGGTCAGCTCCTCAAGGGCACAGAGTGGCGTGGCAGGAGGGGGCACGGTGTTATTATCTCTGCGCACAGTTGCTCTGAGCCCCCCCCCTCCAGCTTTGCATGTGGAAGCTCCTCTCCCCTCCCCACCCTTGTCCCTCCCGTCCTCTGGATTTGGGCCTGGGCGGGGAGCTCTGCCACACAGGAGCCCCCAGCCCATCCTCCTGTCTGGCCTTGCCTGGTGCGGCTTGGGGTGGGGACATCCCATCAGGTCTTCCTCGCCTCTGGCCACCAGTGAGCCCAGTTCAGTCCTAGCCAAGTCCACCTGGATGCTCCAGGCTTAAAGGCAGGGCCATCAATTTAATGGGAAAATTTTGTACACACACCCAAATGCACCCGGGGTCACTGCCCCTCCCCCCCCACTACACCACTGGAACTCCCTCTGGCAGAAATGCTTGGCACCTTCCTTGTAAAGTTTCCGGAGCCTGCTCAAGGCACACCTCTTTACCCTGAATTTTGAGACTTGAGGCGTACGTTTTTGCAACCCGCTTTGTACTCATGCTTGTAAGTTGCTTTGAATTGCTCTTAACATTGTGTTTCAATGCTGCGTAACGCAGCCTTAGGGTGGAAGGCGGTGATCAAATGAATGAGAGCAATTAATAAATAGATGTGCTTCTTTAGTGCAGAGCAAAAAACCTTTGTGGGTTTTTCATTTTCTCCCTTCGGCAGCAACCAGCCATTGGCCCAGCCTCGGAGGCCTTGCAAAAGTCATTGCTAATGAGACAATCGCTCCTGTGCCGTTGATTGTTTGGCCAGCCCACGGCCGAGGCTGATGAAGGCTAATGAGGTGAATGGCATAGTCGCGGGGTGCTAACTCGCTGCTATGCTGCGGACAACAATGTATGAATCACTGCTCCTTTCTTAGTTTGCTGGAGGAGGGGGGGAGAGAGAGGCAGGCAGAGCAGGCTAAGGAGGGAAGAGCTCCCTGCATCTGCAGCTGGAGCTGGGGCAGTGGATTCACAGCTGTTTAAAGGGGAGGCAATGCATCCTATGCGGTCCTCTTCCCAGGGCCGTCTTAAGCATATCCGGCACCGTTGTGCAACGATCCCTCCTTCCCCCCAGTTTCCCAGAGTTGTCAACCTCTTCCCAAGCCTCTGCGGGGATCGCTCTCCTCCTGCAGAGGCTTGGGAGGGAAGCTGTGCGCCATATGGTTGGCGGGGCGCAGCTGGCGTGCGTGCGGGGAAAGGGGAGGCCGCCGGCAAAGCCGCACAGCTCTTCCACTCACTGGGGCGCCCCTAAGAGGCCGGCGCCCTGGTGCAACACGCCACTATGCCCAATGGGAAAGACGGCTCTGCCCCTTCCAAGTGGCAGTCCACACAGCCCCTCCATTTAATTCTGAATTATCCTGATTGGTGGATAATCTGGGAGGGGGGGCGTGGAACCCAACACCCAATTGCATGTTGCCCAGCTGTGGATTTAATTTATTTATTGCATTTATATCCCAACTCCCCCGTCTCCAAGGAGTGGCATACATGGTTCTCCCCCTCCCTCTTCATTTAATCTTCAAAACAACTCTGTGAGGTGGGCTATAAAGTGAAAGTGAGAGACTGCCCCGCCCCGTCCTCCAGTGAGTTTCATAGCTTGTTAGGGATTCGAACCCTGGTCTCCCAAGTCCTAGTCTGACCACACTGGTTCTCAATGAAGCACACTGTGTAGGTAAGGTTTTTATTTTATGTGGTTATATTTTGCTCGCCAAGGAGGTTGTGGACTCTGCTTCCTTGGAGATTTCTAAAAAGTGTTTGGATGGTCATCTGTCTTGAGTGCTTTAAGTTGAGATTCCTGCACTGCAGGAGGTTGGACTAGATGACTTTTGGGAGTCCCTTCCACCTCTACAATTCTAGGATTCCTTACTTGGGATTCCTAGCAAACGGGTGTTTAAATGCAATCTACTTCTGACACCGGTGCGGCTAGTAGCCAAGAATAGCCTTGTCATGAATGAATTTGCCTGATCTTCTTTCAAAGCCAACCCGAAGCAGCAGAAAACAAGCTTGTTCCCTCTTCCACATGACAGTCATTGAGATTTTTGAAGATGGCTCTCAGATCTCCTCTCAGTCTCCTCTTTTCCAGGCTGAAGATACCCATCTCCTTCAACCGTTCCTCATAAGGCTCCCTTTGATCATTCTCTGCACAGCTTCCAGCTTGTGTCTGCTGATGCACTCAAGTCCTCCTTGTGGGTTTCCCATGGGGGCCTCTGCTCTGGTCAGCCACTCTGAGAACAAGATGTTGGGCAATGTGGGCCTTTGGCCTGATCCAGCAACCAGACTCTTCCTACATCACGTGGTCCCTAAGATGACACGACAGGGCTGGTGAAATTCAAATGGTAGTTTTCTGCATATGGAACAGAACTTGCAACTCATTTGCCCCAGAGATCAGGAGACATTTTCTCTCTCTAGACCCTATGGATAGGATTCTCATACTCTCCAGCCTTCATGCCGAAATCATATCCTGTCCTGCAAAGAAGTAGACTCTGTATAGACACGCATTTTCAATTCATTATATTTCAAAAAAGATTTTTAGCCTGGAATATTGTAATGTAACTTCCTCAACTTGGTACTTTAGAAGTTTTGAGCTATGACCCCCAACATCCCCTAAGCTTTATTATTGATGGCTGAGCTTGACAGGAATTGTATGTCAAAACATCTGGATGACACCAGGTTGGGGAATTAATGTAGTCTATCCAAAAGCCCACCATAGTTATAGAGGAGACGGCTGCCAATGGCTACCAGTTGCTGGAATCCCCAGGTGGAGAGAGGGCTCTTGTGCTCAGAACCTACTTGCCAGCATCCCAACGCTTGGCCACTGTGAGAATAGGATGCTGAACTAGATGGGTCATTGGCATGTAGGAAGAATGAAAGGGTTAACTGAGGATAAAGTTGGAAAAGATTGGGAACCATTCAAACTATATTTAAGGAAAAAGATAGAAAAAGCGAATCTTTTAGCAGAAGTATGAAGGGCACAAAAAAGATAAAATGGAAAGGTTGATAGTATAAGTATGCAATTGAATAAGGTAATATAGATCAGCATTCAGGAGAGGCTGGAAGTCACAAATGGTGAAGGGGTGTGTGGGAAATAAGGGGGTATGTCATTAATCTTGTCTTAATTGTTGTCTTATTTTAAGTTGTTCTTTACTATATTATTATTTAATATTATGATTTAACATTTTCATCATTCTTAACTTCAGTTATATTATGTTATTTATATTATTTACATTATTTATGTATGTGTTTATGTATGTTTTCTTCTTTTCTCTTTTATTCTTTATGTATGTTTTTAATGAAGAAATTAATAAAGTCATTTTAATTTTTAATTTAAAAAATAATAATAGATGGGTCATTGGCCTGATCCAATAGGATCTTCACAGGTTCCTATATTTTTTTCCATTTGCACCATTTACATCTGCAAATCCTGCAGCTCAACCAAAAAAATGCCACAGGGCCTCAAGTGCTCTCCTCTGGATAGAAAAACAAACTCTGCACCAGCTGACTCTGGAACTACCTGCCACTTGAGTAAATGGGGAGCTGTGTGCACGAAACAGTACGCTTGTCCCCCGGTTTAAAAGCCCCACTTCTCATCCGGATGTTGCCTGAGCCCTTCTCTTTGGGAGTGGTGCCCCATCCAGCTTTTGCCCCATTCAAAAGATCCCGGGCTGCAGTTTCTTGGATCCTGTGCTGATTTTGTCCATGCCCGCCCACCCCCTGCCAAAAAACCCCCCCTTGCTTCCCCCCTGCCCCTGGCAGGTGCTTGTATTGCTTGCACATTTGGGTCTGGCTAAGCTGCTCATTCAAAGCCCTTCCCAGCCTCTGATCCCTGGCACGCTTGTTGACTGCGAGAATCTGACTCCCGGCACGAGAGCAAAGGAAGCGGATGGATGACTTGTTTTAATTAGGCCGGAGCTGGCAGCCTGACAGGACGGGATCTCTGCGCCCTTGCCTCGCCCAGCTGCATGCGTGCGCTCAGGAGAATGGGCAAGTATTTGCAGGCGTATCCAGGACCCCACAAGCTCACTTGGTTTTTTTACTTAGATGCATCCATTGTTCTCCAAATGCCCACACCACTGTCTCCTCCACTTAGGATGGAAAAGACAGCAGGCTTTGCATGCAATCGCTACTTATCAGCAGCCCCCTTGCCTGGGCTGCTGGGCTCAAGAGGCTGTTTGCTTGTCCGAAAGGGCAAGGCACTTTCCTCCTGCTTTCCATCGCAGTGACGAAGGGCGATTCATTCCTTCATGAACCAGACCCTGCTTGAGAGAGACCCTCTTAGCCTCCCCTGCCCCAGGCCCTGGGTCATTTCCAGAATTATTTTGGTCCTCCGCATTTGTGCCAAGAGCAGCGAAAAGATGCCATGCCTGACATTTTGCAAACAAGGAGGAGTTCCTTCCCATGCAGGCGTGAACTGCCACTCTCCTGCAGGGAGAGGGAGGGAGGGAGAGAGAGAGGCTGCCTAGGGTGGGGTGCTAGGTTCAGGACAAACAAACATGAAAGGATGGGGCATAGTTAAGCTATGGAACTCCCTCCCACAGGAGGCCACCAACTTGCACGGCTTTAAAAGAGGATTGGACAAATTCATGGAAGACAGGGCTAACAATGGTCACTAGCCATGCTGGCTATGCTCTGGGCTCCCCAGCTGGAGGCATTTGTGCTTGTGAATGCCAGTTCCCGGAAACGGCAGGAAGGAAGAGTGTTCGAATCCTGCTTGTGGGTTTCCTACCATTGTCTGAGGAAATGGTATTAAAAAATCACTTTTCTGACCATGCTTCCACATTGGCCAATCCATGGAGGGACTCTTAACAGAGAAGTGATGTGTACCTGCCATTATCAGGGCAACTGCTATGCCTTGACTACTGGAACAATGGGCTGGTCAGAAGCCTCCCAATCCGTGACATTTCAAGGCCCAGACCTGAGACTAGAGGTGACCTATGTCACTGGCCCTGGAGACAGAGGTTAATTGGGAGGGGAGCAGAGGATCCCCCCCTCCAGAGTGTCTGTGCTATAACTTTCAGCCAGCTTCTAATGGGCTGAACTCTTGCAAGATGGATGCACAATCTTCTAGATAATTTTTTTTGAGAAACTCTCTTCTGTCTGCAGCAGAACTGCTGCTGACCAAGGGCTCAGAAAAGTTTCTTTCCCTCCAACCTCTCAGCCACCTCTGGCCTGGTCGATGCCTGGAGATTCAACCCTTCCACCTGCCACCTGGAGGGGACCAGGCAAACCTGGAGGCCTCAGGTCAGAGCTCGGGCAACCCCACCTAGCAGAGAATTCTCAGCAGTCCGGAGCAGTGAATCGTTCAGAGTTCCAACAGGGCAGCCTCCTCGGGGCTTCCTGGCGCCTTCAATGTATGCCCTGTGACGCATAGGGTGGGAATTGCCCTTGCTGAGCTGATCCTCCGTTTCCCCAGTCAAACTGCCCATTTCCTTCCTGGTCTTAATATAGATGGCAACCTCCCTGAGCAGGGAAGGGCGCTGGCACTCTATGCTAGTCTGAACAGCCTCTTGGCACCCAGCAAAGGTTAAACAATAGGAGATTCTGCCCGTTGAGTCTGGCCTAATCCCCATCGCCACTTAAACAGCCCTGGGCAACTATGGGACACCCTCCCTACACACGCAAACCCAGGAGACCTTGCCTAAGGAAGCCCTCTCTCCCAGCTTGGGTGTTGCTGGGGGGCGGGCGGGCGGGCAAGGGAGGGCTTTCTCCTCTGTCAGACCCCCTCTGGCAGGCTACCCAAGGAGCAGGGAGTTCAGCAAGGGTGGCGGGTCATCTGATTTCTGTTTGTTTGAATTCCCATCTCCTCTGAGCAGGGGAGAGAGAGAGAGAGAGAGAGAGAGAGACAGGCAGCAGAATGGAGTGTCCTTTGAACGGAAGCCAGAGGGAACAGGTGGCCCCGCAGAGCAGAGTGCAACAGGCTCATAACTGCCAGAGTTCTGGGGTAAAAGATACTCCTCTCTCCCCGCGCTTAATCCAGCTCGGTTACGCTGAGTATAGAAGGCGGGCAGCTCTGTCCCACTTTTAATCCAGCGCTAGCGGCCCACGGCGACGGCGACGGTAGGTAACGGGCCGCTTGCCTCCTTTCCCCAGGGGTAGAGATCAGGAGAGGCCCCACTCTGCGCTGGGACTTTCTTGGGCCAGGCAGAGTTTGAGTCTTCCAGCCTGCGGCTTTGCTCTTGGCCTTTCCGTGGGTTTAAGCGGAGGGCTACCTGTCCAGGTAAACTCCAGCCAGGGTAGGTACCTTTTGTTCATGCAGGCTCTCCTATTGGGAGATGGAGAGAGGCGGTTTGGGGGTGCTCTTCCCACCGCGGTTGCCTGGGCATATCCTGCAGGGTAGCCTTGGCGTAGTTTGGATGCTCAGTCGAGAGATGCCTTGGGCCAAAGAGGTCCTCTCGGCCATCTTGGTGGCTTCTGCTCTGAGAATTGAGCTCTGGGGTGGCTGCTCTTGAGGCCAATGTCTCTGGCAGGTGCCGGGGCGATGGCTCTCTGCGGGCGGCTATTTCCATCTGCTCCCTAGGGTAAGAGCAGGCAATTCTTGGCCAGACTTTTGCTGACTTCCTTCGGCTCTCTGGAGCGCAGTTTACGCTGCAAGCTTCTTCCCTGCACAATTCAGGCTTTTGATTCCAGGGCAGCCTTGAGCTTTAATGTGAGTTGCTGCCCACTTCTCAATGAGGTGCCTTGGGATGGCCCCCCCGAAACCAAACACCTTGAAACAGAGCATGTCGGACTGTGTGCAAAATGAATCCAGAGTTTGCGGAGAACTGTAAAATTTTGTGCAAAGCTGGGAATTGTCTGCAAAGTTGAACTGAGTTTGTTGTCTTTCGGCATTGGAGCATCTATTCCTTTGGGCTTTTTATTGTGTGTGTGCCTGTTTGAAATAACAGTCAGGTGCTCTGTGGAATGGGCATGGCTATGGGCCAGCCCAAAGAGGGAAAAATGTTAAAATCAGGAACATTCCAAACCGGCCTGCAAGTGCTAATTGATCTGATTTATGGATCAATCAGCCAACATGTTAATTGATGAGGGAATTTTTTAACTGATAGGGATGGAAAGGGAGCATTCTTGTTTATCTTTGGATGTGATTTTGCTTCTGGTATGTTGCTGTAAGAAGAAATTGGGGAAGACTTATATTAAAGAGGTTGTTTTGTTCCAATAATGAAGTGATAGCCTTTAGCCGTGAATCTTTAAGTCACCTCATGCTTTTTTCAGGCCTGAGGCTGAGTTGCTGTTTTTTTGTACTACACAAATCAATTACACCGAAATGTTTGTCATGCGCAATAATTTCAATGTGGTTCTGGTGAAATGTGAATTTACTATTTTTAATTGATTACTGACTGGTTGTAATTATTGTTAGGCTTTATTGTATGACCATAAGCCATCACAAACACTCGTGCTGATGGCTGAGATTTAATTATCAATGTATGCAACACCACACCAAGCCTTCTTAAACAAAAAGGAAAAAGCCCCTGCCCCCAGGAGCTTACAGTCATAATTTCCACAGTGCGGGCAGATAGCGGGGGGGGGGGGGGAGAGAGACTCAGCATGCAGCCACAAGGGATGATGAATGCGGGCAAATGCCACTAATGTTTGTTCCAGCAGGGGATGAGTATTAAAGGCAGGATTGATTAAAGGCCGCCGATCAATCATCTGATCATTAATTGATTCAAACACTTGTCCCTGACCATTAGGGACACTTGAGAAGCGATTCTGCTTGGTCTGCTGCTAGACGGAGGAGCAGCGAGGCCGTTGTTTTATTCCCAGTGAACTCGAGTGGGATGCATGTCTCTCTGCTGTGTGTCCTTGATGGGTGGAAGAATCGCTATGACTTAAGCCACTTTCTTGATGGGACCCAGGCCATTTGCAGCTGCCTCCGCAGGGCAGACGGCAGTCCTGGTTAGCAGCACTGCCAAGTCTTCCCACCCTTGGCACAGAGGGCGTCCTGGTTGGGCTCTTTCCAGGCTGCAGCCATGCAAGAGTCTGCTTTGGTCCGGAGGCCCTTGTCCCTCCAGGTTGCCTTCATTGCCTTCTCACGGTCAGGATAAGGAATGGCTGAAAAGGGAAATGCTCTCTACTGTATTCCAATGTGCAAATTAGGGAATTGAATCTACTCTAGGCAACACAGTAGATCTTATTTTGATTGATGGGTTGGTTAAGAGCAGGGATGTCAGAAATTACTTCCCACCCCCCATAATAATATTTTGTTCTTTTTTCTATATAGAAAGTTGCATTTGTTGCTCAACGATTATATTCTAATTCAGCAAAACTAGTGACTTCTCACCCACCCAACAGCAATGTTTATAGCCCAAATTACGTACAATTGCGTTTTAAGGTTCGGTCTTATCTAATTTCATCCTCTCCAACATGTTTCTTAATATGTTCTAACACTTCAGACTCCACTGTGGCCTTCGCATATGGGAAAACAACTTTTTATATAAACTAGATAGTCTTCTTTAAAAGATTCTAAATCTGTAACTTTTATCAGTGCTGCCAATTTTGCAATCTCTGCATATTCCAAGATTTTCACAGCCATTCTCCTTTTGAGGGTGTTCTCCTCCTTCCATTTCTGTGCACAGAGAATCCTTGCCGCTGTAGTCACATATAGAAATACTGTTGAGACTTTCTTTGGGTTTTCGCTGTCTAATATCCTCAGCAGGAGGTCAGATTTCCAATGGAAATGGGAGGGGGAATTGCCAATGCATGTGCGGAATCGAAATCAATCCATTTAACATAATTGGTATTCACTGTTGTCACTTCCAGCCTTCAATATGGAATTGATTTGACACTGATTCTCGCATTGCAGGGGGGTTGGGCTAGATGACCCTTGGTGTCCCTTCCAACTCTGAGATTCTGTGATTGTGTTTCCTCCCCCCATTTCCACTGTGTTTTCCTTTGCATTGGAATGAATGGGGTGTAATAATGAAACGACATCAATATAATGCAATTCTACCACCGCGGACAGCAAAACAAATAATTTAGTTTTTGGCAGAGGGTGGACTGCAGCAGATGGGAACGCTGTTGCTTGCAGCAGGGGGGAAATGGGAAAAGATGCTATCTTAAATTCAGAATAGCTGGGGGCGAACTTGTCTCTGTCATGCTGGAGCCCAGGGGCTGCAGCTCACCAAGAATGGATGGAAAAACGTCCCCCCACTTTGCATCTCCAGCAAGGGCTGGGAGAGAGTCCTGCCAGAAAACCTAGATTGCTGCTGCCAGTCACTGTAGACAGTACTGAGGAAGGTGGACCAATGGCTAGCCCAAGACAGGTCACCCAACCGGTCCAACAGTTCATCCAACCCAACATTATCTGATCTGACTGGCAGCAACTCTCCAGGCATCTCAGTCTTAGCTATCACTTTTAGCAGGATAAAAAAATTCCTTCAGTAGCACCTTAAAGACCAACTAAGTTTATATTTTGGTATGAGCTTTCGTGTGCATGCACACTTCTTCAGATATCTGAAGAAGTGTGCATGCACACGAAAGCTCATACCAAAATATAAACTTAGTTGGTCTTTAAGTGCTACTGAAGGATTTTTTTTATTTTGCTTCGACTCAGACCAACACGGCTACCTACCTGTAACTTTTAGCAGGAAATGCTATGAGAGATTGAGCCTGGGCAGGCGGCCACTGAGGGGGATGGGATGCTGAGCCAGAGGAGCTTCCCCTTTGCCTGCGCAAACTCCCTAGTGCTCATCCTTGATGTGCGCTCTGAGTGGTGCAGGGACACGCCTCCCCATGCTCCCCTTGAGCATTTGCCTCTCCCAAAGACAAGGTGCTCATCACTGCAGAGACTTAGCTCACATCTGCACCATGCACTTGAAACTCTCTTGTACCGCTTGAAGAGCCAGGACTTTGTCCAAAGAATCCTGGGAAATGTAGTCCCTATCACTTTCACTAGTGCAAAAAGTCCATAGTTTGAAGAGGTGGGTTTCATGTGCAAACCTGAAATTCTGCTAGGTGCTTTTTACTCTCTCCTGCGGAATGACAGTGTGGAGGCACTATAAATCAGGGTCAGGACTCAGGGAATGAGTTTGCTGTTAATTCTTCTGGGAGCCACAAACCTGGGGGCCAAATGCCTCTCTATCTGGCCCTTGGAACTGGCTGTGAGTTTTTTTGCCTGGCTGGAAAGTACCCTCAAACTCTGATGATGATTATTGTTCGTCTGGATTGAGAATAGAGGGAGGAGAGAGTGTTTGCGAATGTACTGTATGTAGAAACCAGTCAGCTGCACAAAGGTGAAATTTACATCCATTGCCCCACCCACTTTGACCTCTGGCACTGCCCGCCACTGACACCCGCACACAGGGTCCTTGTACTGAGAAAAAACATTGGAACTCCCTGCCTATTGACGTCAGGGAGCTGCCTTCGCTGAACTCTTTCTGGTGGTTCTTAAAAACATTCTTTGCTTATCAATTACTTTGATGATGGGCTTGAGGGCATCCTGAGCAAGTTTGCAGATGACACCAAATTGGGAGGGGTGGCTAATACCCCAGAGGACAGGGTCACACTTCAAAATGACCTTAACAGATTAGACAACTGGGCCAAAGCAAACAAGATGAATTTTAACAGGGAGAAATGTAAGGTACTACACTTGGGCAAAAAAATTGAAAGGCACAAATACAGGATGGGAGACAGCTGGCTTGAGAGCAGTACATGTGAAAAGGATCTAGGAGTCTTGGTAGACCACAAACTTGACATGAGTCAGCAGTGTAATGCAGCAGCTAAAAAAGCCAATGCAATTCTGGGCTGCATCAATAGGAGTATAGCATCTAGATCAAGGGAAGTAATAGTACCATTGTATCAGGTCAGACCTCACCTGGAGTACTGTGTCCAGTTCTGGGCACCACAGTTCAAGAAGGATACTGACAAGCTGGAACGTGTCCAGAGGAGGGCAACCAAAATGGTCAAAGGCCTGGAAACAATGCCTTATGAGGAACGGCTTAGGGAGCTGGGTATGTTTAGCCTGGAGAAGAGAAGGTTAAGGGGTGATATGATAGCCTTGTTCAAATATATAAAAGGATGTCATATAGAGGAGGGAGAAAGGTTGTTTTCTGTTGCTCCAGAGAAGTGGACACGGAACAATGGATTCAAACTACAAGAAAGAAGATTCCACCTAAATATTAGGAAGAACCTCCTGACAGTAAGAGCTGTTCGGCAGTGGAATTTGCTACCAAGGAGTGTGGTGGAGTCTCCTTCTTTGAAGGTCTTCAAGCAGAGGCTTGACAGGCATATGTCAAGAATGCTTTGGTGGTGTTTCCTGCTTGGCAGGGGGTTGGACTGGATGGCCCTTGTGGTCACTTCCAACTCTATGATTCTTTGATTCTATGAATCTTAAGCAATCCTAGCCAGGTGTATAGAAAGTTAATGTGACCTTTCACCTGCTTTAGTTTATTATTTTAACTTTTTTAATGTCTGAAGTTTTTGTTGTTAATTTTTCATAATGAAATGTTTGTTGTTTTATCTTTCTTTTGTAAAGCACTTTTTTCTTTTCCTTCCTTCCTTCCTTCCTTCCTTCCTTCCTTCCTTCCTTCCTTCCTTCCTTCCTTCCTTCCTTCCTCTTTCTTTCTTTATTTTCTCGGAAATAAATGAATAAATGCTGCCTCCTCTTGCAATGTAGGGCAATTTATTGCAATGCCCCAAAATACTGTTTGTCACTTTAATTTTTGTTATTTGCTGTAACGGAGGGGGAAAGCACTACTCTCCCTTATTTTGTGTCTCCTCCAGAAGCTGAGCTGAAGGCTGAGGAGGGAACCCCAGTTGCCAAACACCCCGTGTCCGAGGAGGCTCCCCTGGGAGGAGAGCAGAGGATGGAGAAGGACGGAGGGTCTTGCAGCACCCCCGGCACAGAAGGGGGAGGAGAAGCGCCTGCCGTGGGCCTGGAGGCGCCGAGAGAAGGAGCGGAAGCCGGGCCTGAAGAGCCAAGCCACGCCAAGGCAGTGGAAGAGAGCCATACGCAGCCTGGAGTGCCAAGCCACGCCACTGTGGCAGGAGGGGAAGGAAGCCACGAAAGCCGGCCAAGCGCCCAGCAGAAGCACCTTGAACTTCAGCAGAGCCTCAGCTGCCCAGCACACCTGCCCAGGTAATGCTTCTCTCTCGTACAGCCTCAGTTAATGCATTGATGTATAAAAATATTGGTTTGTAAAAAAATTATCAAAGCGGTTTGCAGCAATGAAACCATAAAAAAGTTTAAAGCAGACATTGTTTTATTTTATCGTTTTCACTTATTTGCAAGAAGCAACAATCAATATTCAACGATGCCCACCAGCAGCAGCTATAAAAGCACCAAAGGTCTCTTTAATTTCATTTAACTTTTAAATGATTTCAGTTTTTAAGACAAAGGTATCATTCCACAAGTTGCCACATGTCCTCAGAGGCTGATAACCATGTTCTATCCATGTTGAATATGTAATAAAACCATACCTGGGGTAGCTCAGTCAGTAGAGCCTGCTAATCTCAAGGTTGTGGGTTTGAGCCTCACGTTGGTCAAAGAATTCCTGTATTACAGGGGGTTTGACTAGATGACCACTCTGGTTCTTTTTTTTGGAATGCAGTGATGTTATTCATAATTGCCTGGCAGAATAGAAAAGTTTTCAGCAGGCCTTTAGAAGTTGGCACAGAAGACACATGCTAATTCTCTAGTGGCAGAGAGTTCCACAGGGCTGTGATGATGGGACTAAAGATGTGGTTTCTTGCTGTTGCCAAGTGAGTCTCACCAACTTGGGGAGCGACACTCCTGAAAATGATCTCAGCACTTGAGATCAGAAACTGGGACGGCTTCTGTAAATCCGGGACTGTCCCTGGAAAATAGGGACACTTGGAGGGTCTGAGTGTGTGCTGCAAATCTCAGCTGGGTAGACATCAAATGACGCCGAAAGTTGGAACGATCAAGACAGAAAAAAGGAAGTCTTTCTTCACACAGCACAGGGTTAAACGGTGGAACTCACTGCCACAGGAGGCAGGAATGGATGAGTTTAAAAGAGGATTAGACAAATTCAAGGAGGAGAAGAGGGAACCCAACTACTCTCAGCAGCCAGAAGCATCATAGCCAGTCCCACTGGCAAGACCTGTCAGGAGTAAGTATGGACCAATGGTATCTAATTTGTTGTTTTTTAGTCGTTTAGTCGTGTCCGACTCTTCGTGACCCCATGGACCAGAGCACGCCAGGAACTCCTGTCTTCCACTGCCTCCCGCAGTTTGGTCAAACTCATGTTAGTAGCTTCCAGAACACTGTCCAACCATCTCGTCCTCTGTCGTCCCCTTCTCCTAGTGCCCTCAATCTTTCCCAACATCAGGGTCTTTTCCAGGGAGTCTTCTCTTCTCATGAGGTGGCCAAAGTATTGGAGCCTCAGCTTCATGATCTGTCCTTCCAGGGAGCACTCAGGGCTGATTTCCTTCAGAATTGATAGGTTTGATCTTCTTGCAGTCCATGGGACTCTCAAGAGTCTCCTCCAGCACCATAATTCAAAAGCATCAATTCTTCGGCGATCAGCCTTCTTTATGGTCCAGCTCTCACTTCCATACATCACTACTGGGAAAACCATAGCTTTAACTATATGGACCTTTGTCGGCAAGGTGATGTCTCTGCTTTTTAAGATGCTGTCTAGGTTTGTCATTGCTTTTCTCCCAAGAAGCAGGCATCTTTTAATTTCGTGACTGCTGTCACCACCTGCAGTGATCAAGGAGCCCAAGAAAGTAAAATCTCTCACTGCCTCCATTTCTTCCCCTTCTATTTGCCAGGAGGTGATGGGACCAGTGGCCATGATCTTGGTTTTTTTGATGTTGAGCTTCAGACCATATTTTGCGCTCTCCTCTTTCACCCTCATTAAAAGGTTCTTTAATTCCTCCTCACTTTCTGCCATCAAGGTTGTGTCATCTGCATACCTGAGGTTGTTGATATGGTATCTAATATAGTATGGGGAAAAATAAGCAACAAACTGAAATTGACACAGGGACAAATAGAAGAAGATGCCTTCATCCCAGTATGGCTACCCCTTTATCACATACACAGCCCAACAAGATAACAACAAGAACTCGTCAACAGCGTGCGAATCGATGTGGCTAACCTGATCCAAAAACACACACCCCACGCACACACAAAAACAAACTTCACTACAGCCAACCAAAGACAAGAAGGAATACAACAAGTGAATAGTGAAGAGAACCCACACAAGTGATGCTGACACAAACCCCCACACCTACACAAAGTAGAATAATAGAAGTATTGCCCCACCCCACTCACCATTCCCCCCATCTTTCCTCCTTTTCTTCCTAACCTAACATTATATGTAACACTAAAAAATTAATAATAACAATAATAATAAAGAGGAGGAGGAGAGGCTATCGAAGCTGTGCTCTGCATCCACAGTCAGAGGCAAGCAATGTTTCTGAATCCCAGTTGCTGGAAACCACAGGAGGGGAAGAGGGGTCTTGTGTTCGAATCCTGCTTGTGGGCTTCCCATAGTGGGCATTTGGTTGGCCAAAGTGAGAACAGGAGGCTGGTTCTTTTATGTTCTTATCTTCTGACATTTCAGCCTAGCAGATATTCCAGAAGAGGCTGTGCCTGATCTCAAGGAGCCGACTCCTCAAGAACCGGCTGCTCCCACCCACAAAGCGGACCCACCACCCTCTGGGGAAGCCAAGGAGGCCCCTGGTTTGGCGCAGGCCCCGGCGGCAGAGCAACCGGGCCCAGCTGATCAAGGAGAAAGGACCTTGGCCAAACCCACTCCCTTAGCCCCAGGGGGCACAACTCAGGATGCTGGTGAGCCCAGCGTGTCAGCAGAGCAGCCGCCATCGGGAAAAAGCGAGACCGCAGCAAACCCGGCAGAGGTTCCAGATACCCCAACCAGCCCATACCTCACTCCGGACTTTGGCAAAGAGGACCCGTTCCTGATTTTGGGTAAGGCCATCAAGGCCAGACAGATGGGGGCCAGAACAGCTTTTTTTTTAAAAAAAGGAAATGTAAGTTGTTCATCCTTTAGGCACTATAACAGACGTCAGCTGCAGGAAACAGGTTGTCGGTGAAAGCGTTTCGACTACGTTCCTGCAGAGATCAAAGCACATTGTGCGCATCGTCCTGCAGAGGCTGTTCGTTTCTTCAGAGGAGAACGTGCAACGCCTTTCCCTAAGGTGGCGTACGGGAGCAGCCCATCCTGTTTTGCCGCCTGAGGCGGAACAGGAAGGTGTGCCGCCTCTCCCCGCCGAAGTCTCACTTCCTGGGGTCGTTCAGTGACAACCAGTGAGATCTCATAGAAACAGTCTCCCCATGGCTCTGGGGGCGGGCGGGGTGCCGCAGGGGTGCCACCCTGTGGGATTCCACCCCCCAAGGCTGCTTCTTCAGCCTGCCAAATGGGTGGGCCGGCCCTGGTTGTGCAAAGGGATGCATTTTCGCCACCGTCCCAGTAGTTCCCTACAGCAAACTGTTGCTTGAAAACAAAGCACTTTGCACAGGTTAAAATACTAAAACGGATAATTATTATTATTATTATTATTTATTATTTATACCCCGCCCATCTGGCCGGGTTCCCCCAGCCACTCTGGGCGGCTTCCAACAAAACAGAAATTCTAAAATACAGAAATCCATCAAACATTAAAATACAGAAATCCATCACACATTAAAAGCTTCCCTAAACAGGGAATTAAAACTCACATCACCTGGTGGGATGCCTCAGCTCCTTGAGTGTTTGCCCGACAGGTGGCCCTCATTTGGCTCAGGGGTGCCCTGTTGCCGACCACCACGGCCTCATAGGATCTCCTGAGCAGCTGGTGCCTTTGGCTGTGGTTTTGCTGAGCCCCAGAGCTTGGAGTTTGCAGGGCAGGAGGAAAGTTTGCCCTCGACTCCCTCTCTGGCATGCAGAGAGAAGCTCCTTTCCATGAGATAAGCAGGCTGGCAGAGCGAGGGACCGGGCGCATCGCAGCATCAGGTGTTGTTGTGATCGCTCTCCCCGCTGTGACAGACGGGACAGTGTGTCCTGTGGCCAGGTGACCTTGCCATGGGGTCGGGAGGGAGGGAGTGTGGGGTGTATGCAAGGCAAAATGTGGCAAGTGGGTGAGGTTAAGCTGCAAGGGGCAGAGGGAGGTGGGATAGGGCATCAATGGAGGGGGGGGGAGGGCTATTGTGTGTCAGGGTGTGTGCTGTCTTTTGGGGAGGCGATCACCAGGTGGGTTTTGTCCTGGGCTGAGCATTTGCTAGGCACCTGCAGTTTCCTTGTGCCAAGGAATCTGCAGAATGCAATGCCTTCAATCTTCAAGTCAAATGAAACAACTGGATCTCAAGTTTCTGGTCCTTATGAAAAAAAATATGTTTGAAGGCCCCGTGAAAGTACAGGGGAGTTCAGGCAGACAGTGCTGTGTTGTCCTCTCCTCCTTTTTTTTCTCGCGGAGACCTCAGGATCTGAACCAGGATGTGCTGTGACTGAGGCCAGTGTCTATGGGGTGGGTCATAATTTAGTGATGGAGCATGCACAGAAAGCCCCATTCCCTGGCGTCTCCAGGAAGGCCTGGGACAGCCTGGAGAGCCATTGCAAGGCAGGATAAATCTGAGATGGACTGACTTCAAGCTTGCAGGATCTGTTTTGCTCTTGCCTAGAACTTCTGAGCTGCACCAGTAAGTGCAAAATATTGCCTTTGAATGGGTAAGGATAAAGGAGCAGAGTGCATCCGAGCGCAATTTCAGCCCAGGAATTAGTTTGCAGCACTAAAACTGAACCCTCGCACAAAATTAATTCCTAATTTGTCTCCAAAGTTTCTTTGCTTCGGCAGGGAAGGGCAGGGAGCTGTGAGGGGTGCTGTTGCTGTTGTTTAACAACCTGGGAAATGAAAATTGACGGTTGTTTAGTACAGCATTCTGCACTTTGGGGTCCCGAGATGTTGTTGGACTACAAGTCCCATAGTCCCGCTCATTTGCCGACTTGGCTGGGGATGATAGGAGTTGTAGTCCCACAGTGTCTGAGGACCCAAGGTTGGAGAACACAGATCTAGTATGATGCAGATATTGACCAGTAAATCCCCATCTACCTTCTTCCCATGCCTGGTAGAGATAATACTGAACTGAGTGGGCCAGTGGCCGGGCCAGAATTAGGGTGGATGAGGCCCTAAGCTACTGAAGGTAATGGGGCCCTTTATATGTCCATCTGTCCTTTGTCCACAACAAACTGTCACACTGTCTTTTGTGTTGAATATATGCTATATGGTAATTTGTGGACCTAATAGGTATCTAAAGCCATTTGCACATAACAAAATATGCATTTTATCAAAGTAATTGCTGAACTGAAATACAATTAAGAAGAAGTATATTAATAGTGAAATAATTATTAAGCTCTAACATACATAAAATGATTGGGGGCCCATGACTTACATCAGGCATCCCCACACTTCGGCCCTCCAGATGTTTTGGACTACAATTCCCATCTTCCCCGACCACTGGTCCTGTTAGCTAGGGATCATGGGAGTTGTAGGTCAAAACATCTGGAGGGCCGCAGTTTGGGGATGCCTGACTTACATCATAGGAGCCTACACAACACAAAACACTGTTGCTGTATGTAGGTTTTATTTTATTTGTTTTTCATCTTATATTTTGGAAATGCACATCCAATTCCCCCCCCCTTTAATTTCTTTGGGGGCTGCCAAAAAGTGGGGCCCTAAGCTAGAGCTTGTTTAGCTTATATGTAAATCCGGCACTCACTCAGTATAATGTACCACCTCTTGTGGTTGTAACCATCGCCGTGCTATGCAGCTGTGGATGTGTGCAGTATCTGGTACAGAACTTCCTATGCCCAGCACCTTAAGCTTTTAAGGAAATTAAAGTTTCTAGCCCTTGTGACTGTAAAGATAGGCTTAGAAGAATGTGGGTCATGTCTCTGGTGAAATCTCACTAATGCAGAGGGAAAGGGTGCCATATTTGCTGCGTAAGGACCATGCAGCACAGGGTTAAACTGTGGAACTCCCTGCCACAGGAGGCAGCCATGGCTAGTGACCTAGAGGGCCTGAAAAGAAGGTTAGACAAATTCATGAAGGAGAGGGCCGTCGATGTCCACTAGCCAGTGGTCTTACTCCGCAGCTGGAGGTGGCAATGGTTTGGCATTCCAGGTGCTGGAAAACCCAGGAGGTTGACAGCTCTTGTTCTCGGGTGAGCCGCATGCTGGCTTCCCATTAGAATCATAGAATTCTAGAATCTTTTTTTTCTTTTTGAAATATATTTATTGATTTTATAAAATTGAAAAATACATAAAATACAAAAAGCACATAAAACATAAAAGAATTGAAAATACCGAAAAAAATACAAAAAGAAACCATATTTATCGTACATAAATCCTAACATTGTTGACTTCCTCATATCCCTCCTAACTGCGTTTCATTATATATCATCCTTAGTAATTTCTATATCATACTTCAATCCTCTTATTTTTCCTCAATAAACGTAATTCAGTCCTTTTAATGTTACCTTAAGAAACATTTCAATTCTTATTTAACACTTACATCTAAATCTAAATATACTATAATAACTCTACCAAACCACCTCTGCAACCTCCATGTACTTCCAAATCTTATATTAGACGTTCCCAATATTGCAATTATTTCTTATATAAACTTTAAATTTATTCCAATCTTCTTCCACCGACTCTTCCCTCTGGTCATGTAGTCTCCCGGTCAGTTCAGCCAGTTCCATAAATTCGATCATCTTCATCTGCCATTCATCCACTGTTGGTATATCTTCGCCTCTTCCAGTTCTTAGCAAATAATATTCTCGCTGCTGTTGTGGCATACAGAAAAGAATTCTAGAATCTTTTATTCTTCACAACACCCCTGCGAGGAAGGGTAGGTTGAGCGAGGCAGGGACCGGCTCAAGGTCACGGAGTGAGCTTCACGGCCGAGCGAGGGATTCAAACCCTGGTTTGCCAGGTCCTAGTCTGACACTCTAACCACTATGCGACACTGTCTCTCCACTTCAGATTCTAAGTAAACCGTAGAATTGGAGAGTAGGAAGGGATACACAAAATGAGAGCACAAAATGCATAATAAAACAAAGAGACGGAAGGAGGGGACCCCAAGAGTCATCTAGTCCAACCCCCTTTAATGCAGGAATCTCAGCTGAAGCATCCATGGCAGATGGCCACCTGACCTCTGCTTAATACATTGGTCCATCTGTCTGGCCCCTGTGAGACCAAGATGCTGGACTAGCGGACCCAGCAGGCTCTTCTATTCTCACTCCCAGCCTAAACACTGGAAATGGAGAGAATGATTTGCCCAGTTTCTGCGCAATTCCAGCTGACCTTCCCCAGAGAGATCTCTTTTCCCTCATTGCCTAATGAGCCGAATCTTGTGTTCCTTTTTTCCTGCATAGTTACCATCCATGCATTGGCATCTGAATGTGTGCAAATACTAAACTAGGTGCCGTGTCTGTAGGGCAGCTTCCAGTACTTTTAGGAACATACGAATCTGCCTTCTACTGAGCCAGACTTTGTAGTCCATGCAGCTCAATGTTGTCTACACTAACTCCCTGTGGCTCCGCAGGGTTTCATACAGGGGACCCTCCCAGGCCTGCCGGGAAATGCCAGCGAGGATTGAACCCGGAATCTCCTCCCCCTGCCACTGAGCTTCAGGCTTTCTCCCTGAGGAGCACCTGGATTCATAGATTCATAGAATTGTAGAGTTGGAACTAGAGGATCCCCAGGGGTCATCTGGTTCAGCCCCCTGCAATGGACGCAGGTGGCGCTGTGGTCTAAACCACTGAGTCTCTTGGGCTTGCTGATCGGAAGGTCGGCGGTTTGAATCCCCACGACGGAGTGAGCTCCTGTTGCTCTGTCCCAGCTCCTGCCAGCCTAGCAGTTCAAAAGCATGCCAGTGCAAGTAGATAAATAGGTGACGGGAAGATAAAGGGTGTTTCCGTGCGCTCTGGCACTCTTCACGGTCCTCCAAGCGCCAGTACTGTAGCTGTTTAGTCCTGCTGGCCACATGACCCAGAAGTCTGTCTGTGGACGAACACCAGCTCCCTCAGCCTGAAACCCAGGGCCGGCTCTAGGTAGACCCCCGGTGGCGCAGGGCACCACGGTGCCGGCCCGCCCGGTCCGCCGGTTCGACAACCACACTGTGCCTGCCCGCCCGCCGCGCTGTGCGCTGCTCCTGCCCGCCACGCTGGGAAACGGGGCGGGGGGCGCCGGAGGGATCCGTTGCTCCACGGCGCCAGGGGCGCTTAAGACGGCCCTGCCTGAAAGCGAGATGAGTGCCGCAACCTCAGAGTCACCTTTGACTGGACCTAACCGTCCAGGATCCTAGTCCAGCCCCCTACAAAGCCCCTAGGGCAGATGATCATCCAACCTTTGTTTAAAGACCTCCAAGGAAGGAGTGTCCACAACCTGCAGCCTAGCTCAAGCCAAGCAGCATCTTGAGGAGGGGAGCGGTTTCGACTGATACAACAGCAGGAAGACCTTGGGTTGCCCGTGGCCAAGATTGTTTTGGCCCCGGCCTGGATACGTCTTGGAGCAAAGATGAAACCCCTTTATGCTACTTGGCAAGGCAAGGCTCCGTCCCTCATGCGGCTGCCCAGAGGCACCATCGCCATTTCGCCAGTAGGGGTCGCCCTCTGCACATGCCTTGGGGGAGGCGCTGCTGCATACAGAATTGTCGCCATCAGCCGTGGCTCTTGGCCATGGCAATTTCCATCAGCGGTTGGGCTGTGTTTGCAGCACTGAAGTCCCCCCCCCCAACCCCCGGGGTCGCAAGCCTGGCCAGGGTGTGTGGAGGTCCTGGGCTGCCCAGAGGACAAGACCTGCTCCCCCTCTCAGCCTCATCGATGTGGCTCTAAGCAAAGCAGAGCAAGATGTTTGGCACCAGTTTGGCTCCGGGAGTTGCAGGAAGGAGCAGCCAGGCAGCCTCTGGATTTGTGAAGGGTTTCCTTAAACTTTCCTTCTCCAGAAAATGTCCCACAAGGCAGCGGGTATGGATTTTCCATGGGGCTTACTTTCATTTTTTTAAAAAAATAATAATCATAATCATAATTTTCATTTGGTTTTACAAATTTATTCACATTCAAAATCACAAATGAAAAAAATACAACAAGATTCTTCTGAATCTTTAGACTTCCCTCCATGGGTTCTGTAGTTAACTTTTTCAAACCGCATATTGTAAATCACTCTAACTTTTCAGTTCTCCATTGTGTCCAAAGTCTATGTAACATTACAAGAGTTATTTCAAACCTGCTAAAGAGTTCAAATGTTTACAGTGGTCTCTCAAGTATAATATAAATTTCCCCCATTCTTTATTGAAGTTTTGATCCTACTGGCTTCTCATTTTCCTGGTCATTCTTGCCACCTCTGCATAGTCCATCAGCTTATTCTGCCATTCGCCTCTGGTAGGGACCCTCGTTGTCTTTCCAACTCTGGGCAACCCGCGTACATACACAGCCTTTTCTGCTCCTTCATAGCTCTGCAACTACAATTCCTAACTAAAAGGCTTCTGGTTTTTTTGTACTTTCAAAGCCTTTCTCATGAATGGGTATAGCCACAAGGCAGCGGAAGGAACAGAAAGAAAACCAGAGTTTTCCTTGTCCTAGATGGGCTCCCTTCCCAGGTGAATGAGCCCCACCTGCCCCTCTCTTCCTTCTACGGCAGACATGTCCAGCTTTCAAGAGACTGAGATCTACTCCCACTATAAAATGACTGGCAGTGATCTACCAAAGTTGTTGAGCTCTTATTTTTTTTGGGGGGGGGTGTCCCGCGATCTACCGCGATCTACCACATACCCCCCGCGATCTACCAGTAAATCATGACCTACCTATTGGGTCGCGGGTGTCGCTGTGGGTTAAACCACAGAGCCTAGGGCTTGCTGATCAGAAGGTCAGCGGTTCGAATCCCCATGACGGGGTGAGCTCCCATTGTTCGGTCCCAGCTCCTGCATTTCGAAAGCACATCAAAGTGCAAGTAGATAAATAAGTACCGCTCCGATGGTAAGGTAAACGGTGTTTCCATGTGCTGCTCTGGTTCGCCAGAAGCGGCTTAGTCATGCTGGCCACATGACCCGGAAAGTGTACGCTGGCTCCCTCGGCCAGTAAAATGAGATGAGCGCCGCAACCCCAGAGTTGGTCACGACTGGACCTAATGGTCAGGGGTCCCTTTACCTTTACCAGTTGGACGTCCCTGCTCTATGGCACATGCGGAAACTGCCTTCTTGACCATTGTCCCCACTCTTGATCTCGTCCGCTCCCTCTGCCGAGTCTGTCTTCACTTACCGAGGGTTAGAGACCCATCGGCTACCCTCGCCTTATTTCACTGGCCAGTTGAAGCTGTTTCCTGGGGTGTGACCACCTTTGCATGTCGACAGCTTCTAGGAGCCACGGACGAGAGCTGGGCGCAGGGTGGCAGCCCCAGGTGGACGAATGAATTAGCCCAGTGGTTTTTGTTTTGTTTTGTTTTAACCCCTGCCTGTCTCTTCCAGATGACACTCCTCCTCCACCTGCTCCCTTCACCCACCGCATCGTCCAGCTGAGGACGGCAGAGTTCAAAGACACCTACAGCATCAACACCAAGGAGATGCTGGGAGGGTAAGGCCTGGCCGGGGGTAGGAAGGGAAAGGGTGCCAAACCATAGCTCTTCCAGCGACAGAATTGTGACTGATTTCCGATTTCCTGACGGTTTGCAGCGATATGAATATTATTTTCGAAATAATGCACATAACAGAAAACACAGCAGCCACAGTTAAGATTGGTGTTTGTAAATAAAAAAAGAATACTGCAACAGTTTAGGAAGTGCAGAATATTGAAGAAAACACAGTCACCCACCTGCAAACCCAACCCTCTTAAGCAATAAGTAAGCAACAGACCAGGCGCTGTGGTTAAACCACTGAGCCTAGGGCTTGCTAATCAGAAGGTCGGCGGTTCGAATCCCTGTGACGGGGTGAGCCCCCGTTGCTTGGTCCCAGCTCCTGCCAACCTAGTAGTTCGAAAGCACGTCAAAGTGCAAGTAGATAAATAGGTACCACTACAGCGGGAAGGTAAACGGCGTTTCCGTGTGCTGCTCTGGTTCGCGACCTGGAAGCTATACGCCGGCTCCCTCGGCCAATAATGCGAGATGAGCGTGCAACCCCAGAGTCGGTCACGACTGGACCTAGTGGTCAGGGGTCCCGTTACCTTTAGACCAATAAAGTATTGCCTTAAAGCAGGCATGTCCAACAGGTTGATCGCGGTATCAAGCTTAGCGAATGCCTTAGTGTTCAATTTAGATCTGGGGGGGGGGGAGCTCAACAACTTTGGGCAACCCTCCCCCCAAATAAAGCTCAGCAACAGGCTTCCTCAACCTTGGCCCTCCAGATGTTTTTGAGACTACAATTCCCATCATCCCTGACCACTGGTCCTGCTAGCTAGGGATCATGGGAGTTGTAGGCCTAAAAACGTCTGGAGGGCCAAGGTTGAGGAAGCCTGCTCAACAACTCCTGGCAATGACAATGGGTAGATCACAGCCAGTCTTTTAATACTGTGAGTAGATCGCAGTCTCTTGGGAGTTGGATGTGCCTGCCTTAAAGGAACGCTTAGTTCATGGATATGTAGCTCAGTTGGTTAGAGGATGGTGTTGATAACGCCAAGGTCGCAGGTTTGATCCCCGTAATGGGCAGCTGCATATTCCTGCATTGCAGGGGGTTGGACTGGATGACCCTCAGGGTACCAATTCTATGATTCGCAACATCATCAAAGCGAGAAGTCAGGTCATTTGTCATTCAGATCTAGAAATCCCCATTACTTTCTCATGCTTGCACTCTTGGGTTGGGGCAACTGGCTGAAATGTTTTAAACGGTTCTAAATTTGGTTTCTCTGTTTTGTTTTTGTCGGGCCGATGTTGATTGAATGTTTAGTTGGGGTTGGTGGTTATTTTGATATAACTGTAAGCTGTTTATTATTGTTATCATGGTTGTTGTTGTTGGTTTCTATTGATTTATTGGCTGGTTTGTTGGTTTGTTGCTCGTATAGGATATTTTATTTTTACATTGTTTGATGCTTTTTGTGTTTTTATACATGTTGTAAGCCACCCAGAGTGGCTGGGGAGACCCAGCAAGATGGGAGGGATTTAAATTAAAATACAATTATTATTATTATTATTATTATTATTATTATTATTATTATTAATTCTGTGAAAGAACTGTAATGAAAGGTTTGTTGTTACCAAGCCATCATTGCATACAGTGCCTGAATGCTGTTTTAAAAGGCAAAAGGGTCTTTGCCCCAAGGAGTTTACAATCCAGAAAGATAATTGGTGGTGGTGGTGGTGGTGAAACAGACCGAGGCAAGTGGGGGTGAGGGGAGGAAGGGATGAATGTAGGCAAATGCCGTCATCCGTTCTTAAACATTTGTTGCACTTGGGGGATGAGGCTTCCTGGAAAAAGTGAGCTTTTTAGTGCTTTGGAGGAACGTTGGAAAGATTTCATAATTCTCACGGCCTGCCTTTCTCTTCCCCTCCACAGGGGGAAGTTTGGAGAAGTCCGTACGTGTGCATTGAAGGAGACGGGCCTCAAGCTGGCCGTAAAAATTATTAAGAAGCAGGGGCCGAAAGACAGGGTAGGTTCCCCCCCTTTCCCCACTGGTGTTCAGTGTGCTGCAACATGTAGCAATGCGCGGCAACACCTTTTCTGCACCAGTCTTTCTGGCAGGTTTTCCTGCACGGCTGCTGTGCAAAGTTTAGTTCAGGTTTGTTAAACCCATTCATCATTTTGTCCAACCGAAATGAGGCTCAAAGCGACGGACGAGAGAGGTAAAGTTGCAAAATACAGTGGTACCTCTACTTACGAATAACTCTACTTACGAATGTTTCTACTTACGAATGGAGCTCTGTCCGCCATCTTGGATGCGGTTTAGATAGGATTTTTTCTACTTACGAATTTTTAGATAGGGTTGCTTCTACTTACGGATTTTTTCTCCCAATGCATTCCTATGCGATTCGACTGACAATTTTTTTCGACTTACAAATGTGCGTTCGGAACGCATTAAATTCGTAAGTAGAGGTACCACTGTAATGTAAGAACAGTGCAAATTTACTAAAGTGATGATGCCCAGCTAAAGTGTTTTGTCAGAGCTTGTGCAACAGAGCCTCCCCTATTCCTCCTCATGGCCTGGGCATTTCCCAAACCTGCTCCGGAGGGTTGGGGGAACCCCTAGAACAGGTTTGGGGGGAAGAGAGGGGAAACTCTGTTGTACAAGAAGAAATCCTTGCACTGACAGGCCATGTAGGTTGGATAGCACCCATGGGCTCTGCATAGGCGGCAGCGTGGCAGAGGCGTCTATCCTGAAGCCCATCCTTTGCCAGCCTGGTGCCCTTCCTAATTTTTGTACTGCAACTCAGTCTCAGCTGGTTGAAGCTGTGTTCCAAAACTGTGACATTGGCGGGGGCTGATGGGAGTTGTGGTTCAAAATGTCTGGAGGGTACCAGCCTGGCAAAGGCTCCCATAGCCAGCCTCCATTCGGCGCTGACCAGCTTTTGCCCCTCTAGGAGGCAGCCGAGTTGGAAATCGACGTGATGAATCAGCTGAACCACAGGAACCTGATCCAGCTATACGATGCCATCGAGACTCCAAAGGACATCATGCTCTTCATGGAGTTGTGAGTCATGGAGTTGCGGGGGCAGGCTCTCGATCCGCAGGCAATCGCTGCACTCGCGCCCACAGTTTGAGAAGACATGACACACGAGGAAAAACGAATGTGGAGGGAGGAGGAGAAAAGCAAGCTCTGGGCACAGTTTAGCAGACCTGGCATTGATTCATTCAAATGAGGACATTTGCTTCATTGGTGTGGCGACCAGCTGAAATGTGACCTAAATGTTGGGGGGGGGGATATGGGATGGCCTTTTGATGATGTCACATGAACGCTGGGAAAAGCCCACATGGATGCGTAGCACCCACAATAAACTGCTGCATGCCAGTGCCCTGAGGGATTGGGGTGAAAAATGCAAAACAGGGGTTTGGGGCTCACCTGGTGGTCTAAGGCAGCTGCTTTCCTGCGTTGCAGCGTGGAGGGCGGCGAGCTCTTTGAGCGGATCATCGACGAGGATTACCAGCTGACGGAGGTGGATTGCATGGTCTTCGTGCGGCAGATCTGTGACGGGATCCTCTTCATGCACCACATGAGTGTTCTCCACCTGGACCTCAAGGTAGGGGAGCATCTCTGCCCCTCCCTCGGGAATGAGGAGGAGGAGGGGCAAAGCTATGGTGGGGCACAAGAACTTCGGGGCTAAACCAGGGGTTCCCGGACACTGGTTCCATAAAGGCATCTGCAGTAGCTCCGTTGCAACCTTATAAAAAGCATCACTCAGAGTAGAAGTTTGCACAACCCACTAAGGAAGATAAAATTCAAAAGTGGGGCAATTAATGGCACGTTTATTCAAATTCCAATGAAGACTATTTAGTTGAATTCAGCAAAATGGATATATCTGATCCAGTGATACCAACTTTTCAGAGTCAGATGGGGTATAAATAATAAAATTATTATTATTATTATTATTATTATTATTATTATTATTATTATTCATTCCCTGCTGCCTCCTTGCCCCTTAGCAGCCCCCCCCCACAGGTAGTCCCACTGCTGCCCAGGGGCTCCTACCACCAACTTTGGTAAGCACTGCCAAAAGAGAGATGGGCATGAAACAGCTGTGGGTCTGCCCAGTTCCTCTGCTGAGCCAGACACAAGGTCTCTAGCTGCTCTCCGGAGGGCGGAGAGACCTTCCTGCCATCCTCTCCAAACCTTTTCAGATTTCAAGGGGATTGTAAGGGGGAGGGCTTATAGGGAACAGCCCCCCCCCATCAGGAGCAGCCCATCTCCCAGCAGTAATGAAAGCAAAGGGTCGGAAGGGGAAGGTCAGGAGACGGAGAGGGAGTGCCAGAGCTCTGGCAACATCCAAGAGCCACTGCTCCTCATGCAGGAAGGGAGGGAGGAGGAAAGAGAGGATGGGACTCAAAGGGCCACAGACCTTTCCCCCCAACGCCGGAATTAAGGAGGAGGAGAAGGGGGAGGAGATTTGCAGTCCCGCGACTCTTATGTTGGTCCAGATCACGAAAGGGGGCAGTGCCGGATTCTGATTCGGACTGATGAGACATGAAACCAGCAGCTCACTTCACTGTAAATAATGTGCACCAATAAAAACTTCTGAAAGACAAGCATGTGGAGGGTCGTTACTCAAGAGTAGTCGCAACAACCTTGACAGGGATTATTTGCCGGTTCCCCCACAAAGTCACTCACCGGAGGTGGTGTTTTGGGGTGGGGGGTTATCTCTTCTCTCCCTCTGCAGCCTGAGAACATCCTGTGCGTGTCCTCGACCGGCCACATGGTGAAGATAATTGATTTTGGGCTCGCCCGAAGGTAATGCCCAGACCATCGCCAGCCTGCGCCAGCCCCCTTTCCCCTTTCCACACTCCTGATGCTGCTGCGTGCCTCTTCTGGGCACCGGACGAGGGGAGGGCACAGGATAAAGTCCCTTCCGAAGGGAGCAGGAGCCTGATGCCCACCTTCCTGGGGGGTGGAGGGGTCAGGTGTTCGTGTGCATTGATGGTGCTAGATTCTTCTCTCTCTCTCTCTCACCTTCCCAGGTACAACCCCAGAGAGAAGCTGAAAGTGAACTTTGGCACCCCCGAGTTCCTGTCTCCGGAGGTGGTGAGCTACGAACAAGTCTCCTACACCACGGATATGTGGAGCATGGGGGTCATCACCTACATGCTGTGAGTTGAGGGGCAGGGGTGCCTTTGGAATCAGGCACTTTAATAATAATAAATAATATTAATAATAATATATTATTTATGCCCCACCCTTCTCGCTGGGTTTCCCCAGCCACTCTGGGCAGCTCCCAACAGAATATTAAAAACACTTTTAAAACATCAAACATTAAAAACTTCCCTAAAGAGGGCTGCCTTCAGAGGTCTTCTAAAAGTCAAATAGTTGTTTATTTCCTTGACATCTGATGGGAGGGCATTCCACAGGGCGGGTGCCACCACCGAGAAGGCCCTCTGCCTGGATCCCTGTGACCTCCCTTCTCGCAGTGAGGGAACCAGCAGAAGGCCCTTGGAGCTGGACCTCAGTGTCCGGGCTGAACGATGGGGGGTGGAGACACTCCTTCTGGACTAGGAGCCACTGTAGGTCTTTCAGGACCGGTGTTATATGGTCTTGGCGGCCACTCCCAGTCACCAGTCTAGCTGCCACATTTGTCATTTATTTTATTTTATTTATTAAATTTGCATTCTGTCATTCACCTGGAGATCAGAGCGCAGCTCACAAATATAAAAACACAAAATGAGAAAACAAAAATACATAATAAAACAAAGAGGCAGAAGGGAGGGACCCTGAGGATCATCTAGTCCAACCCCCTGCAATGCAGGAATCAAAGCATCCCTGACAGTCGGCCCTCCAGCCTCTGCTCAGAAACCTCCAAGGAAGGAGAGTCCACCACCTCCCAAGGGAGACTGTTCCACTTCTGAACAGTTCTTGCTGTCAGAAAGTTCTTCCCGATGTTTAGTTGGAATCTCCTTTATTGTAATTTGAATCCATTGGTTGCGGTCCTGACCTCTGGGGCAGCAGGAATGTATTTGGCAGAAACAGAACTGCAGCAGAACACCCACAGCGTCGATTGCGGTGGAGAGAGGTTGGAAGGGCAAGCCGATTTTTCGTGCTCTGACGTAGCCACGCCGTGTTCTTGAACAGCCAGGCTCCCGGCCCCGGAGTCGCTTGCTTTTGCCAAGTTGCTGAGCCCCAGGAGGGTTTTCCTTCACTAATGAGCCTTTATTGATGCTCTCTCCTCCTCCCCCCACGCTGTTCCCCTCTCAGGCTGAGCGGACTCTCCCCTTTCTTGGGCGACAACGACACAGAAACCCTCAACAACGTCTTGGCAGCCAACTGGTATTTTGACGAGGAAGCTTTTGAGGGCATCTCCGAGGAAGCCAAGGACTTTGTCTCCAACTTGATTATCAAGAACAAAAGGTCTGGGACCAGTTGGGGCAAAAGGGGGGAAGCTCTGCTCTTTTCTGTGTGGGAACCGATTAACCTCCAGGTCAGCCAGAGAGCAAATGGAGAGGCACCACACCCTTCTCACTTTTAACATTTTCTAGCTGGAGGGAGACCAGTAGAAAATGGCACGGGCTATTTAGAATCATGGAATCATCGAGCTGGAAGGGACCACAGGGGTCATCTAGTCCAACCCCCTTTTTGCCCAGTGTGGGACTTGAACCCACGGCCCTGAGAGTCTCGTGCTCCACAGACTGAGCTATCCCAGGTGAAGAAGTGAATCTGGCTTCTGCTGTGATGACAGAGGAAGTTTCTGGAAAAGAGGGGAGGCGATAAGAGGTTTCTAAACAGAAGCAGGGTGCTGAGAAAGGGGGTAGAGAGACTTTTTCCCCTGCCTCACGTGACAATAGAAGTTGTGGACATCCATAAGGACCTAAAAAGAGCTGGATCAGGCCAATGGCTCATCTAGTCCAGCATCCTGTTCTTACAGTGGCCAACCAGATGCCTATGGGAAATCAGAAACCAGGATTTGAACACAAGCCCTCTGCTCTATTGGGGTTTCCATCAACTGGTATTCAGAAGCATTGCTGCCCCTAGCTGGGGAGGCAGAAAAAAGCCATACAGTAATGACTTGTAGCCATCAGCAACCCTCTCCCCCTCCATGAATTTGCCTTATCCTCTTTTAAAGGCATCCCTGTCTCCTGTTGGAGGGAGTTCCACAGTTTTAACTCTTCACTGCATGAAGAAGGACTTCTTTTTATCTGTCCTGACATTTGGATTCCTTGGATGTCCACAAGTTCTTGTGTTCTGAGAGGGGGAAGAAACACACCCTTAGTAGTGAAGATAGCTATTCTTGATTAGAAAAGGAAATAATAATAATAATAATTTATTATTTATACCCCGCCCATCTGGCCGGGTTTCCCCAGCCACTCTGGGCAGCTTCCAACAGAAACATTAAAATACACTAATTTCTTAAACATTAAAAGCCTCCCTAAACAGGGCTGCCTTCAGATGTCTTCTAAAAATCTGGTAGCTGTTTTCCTTTTTGACATCTGATGGGAGGGCGTTCCACAGGGCAGGCGCCACCACCGAGAAGGCCCTCTGCCTGGTTCCCTGCAACTTGGCTTCTCGCAATGAGGGAACCGCCAGAAGGCCCTCGGAGCTGGACCTCAGTGTCCGGGCAGAATGATGGGGGTGGAGACGCTCCTTCAGGTATACGGGACCAAGGCCGTTTAGGGCTTTAAAGGTCAGCACCAACACTTTGAACTGTGCTCGGAAACGTACTGGAAGCCAATGTAGATCTTTCAAGACCAGTGTTATGTGGTCTCGGCGGCCGCTCCTAGTCACCAGTCTAGCTGCCGCATTCTGGATTAGTTGTAGTTTCCGGGTCACCTTCAAAGGTAGCCCCACGTAAAGCGCATTGCAGTAGTCCAAGTGGGAGATAACCAGAGCATGCACCACTCTGGCGAGACAATCCGCAGGCAGGTAGGGTCTCAGCCTGCGTACCAGATGGAGCTGATAGACAGCTGCCCTGGACACAGAATTGACCTGTGCCTCCATGGACAGCTGTGAGTCCAGAATGACTCCCAGGCTGCGCACCTGGTCCTTCAGGGGCACAGTTACCCCATTCAGGACCAGGGAGTCCTCCACACCTGCCCGCCTCCTGTCCCCCACAAACAGTACTTCTGTCTTGTCAGGATTCAACCTCAATCTGTTAGCCGCCATTTACAACGAAATAAATTTGAAGAATGTAGATTTCTCAACGTCTTGCCAAGTGTGTGTGTGTGTGTGTGTGTGTGTGTGTGTGTGTGTGTGTGTAAGTTTTCCCTCAAAACTCCCTGCATATTGCACTTCTTGCTGCTCCTGAGATCTTGAGGCTGGGTTTGAGTGGCAGTTGAGATGCTTAGGGTTCTCTGGGACAGAGACCCAGTTAAAGGATCTGCCCTTCGAGTCCCGTCCTTTATGAACCTTACCCCAACCCTGCAGACTAGTTGTTACCACCACACTCCAGAAAGTGGTGATACATGGGATATCCAAACCGTGTGTTTGAAGGGGGCCATTCCCATGAAACAATAACAACACAGCAGGATAAAAAAACACCCCATGGCGGGGGAAATGCTGCAGTAACTGGCTGTGTGTGGCAGCAATTGACTGCCGACTGTGCATTTGACAACTTCCTCCCCAACTGGCAGCAGAAGTTGAATGCAAACTCTGTTTGATGTGCTTTCTATTTATTGCAAGGTTTTGTATGTTGCAGGATAGAGGGGGCTAGGGGCTCTGGGGTACAGCAGCCGCAGGTAGTGACCCCCTGATAACCTTTGTCTCTTGCCCCCCTCCCCAGCGGCCGCCTGAGCGCTGCACAGTGTCTGCAACACCCCTGGCTCAACAACTTGGGAGAAAAAGCCAAGCGGGTGAACCGGCGGCTGAAATCCCAGGTCCTGCTCCGAAAATACGTGATGAAGAGGCGATGGAAGGTATTTGCTTATTTATTACATTTCTGTCCTGAGCTTCCTCCCAAGGGAAAGGGGCAGCCAGTCGTGGAAGGGAGCTTGCCGTATCCGGAAGGGGGGGGGCGGCGGCTTTTGTCCATTTCCCCACTATCGTGTGAGACATCCTACAAGCTTTGGGCTCAGACTGGGAGGCTGCTGGTGGGCCACCCACTTTTTTTCGGGGTGGGGTTCAATCACATACCAGCAGAATTCAGGTCCCACAAGTCTAGTTGAGTGGGAGGCCTTGCACAACAAACCTGCTTCCCCCCCCCAAAAAAAGAGAAGACTTTTTGCAGCGAGGAAAACGAAAGGAAAATGCAGTTGATTTGATGAACATCATCTAACCTCCCTGTAAACAAACCATGATCAGTGCTCAGTAAACCCAAAATCTTTTTTAAAAAAAATATATTTTATTTTCCTTTTTTAAAAAACAATATTCTTATACATTTAAATCGTTTTCCGTTTTTGCAAATCTGAGATTACTTGAATCCCCAGACTTCTGCCCACCCTCCCCGGGTTTCCAATTTTTATCTGTTCTTTTATCTGTTGCATCAAATTACATTTTTTTCAAAATCATTTTATATCCTTTTTTAACTTTAGTCTTATTATATTAGAAGTGTTATAACAATCCTGCTAACTTTTTAAACATCTACAGTGTTCTTTACGGTACTCTATAAATTTCTCCCACTCGTTGCTAATTTTTTTATCAGCTTGGTTTTTGATCTCCACATTCTTTTTAAGTACTTTGGTATTTCATCCCCTATTATTCCCAATAGAAAAGCTTCTGGTTGTTTTTTTTTAAAATCAAGGTTAACTTAAACATTTTTATTCAATTCATTATATATCATTTCCCAGAATTCTTTTTACTATTTTACATGTCCACCACAGTAAACCCAGAATCTTAGGCAGGGCTCCCACAGACCATTTTCCCTTCCTCGGAGGTAACAGAAGATATTCTGCAACAGAAGTTAGAAGCACAAACCTTGATTTGCATAATTTATTTGCATTGCAGAATGCAGCTTTCCTTGATGCGGAGTTTTAATTTATTATAATTTGACCCTGTGGTGTGAGCTTTCTAGCCTTGATGCTGTTCTCCTCCCCCCCCCACTCTTGTGTGCGTTTTCTTTTTCAACCCCGCAGAAAAACTTCATCGGCGTCTGTGCTGCGAACCGGTTCAAGAAGATCACCAGCGCGGGATCCCTGACCGCAATGGGCGTCTGAGTGGCGGGGCTGGAAGCGGGCAGAATCGAGCGACACGTGGCCGAAAAGGGGGCAGGGGGAACTCCGACGGGAAGCTTGAACTGCGTTGTGCTCCTGGTGCCCCACGTCTCAGGGACTTGCTTGGGCAAGAGGATTGGGGCCTGCCCCAGAGGCGGCTCCGTCCTGGAGAGCTGGGGGCGAGAAGCCGGTGGACGCCGGCCTGGAACTTTTTAGCAGGGAAGTTCCTTCCATGTGTAGGATATTTGCTCTCTCCGATAGCATCCCCATATTCCCACTCAGTTCCCACTAAGCGAGTCTTCCCACCTCTCCATATTGTCTGACTTGAGCACCGTCCTCCTGTTTAGTGGATATTGTGCTGCCTCTCCTTCTTGGACTCCACCTCCACACAAACCCACCTTTGTGGATGCCACACTGCTCTTGGACTGCTGCTAAGGACCTCACCCGACATACGTCTGACCGCTTGCTGCTTCCAAGGGACCTTCTGAAACCACCGCAGCCAACTGCATCTCCTTACTTTGCTACGCCTTGTTTTTTTGCCTCTGATTCCACCGTGCAAACTTTAAGGGAACTGGTTTCTGGGATGGCTGTGGCTTGGCTGAACTGCAGTTTCCCCGCTGTGACCGTCCGCTCCCCAGCCGCCGGGACTGGTTCTGAAACCCACAGGGCTTCATCCCCAGCGAGCCAAAATCTTGACCCCCACAGTGCTGTGGAGAGCACCTTCCAAAGCCCCAAGCTTGTGCATACAGGGGGTGTCGGATCCCCCCACCCCCTGACTGAGAAAGACGGCTCCCAAACCTTTGCTATCCGGATTTTGCCAGGCTGCCAACCCTGCGCCCTTCTCCCTCTGCTTCTCTGCTTCCAATCTGCTTGCACCACCACCCACAAACCGCCCGCTACCTTGACACCCCCTGGACGTCTCCGCTCTGCCTTTTTGCACAGAAGTTGTGCCCCATGACCCTGCTTAGGGAAGGCCTCG